>NW_009259029.1:310607-317443 GCF_000687185.1 Egretta garzetta | reverse complement strand
GGGCGGGCAGCAGGCGGGCGGGAGGTCCTGGCCTCGCAGACAGGCGTGCCCGGGTGGGAGCCCCAGGGGCGAGGGAGGAAGCCCTGCTCCTTCCCTGGCGCCGCGTTTGCCCCGGGGCAGCCCCGGTGCTGGCAGAGCGGGCAGGGGACAGGCAGCGCCAGGGGCAGGGGGATCTTGGCCGGTCCCTCAGGCGGCAAACTTTGGCTCCTCGCGCCGGGAAAGGCACCTCCTGGGCAAATGCTGTTCCCTCAGCGAGTCCCGAGGCACTGGGTGGAGAACTGGTGGTGGGAAAATGACACCACTGCACTGGTGGCCCTGGTGATCCCTCAGCCAAAACGGACAGGAGGTCTCATGCCAAAGCCTCTCACGCTCCCCTGGCAATTGGGTGTGCGAGTCCAGAGGAGTGGGTTGTCTGGCACTTGAGCTTTGGGGGACCAAGCCACATCTCGCTGCAAACTGCTTATTCCTGGTTCTGCTGCTGCAATAGGATGTGACCGGACACCAGCCGTGTTGTGTCCATCATGTCACTTCCCGTCAGCTGCCATGTAATCAGATGTGAAGGGTGCAGCTCGTGTACTGCCCCTGCCTCCTCACTGCTGGCCGGGGACATCGAAGGCAGCCCCAATTCCTGTCCCCTCTCTTAGGCAAGACCACCACTTCCCATTCTAGACTTGTGGCCCCTGTGTCTGGCTATCCAACCATTCTGGATTTGTAAAGCCGAAGAGGTGGAAATCAAGACCTCCTTCTCCAGCTGTATGGGAGCCAGTGGTCTGTGACAGTTTCCAGTTCCCCATCTAAAACACTTCCTACCCTATGCTTTTGGCCTTTGAATTGGGTTGTGTTTGCTAGCCATTGCTAGCTGGGGACAGCGTGACACCTTCCATACTGGCACCTTTGAGTGATCCCATCCCTGTCTGGATCCTCGCTCTTCTCAAAGAAGAGGATGGTGAAGGTCCACCAACCCCCATATGCATTTGTCACTCTTTGTGATGCCACCAGCTGGTCCCAGCCTGGGGTTGCTCAGCCACCATGGAGAGAGGACCCCCGTCACTCCCTGCAGAGAGAAGGGCATCTGCCTGGTGTTTCTCACCATTGTTCTCTGCTTGTGGCAGAGCTTCCTGAGCCTCCTCCAGCAGGGAAGCGGGTGACCTATCTTGATGGCCTCCAGAAATGAAAGAGGAACTGGGAATGGAGAACACAATGCGGTGGCAAAGAGAGGAGATGGGGGGTAACTCGCCAATCTGTGCTTCTGCAGTCAAGCCATGCCCAGCCTGTTTGCACAAACCCTGTAGCAGGCTCAGGGCTCAGGTGACAGCAGCTGAGGACATGTGTGTGCACCGGAGCTGGCTGGCTGCAGCTCAGGCCAATCCTGCTGCTCCTGCCTGTGGCTGGGATGGGGGATGATGGAGGAGGGGGGATGCCTTAACCAGGCACATAGGGCAGGAGATGATATGTCCAGGAAACCACGCTGATGCCCACACAGCGGGCAGACGTGGCGGTGGTGAATCTCGCTGCTGCTCTTGGAGTTTTTGCTGATCCTTGCCACAAGATGGGGCTGAGTAATGCTGAATGAAAGCTGCTTTCTCCCTGCCCACCACCATGGTTTGTCCCACAGAGCTGTGTTGTGAGTGCCAAGTCTTCATATTGCCCAGGGCTCGCTGGAGACTGGGAAACGTTGCTGACACCTCAAGGTATCACATTCAAAGCATCTTCTCTGTAGAAGCCGCTCCTGTCTTGGCACCACTGCAACGCATGGTTGCTGTAAACCATGTGGGTGGTTTTGCTTCCCCTTCTTTTTTGGTTTTGCATTCCATGTTTGCCAACAGGAACGCCAGAGAAATGCTCTGTTTTGTGAAGCATTGAGAGCAAATTTGCTTTGTATCTGGGAAGATCCATCTGCCCAAGACAGCCCAACATCAGTCATGTTGGTGAAGGAGTGGAAAACAGCAGAGAAACCTCTGAATGAATCAGAGAGTCTGGTTTCTAATGATCAGTTCTTGACTGAGCTTTGAGACCTTGGAAATGCCTCATTGAAACAAATAGGGAAGAAGAAGGATCAAGGAGACATCAGGGCGGGAAGGGATGGCTGTGCCCCATATCAGGTGTCTCCTCTGTACTCTGACCATGCTCCCTGGGCTGGGGTTTCTTTCATTTGCTGGAAGATAAACTCCTCCAGAAAAGGGAGCAAGTAGAGGCTTAGTGCTGCCTTGTGCCACCTTGCAGAGCATGTCTACTGCTGCTCCGGGCTCCATAACTACACCTGGCCCTGGGGCTCCTCAGTGTTGACTCCCACCCCCCTCCCCACCAAGCCTCTGTGGCACCTATCTCCATCCCAGCTCCAAGACCCCATGCAATGTCCCTGCCCTCGCTCCATGTCACCCTGATGTAGCCCCATGATTACACACGGCACTTTGTAGGGAACATCTCCCTCCACGGAGGATGTTGGTGGACCATCTGCCAGGGCTCTGTGAGTACCAGCAGATCTTAGGGGCCCCAGCCAACCTCACCCTCTGCTCACAGCTCTGTGGGCTCCACTTAAGCTCAGCCCCAAGTAGCTAGGCTCGTTCTTAGGCTGTACCTTTACCCATGTCTATCTCTGTCCCTCTCTAACCTCTCTGTGCATGGGTGGACCTTGGACCTATGCTGCAGGTAGCCTTATCTCTGGTCCTGTCTCCCAGATGGACCTTGGACCTACGCTGCAGCCTTGTCTCTTTTTCAGCCTCCATCTCCTGCTGCTCTTGGACTCCCCCAGGCTGGACCATACTCCTGTCACCAGAAGCTGCCCATGCTGCCACTGCCTCCTCCCTTGGGTGCTCATTTAGGGAGGGCACCCACGGCTCATCCTGCCCCTAGCTCTTTGGCAGGGAGCTGGGATGGAAGGTGATGCCATTTGTCTGCTGAGCACTGAGTCTTGAGCACAGCAAATGCTCAATTACTCACTGGACCTGTTTCAATACTAGAAATGAGATAATTTTTTTCCTTTTCAGCTTGAGCATCTCCATGGCTTCTGAACTGGACAAGAAGGTTTTCTTTCTGCCATCTCTGACTGTCCTTAAGGCCATGACAGTCAGATTTACCTCTAGGGATACTCTGGCATTGGATGGCCAAAAATCAGTGCCCTGCTGAAAGCCAGTAAGAGGCTTCTGACTCTCCTAGCTATCCACTGGAGATGATGAGTATCATCAAAGACAAGGCAGCTCTACCAGTTTTTAATGGGTGAAGGTTTGCCCCTACGCTGCCCTGATTGGGTTCAGGCACTTTTCTCATATTGCACCACAGCCAGTGTCTCTCCCCTCACACATCGCTTATTCCCAGCCCTGTGTTTGCAGGAGAGATGGATAGAGGCAAACTGGTATAAACCCACAGATGCTCATTTCTGCCTTTTGCTTTGATCGATACACACAGCTGAGTTTCACAGTTGGTGAAATCTGGACCCAGGGCTGTCCACAGCAACCTTCCCCCAGGCTGCAGAGAAGGCAGCCGAGCTCCAGGTGAATTGACTTGTCCAAGTGGGCCAGTTTTGCAGCAGGGAGATTATTGTCTTCTGCCTCTACTGCTGTCTCTTCAACACCTGTACACTCAGTTGTCCAAGTTCCTGCTGTGCTCTGCTTTGAGTGCTTGACAAGCACCTCAAAGCTTCCCTGCCTGCAGGTGAGCCCACATGAATAGGCTGGGACAGCCCTGGTCACATCCTGCGTTGTTCACCCACAGAATCGTGTGCTTCAGATAACTTCTCTGCACTTTGATGCCTCGTGCCTTCCCTGCACCAGGTAGGAGGTTGGACTGGAGACCTGCAGAGATCCCTTCCCATCAAGCCCTCCCTGATCCTATGTACAGTGGATGAGGGGCAATCCGAGGAAGGTGAGCAGGGACAGAACAGGTATAGCTGTATGGTTTTGCCTCTTGTTCAGTACAGCTCCAGGCACATGATTTTGGGGCCTGGAACTCAGGTAGGACATTCACAGCCCCCTCCCTGCTGCATTCAGTAGTGCCAGAGGCAGCCCTGGCATGTTCCTGGGTTTTAGGCTTAAAACACATGCAATGCCCCAAGCCTGACCCTGCTTTGCAGGAGATGCCTTACAAAGCCTGTTTGCGTAAAGCTGCCCTAGGTCTTGCTCCATCTCTGACACAAAGTAAATCAGGTAATTTTCCCAGAGGAAAGCTGGCAGTAGGTGTAGGACAGCAATGTAATGCTGCCTTGCAAAGGCACTGGGGTTTGTAGGAGCTAGGGAGGAGAAGTCCAGGAGGAGAGCATTGGGAGCATTTGCTCTTGAGGGTTTTGGGCAAACAAGAGACTGTGTGTGTGCTTCCCAAATCTGAGGGTGTCCCATGGGCTGTGGAAACTGCCTTCCCACAGCCCTGCCTGCCACTGAGACACACGAGAGCTGGGGAGCCTGAGGTGCTGGCAGCTGGGACACCTTCCTCCCTCAGCTGCCCTTCTCCACTTGATGGAGACACTGGAGTGCAATTTCCAGGGCTGAGCTGGATCTTTGCCTGCCTTATTCAAAAGCATGGCTAAATTACTGGGTCTTTACATATGGTCTAGGAAGGTTATAAACAAATGTATTAACATACTTCACATCAAACTGACATCAGCTCTGCTGACCTGGGACATTTTTGATACCATTGGCTGCTTCCGCTTTGCCCCTTGGCAAGAAGCAATCACATTTCATTTCAAGAATTTATCCCTGGAATTTGCAAATGGCTTAAAAAAAAAAAAAAACCACAATGTGTCTGGGTCTGGATTTCTGTCCTTAACAGCACTGTCTGCAATGTGCTGGCATGTCAGGCGAGTCTTTCCAGTGAGAAGGTAGGAAAATCTCTGCAGTGGAGGCTCTAGGGCTGTCAGGATGCTGAAGGGGTGACCAGGGAAGGAGATGGGCTGACTCTCAAGGACCATCACTCCGTGCTCCTCTGTTCCCACCTGGGAATGAGAGAGCTGTCCCCACAGCTCCAGGAGGGCAAGCTCTGCCTGATCAGTGCTGGAAACTGCTGTTTGACACCAGCATTCTAAATGGGGTGGCAAGGGTGAGGTGGCTGCGTTTGGTGATGGTGTGAGTTACTCATCCAGGGGAGAATGGCAGGAAGGGTTCAAAGGGGTCTTACAGGACAGGGCAATAAAACAGCAGATCATGTTCACTGTAGGTTACTGTAAAAGTCATGCAGGTGGGAGTATGCAGTCACATGCAGGCACATAAAACACAAGGCTCTGAGCTGAGCCTTACCGTTCGGGAGCAGCATCTTGTCCCTGAAAACGTCAACTCAGCAAGGATCAAAAAAGGAAAATGGTGAGGAAAAGTGGAGAGAAGAAAATAAAAGACATCATTTGGTATGAGTATGAACCCACAGTCTTCTCATTGTCCTTCTTGTCTCAGAAAAGAAGGAAGGACAATGGAAGAGAAAGGCAAACAAGGACAAACAAATATCCAAGTGACCAAGTGAGTGGTGGAAGCCAGGCTTTAAAACCAGATCAGAGGAGGTGGGGCTTTGTGCAGTGATGGTTGGGCTGTGCAACTCAGTGCTAAATGTTTACAGGGATTCAAGGGGAGCCTGGAAGAGCATTACTAGGTAGGAACCATGCCTGGCCGAGGAAACCTCTTGGGCTGAAAGTAGTTGGAGGCCAGGAAAGTCCTCAGCGGAAGTATCAAATTTGCTTGCCCTGTTCTTAGTCTTCCTGGGACTCCTGCTTATGCTGAATGCAGGACAGGCTCGCCTCCCACCGTACCACCACTCTGTGCCATGGCACATAGCTACTTGTACTACCAACTGTGAAAGCACGTGTTGTTTACCATAGTTTCCTCCTGCCAGAACATAAACAGGCTTGATTTTTAAAACAAACTATTTATGGTAAAAAACAAACCATGGTTAGATGTGATGTCTCTCTGTCTGTTTTAACAGTCTGTCCTTTGTGTTCATGGGTGCCTGCCTCTGTCACCCCTGTTTTCACAAAAGGAGCTGGAGGTGGCTCTTGGGTAGAAGAGCAAAAGCTTTGGGCACCACTAACACAAGGAAATGCAAAAGGAGAGGCAACATGCTGGCTGTTCCTGGATGGGAACCAGCAGGGAAATCAGGTTGTGGGAGGTGGGGAGGCTTATCCTGCAAAGCCCTGGAGTTATGGCATGTAGGGATGCCTGCAGGGTTAGGAAAAAGGGGAGGTTTATTCCATGGAGCAGGACAATGAAGGATTTCATTGCATCTTTCTGCTCAGGTTTTGGGTTTTTTTTTTCCCATGGGTGACTGCATGACAAAACACCTCGATGTTGAAACAGAGCAGTAATTCAGGTGCCTCCAGTTCTGCACTGTGTCTCTGGCTGTGGCTGTCAGGCAGGACTACATCTCCTGGGCTACGTCGGCCTGGCTGTTCTGGAGGGGCTGGGGCTGTCAGGTGTGCCACAGCAGAGACAACGCAGCCGCTGCACACGATGCAGAGACCAGCAGCATGAGCCTTTGGGTGAACGTTATCCCACAAGGAACTGGAGCAGGAGGGGAGCACAGAAACTGCTCTGAAGTGGCCATCTTTTGCAAGAAAAAGGTAGCCCGTAGGCATGGTGGCTTCCAGGATTTGGTGGTCCCTGCACACAGTGGCCAACGGGCACAGTGGCCCATAGGCACGGTGAGCTATGAGCACGGTGACTTAGGGCACAGTGGCTCCCCAGGCACGGTGACCCTCTGGGCACAGTGACTTTCGGGGCACAGTGGCTCCCTGAGCACAGCGACCTTCTGGGAACGGTAGCCCATGGGCACAGTAGCTCCCTGGGCAGGGAGCACGGTGCTTCCTGGGATTTGGTGGCTCCCTGGGGACAGTGAGCCTACGGGCACGGTGGTCCCTGCCCACG
>NW_009259029.1:309373-310324 GCF_000687185.1 Egretta garzetta | reverse complement strand
AGGTGTGTGGGGCCGGGCAGGGTGGCAGAAAACCGGCCTGTGAGAGCCAGGCTCGTTACGGGGAACTGCATTAAGCCGCTCTGATGCGAGCATTGAAGAAGCAGAAGAGATAGGGAGACAGCATGCTTGGGCTACCCTGTTTTAATTAGGGTTAATTGGAGCTAATGCTTTGTAGGCTCTGGCATGCTGGTGAAAAAATAAAAATCCCAATGATGATTTGTCCTGCATCCCCAGTGCTCCTGTGAGGAAGCTCGCTGGGGTGTTTGAGATGCTCAGCTGTCCTCTGGTTTGAGTTGCAGGCTGGCATATGTTTCAGTGCCTGTGTAAATCAAATGCACAACAATTATTTACCAAAAGTTCCCTGTTTCCCAGTAATTAATTAGCATGCTGCTTGATAGCTGTTGCGCAATGCCCCCGATGTGTTGCTGGAATTTCCTGGCTTTGGGACCCCCACACCTATCCCCATACCAGCTCTGAAGTCACATCAGCCTGTTGACCTCAGGTTATCAGGTGTATAGGAAATAAAGGTGTACATATGTATTTCTGGGAGGCAGTGCGGGGGAGACAGATGAGCTGAACCCGAGTCCGGGATGAAGGAGGGAGCATCAGTGTTACAAACATATGGTGCGATGTTAAGCTGAGCCCAAGCCTGGGATGAAGGAGGAAGCGTTATTGTTACAAATCTATGGTGAGAAGGTAAGCCAGAGAGGCTCTGGGGTGTTTATTTGGGAGTCTTAAAGAAGTGTGAAAATGCAAAGGGTAGTTGCTC
Organism: Egretta garzetta; assembly: GCF_000687185.1. Taxonomy (NCBI): domain Eukaryota; kingdom Metazoa; phylum Chordata; class Aves; order Pelecaniformes; family Ardeidae; genus Egretta; species Egretta garzetta. Next base: position 309,555 of record NW_009259029.1, on the reverse strand, counting down.
GGCCTCAAGCCATTCTCCTGCTCACCTCAGAGTGGCGATTCCAGCCCTGTGGTGGGGCTGGCGTGGCCAGACTGAAGGTTTGGGCTGGATTTGTGTGGCTCAGGGTATGGGAGAGGGTGTCTCTTTGGACCAGAGGGGTCTTGGATGCCTGGCCCTGCAGGGCCAACCCTGGGAATCGGAAG
>NW_009259029.1:299033-308991 GCF_000687185.1 Egretta garzetta | reverse complement strand
CGGAAGAGATTATTTTCTGCTGTGGCTGGGCAGCTTTTGCAGCAGGGTCCTGCTGGGAGAGGCCAGGCAGAGCAGTGCTGGGAGCAGCAGGATGTATGGCCTCACAGGTGGGGAGGGAAGGATGGGGTTAGGGAGTTCTCTGGTCCCTCTGCAGTTTGTTCAGGGCTTTTTACTTATTTAAAAAAAAAATTATAAAAAGTAGGCAACAATATATCAGCTTAGACAACCTCAGCTGTCGTTAATAGTTAATATCACTTGGTACTTGCCAGCTTGCAAAAGTGAACTTCCTGCTGGGCTCCCCGTTCAAAGGGCAGCTGGGGAAAAACAACACTTCAGCAGTGGCAGAGCCTTTGCCCTGCTGGAAGCAGAGCTTTCCCTGCGGCTCTGCTCCTGCCCGTCTACATGGGGGTCAGCAGCTTTTCTCAGCAGCTTCACCATGAACTGTGTGGCACGGCTGTGCTGAGCTTTGCATCATATCCATTTCATAGGACTGTGCTGCATTAGGGCTCTTGCAAACAGGATGGGGGCTCAGACCTCTTCAAAATGCCTTTTTCTTGCTTGTTGCGTAGGTGTTGAGCTGCTTCATTGAATGCCAAGGTTTGGTGTGTTGTGCTCGGGCAGCCGCACTCCCCGGGACAGCCTTGCACGGTGCCTGGGGCTGGCAGAGGCTGCCAGAGCTTCGCCCTGCAAAGAGGGGGCAGCTGGGCAGTGCGGATGGAGACAGTCCTAAGGGCAGGGAATTTAAACAAATTTAAAACATCTAGACCAAGCTTCACTGTTTCTGTGAGTGGGGGAAATGTAGTTTCCTGTGGTGCTCACCTGTACAGATTCTCTGGTGGCTAATAATGTGATTGTGTCTCAAGCCAATGCCTTTCCCTTGGTAAGAGTGTGTGATGGGGGGCTGGTGGTTTTCCTGGCCATGCTTGCTGGCTTGCACAGAGCTCAAGGGAGCTTCATAACTGGTAGAGAGTGAACAGATTTGTCAGTGATGAGCACCTGGAAGCTGTTTCCCTGTGGCATCCCCAAGAATGGAGAACTGTGAAGCCTCTGGCCCTGGGAGTTCCTGCATGCAGGGTGCAGTGTCTGCCCATGGAAATGGACTGCCAAAAGAGCTGCCCGGCATCACCAAAGCCCTTTTCCCCTTCCTCATCCCTCCCCTCGAGGGTGGCCGTAAAGCACCTTGTGTGTTGCAGCTGGGGACATGCAGGAACTGAGATGCTGGGGTGTCCTCCTTTAGCCTCCTGGTGCTCCGCTGTGTCACCCCATGTGTCTCAGCCAGAGCACTTTTAGTGCTTGGCCAGACTATCCAAGAGGCCCTGTTACACCTCTGCATTTTACCCACTCCCATAAAGAGCAGCAGTCCTTGCTCATCTCCAGTCTCATTTTCTTTCTGGCTGCTTGTGGGCTAGATTTGGATAGTGAATGGGCAGAGGAATTATCTTTAAAGGATATCTGAGGAAACTCAGAATAATTTTTCTCTAACTCTTTTTTTTTTTTTTTTAAATCAGAGACAGTTAAAGGAAATTTCATTTTTTCCTTCCTGATGAGTGACTGTGATTTCAAAAGTGTTTAAGCCACTGGCTAATGAGTAGATAAAAGCACTGGTGCCAGTGTGTTTTGCCCGGCTTGTATGGACAAGTTTGGTGATGAGTTGTAGCCAGCCTCTCTGAGAAGCAGGGTATATCCCTCCTGATGCTTATGTTAAAAAACAGCAGGACTGAGCTTTTCCAGAGAAATGCTACAATTTTCCATTTGTGCTTAGAAGACCCCTTGATATCTCTCTGCAATGAAAATTCAACAGGCACCTTGCTGCATTTCATTTAATATTCATTTCCTCTCTTGTCACACATGTGAGCAGTCCTGCCAGACAAGATTTGAGAGCGGTAGTAGAGAGGAGAGCTTAAATTGCTGCTAAATACTGGCAGATCCTGTTATCCGAAGCTGCTTTATGAAGCAAGGATGCCTGTGGAGGAGTTTGTGGTTAGGCAAATTACATCAAAACAATGAGTTGCCTGTTATGGGATGCAATCCAAGTAAATACAGAGGGGGAATCTGAAGGGTTTTTCTTCAAGCTAGAAAATTCAAATGGACATTAAAAGCCAAAGGAAACAAGGTGACATCTCAGACTCATTAAAGTCATTAACCTCCTACTGCTGTGGCTGGGACTTCAGTTGCAGCTTGTGAAATAACTGCAGCTGGTGGAGACAGGTCCCCATATGAGCTTAAGACAGACAAGAGCTGCTCACGTGGATCCATCTACTCCTTCTGCAGATGGAGCCTAAGTTTGGCATCAGATATTGCTTTAGGTTGGAAACGGCCATCTGAAAGGATCACAAATCAGAAGACTGGAAGAAAAAAACATTTTAAAATCTGCTGTTTTCTGAGTGTTGTTCCCTAAACCACCTTATGTAGTAGTATCTCTTTGTCCAAGTACTGTCATTGTCACATGTGCTTCCTTTTGTAATGTTAGTAAAGCAACAGATGCAGGCTCCGAGCAGTCAGAGGAAACTTAGAAACAGCTAACTGAAATAAATTCAAATAAATCTTTTTGGACTTTCCCATTTTCCATCCTTGCTATTTGTTAGCATGCTCATTGTCAAGGACTACTTGGTCCTGGGCAGGCAGAACAGCTGCTCTGAATCCTCTGAGCAACTCAAGGCAGTGCTTGCTGTAGTGAGGACCTGGTGTGAGCATGTGGAGTGTGGCCAGGGAGAGACCTGCTGCATGGGAAGGGTATGGGATGGCAAAGAAGAGGAGACGGGGTGGAGAGGTTAGAGTGTGGGTGGAAAAGTCTAATCAGACCTCCAGGAGATGCTCTTGATGTCTCTGCCCTCGGTGTCCCTTTTCCTGCCGCGGCTCAGTGGTGGGAGCAAGGCTGTGGTATCCAGCTGAGCTGTCTCTGCCAGGCTGCACATTAAGGTGCCCATCTGAGGATCATCCCACACTCCAGCTGGAGAATATCATACCTGGGGCTGCACAAGGTAGCCAGCTGGGATGTCCATGTTGCCTCCAGCCATTGCCTTGTGGGCTTGCTGCAGCTTTGCTTTTGCTGCCACATGGCCTTACCTTGGTTACCTCATGTTTTACTGTTGTTGCAGCTGCACTAAAGTCAACACTGGGTTTGGAAAGAGCCTGTCGGACAGGCCCAGTTTGATTAAACTCTCCTTTGCCTCTTCCAGCCCCAAACCACCACCCCCTGAGGGCGTGAAGTCCAATCCCTCCAAGCGGCATAGAGACAGACTCAACCAAGAGCTGAACAAGCTGACTGGCTTGTTGCCCTTTCCTGAAGATGTGCGCACCAGGCTCGATAAACTCTCCATCCTCCGACTGGCTGTTGGATACCTGAAGGTGAAGAGCTACTTGATGGGTGAGTATCTGTGTTGTAAGGGGTGAAAAGCTCCTGGGGTCAGTCCCCACCGCACGGCTCGCATCCCACCCCAAGCCAGGTTTGGCTTGGGGTGAAGAGTTGTGTCTCCTGAAGGTAGGTTGATGATGAGTTGTGGTATCAGACCCTTGTTTGTTAACGCATCAGTGTTGGATCTTTAGCTGAGGTGCTGGCCTGAAAATGCCCTGGAAAACTGGGGAGGGAAATGCCATGTCTCCAGAAGCAGGGAGGATTTAGCAATGGTTGCCGAGAGGTGCTATATTCATGGGACATCTACCCTTCAGGTTTCTTGCTGCCATGACACACATTTTATCCATGTCTCCTCTGGAAGGAGTACCCTTCACTTTTGGATACTGCACACCCAAATGTGTCCTGCTCTTGCCAGCCCATTGTCAAGGGAGCAGTGGGTAAGACAGTGTGTGTCTTGCTGAACAGCCATGTTTCCCTCATCTAAGTGGAACTGTGGTTTATAATTGAATTAAATTGAAAATCCCCAGGCTGCTGTGTCTCCTGGGCAGGCAGGGGTAGGAGGTGTTGCACAGAGCTGCTCTGTTCGTTGAGGATGGCAGGTTAGATAAGGCTGCTCCTAACAGGCTGCTCCTGTTCAGTTTGGCATCTTGTCAGCTCATTTCTCTCTTCTTTCTTCCCTGGGGGGAGTCTCATACTGCTGTGCTTGCCACCCTGGCCCTGCTGGGGTCAGCTGTGGTGGATCTATTATACTTCTCTAATGAGTGCCTCTATGAGATTGAGGGTGATGCCTCATAGCCAGAGACCTTAGTTGATTCTTGCAGGATGGAGGGTTGAGCTGATGCGCCTGGAAAACCTATCTACTTGCATTTGCACCTCCGCAGCTCTGTTGCTGCGGAGACCCTGGTACAGGGCAGCAACCACAGTGGGAGAGTGGTTGTGGCTGGACACTGATGCTTTTTTGCTTCTGCTCTTGGCACCAGGGACTTTTTGGTGTGTTTCTGCCCCTGTGTGGGTAGCTCCCTTCCTCCTGATTGCAGGTCACAGCTGTGATTGCCCTCTGGATTTTCAGCAGTTGTTGATGTATTGGAGATAGTTACTGCTGGTGAAAATACTTGTGCTGGAGGCTCCAGGGTTATTCTGCAGACCTTGAGTTTGAGGGGCAGGGATCCCTTGTACACACTGCACATCACCTGATGTGGTTCTGCCTTTATGAGCAAGAAAAATCCTGCAAAGAGGAGGCCAGCCAAGCTATTCTGGGTGCACAGACCTGCTGGCTGCCCTGTCATTCCAGCCATAGCCCAGGGAAGTCTTGTGCTGATGTGCTCATGCCATACCCTGCTGAGGAGCCTCTCCCAGTTCCAGGAGTTGAGGATGGTTCAGTTCCTACTCCTGAAGCTGTAGCTCCCACAGTGGGCTGCAATGGTGGGATCTCTCTGGCAGAGCTGGTTTCTCAGGTGGGAATCAGAGCAGCTCCCTTCTGCTCCTCCAACTCCTGTCCCTGTGGCAGTGTTGGAGCATCACAGCAGTGTGCTGCCTCTGCAAAGGACTCAAAGGTGGCTGGCAGACCACCCAGTGTGGCTGTGAGTGTGATGGATTCTTGTTCTTGCTCTGGAGATGCTGGCTGTTTGGCCCCAGGTGCTGGCCTGACCTCTCTTGTGGTGTTAGCTGTTCCCCGAACACCTCTGGCATGACTGCCTAACTGTTGACAGCTGCTGAAGGCTTTGCTGAGCCTGTGCTTGTACCAGCTGACTGTGGCTGGGGCAGAAAGGCTGTGAGCCAGGAGGTCCTTCCTTGGAGCAGGACCCCAAAGGACATGATGGGTGTGTGAAGAGGCACCTTGCCATGGAGAAAAAACCTTGTGCTGTCTGCCTTTGCACGAGGGAGGCGATTGCTGCATGCACAGCATTGGATGTGCTTTGGATGCTCTTGGGCTCCTCAAAGGCAAGGTTGGACTGAGAGTGAGCCTTGCTGGGTGTCTCTTTCCCCATTGCCTGCTTCTTGGGAGACAAACTTGGGAAATAGGATTCATTCCCTGCCTGTATGAGATGCAGTGTGGGTAGCTGGGTAGGCAGCCTAATGCCATGATGGCAAGGTATGATTTGTGGATGGAACAGGTCCTTCTATCCAAGGTGGTGCTGGCATAGAATTAACCCACATTGCTTTCTCCACTGATGTTCAAAGAAAGGCAACAATCAGCCCTCCTTACTGATATGGCTGGACCCTGCGGCACCCAGCACGTCTGGCTTAAGAGGGGAAATGGGGGTGCAGAGCCTGGCTGGCTCACCACGCTCCCCTGCCCGATGGCAGGAAATGAACTGCAGGCTGCAGTGCAAATAAAGCCTGAGAGGCTGCCAGGGATTGCTTTCCTAACCTGCTTACAAAAGCAGTTGCTTCAACACCACGGAGCAGTGCTTGAGGGCTGGGGTGACTCCTGCAGCTGGGGGAGGTGTGGACTGGGGTTTTGTGCGTTGCATGGCGTGGAGGGGGGTCAGGATGTATGGACGAGGACATGTTTCAGCTCCAGTGCTTTGGGCTTGATAGATGGACCCTGATGAAGGCAGAGCATGTGAAGAGCAGGAAGCCATCAGCATCCTTCTGTACTTAGAGGCTCCTATGGTGTCTTTTCCCCCCCCAGACTAAATAAACTTGGCTCCCTTAGCTTTTGCCCCATGCCCAGTCCCTTGGGGCTCTACCAGGGCTCTCTCCATCTGGGGATGCTGGTCCCCAGGAGCCCTGTGCCAAGCTCTTCAGCTGGGACCCATGCCTCTGAGCAGCAGTGATTCCCACTGGATGCACTCAGCATGTGCTTCCCAGTGTGAGAGCTACTTTGGAAAAGCAGTCATCACTGAATGGGTTAATGTTTGGTGGCAGCCTTGCCCCTCCTTGGACACCCGTTCTGCGAGGCCAATTACTCCCATTTAGCCACTGCCCCTGTGATTTCCAACTCCCTCCCCTTGCTTTGCCCATGTCTACCATGAAGTTCATCTTGTTTGACTTCAGATCATCCCACCGATTCATCGAGGTCGACCTTGTTTTGAGCCCTGCCTGATGAAGACCTGTGTCATCTGCAAGTCACGGCAGCCTGCTCATGGTGTACTGCATCAGGTGTTTTGGGGCGAGATGGTGAAAGCCCTTGTGCCATGCTTTCCAGTTCAGTTTTGCTGTCATCTGCTTTCTGCAGGCTTCTCTCCTGCAGCAGAAGAGTCTGTCATCGCCTGGTGAGCATCCCTGTCCTCTGCTGCCTCAACCTATCTCCATCGGCAGTCCAAGCCTGTTACCTTGTCTCCAGGCAGCTTTAATTGGTGCCATATTGATAGAGTTCCTCTTTTCAAGCATTCCTAGTGAGTCCAGGCACTTACCCTTTCTCCTAGGCAAAGGGTTAATAGAGCCTATGTGGAGCCAAAGTATGTGGTTATAACCAGTCTGGCAGGGAGGAGGATGCCAGTGGGTGACCCTGGACATATGCCTGCCTGGGCCGTGTCACAGACTAAAAGTAAAAATTCCATGTACTGCTAGAGATGGTTCCTGCAAGAAATGCAGCATGTGCCAAAAAGCCCATCTGAGGCTCTGCCTCCTCTTGGCTTCATGTCTTTGGAGCAGACATTCAAGTCTTTGGGGTAGGAGATAGACTGATCATTTGTGAAAGGCAGGAGGAATTAGCTGCTGCCCACTGTTTAGTGTCATTCTGCTAGCTCACTCTCCCCACTTCATCCAGTCTTGCCAAGGCCACAAGAGCTGTGGGTCAGCAGCAGATGCACAGGAGGTTCTGCATCCTCCCCTCTCCCACCTGGGGCAAATCATGGTTATCATGATTTGTGCTTGGGGTCTTCAGCTGGATAAGCAGGCAGCAGGATTACAGCTGGAAGCTCATAGGGATTCAGTTTTTGAAAGTTGAAAGAAAGTGCTTTTGGGATTTGAACTTGGTTCTGGAGCACAAGGCTGTTTGGAAACCAGGAGATTCTGATTCAGGGTAGTGACTCACTGGATCATCTTTTAAATCTGCTTTGCTTTTAAATGTTCTCTCTCTCCTGTCTGTGCTTTAATGAGAAACCAGAAAAACTTGTAGTTTGCTGGAAATGACAAGCTTCAGGCATTGAGAAGGAAAGCTCTTGAAGTTCCATGCCTCTGTAAGCTCGTTGAGGCATACACACATCTGCTGTAACTTGTCTGTCCCCTGGTGCAAGCACTCCAGATGTTGCACAGCTCTCTTCTGCCTGATATCACAGTCTTCCCTGTGCAAATTAACAAAAAATAAATGGAAATTTGGTGTGCGAGTTTGGGGTTGGGTGTTCAAGGAAATCATCTGGATTGGCCATGCTTGTCAGCTCCTGAACCACTCCTTCTCCTGGGACTGGATTTTGAGATTGGTTTCTAAAATCTCGGCATATTTTAGCCAAGATCTTCTACAGTATGAAAGTTGGCAGGATTGGTCTCCCTGCTCTCCTAGGGATAGTGTGGTGGTTGTATGAACCACTGCTGGTGAAGCTGAAGGCAGCACTGTCTCAGGCTTGGCGTATGGCAGATGTGTGTCTCGAGCCATGGTGGCCCTTGGGTGATGTGTGTGCCAAGTGCCAGCAGGATGGTGGTGGCTATGTCCCCTGCGTCTGACTCTTCCCTGTAGTCAGGAGGAGGAATAGACTCAAAAGTCCGGAATTCCCTCTTTTGCTTTGCAGCATGTGCTTGTCGCCAGCTTGTGGCTGATGCACACCTAGGGGAACAGCTTGCCCTGTGCAGTTGGCTATACCTCAGATGGGGACCTGCAGTAGTTGAGCAGTCCTGTGTTTGTTCTTCTGAAGTAGGTGAAGCACCTCCATGCTCCCAGGGTAAGAGCCTGCTTTGAGCATCAGGAAAGTTTCAATCTTGCCCAAGGTTATATGGGTAAAACATGGCAAGGTGGAGGTTCAGGGCTTGGTCTCTTCCAAGCTTTGCTCATCAGATCCAGCCTTTGAGTGCTGGTGGAGAGCAATGACAACTCCCACACTATCAAAACCTGCATTAAAGGTAATTAATGGTTTTGTCACTTGTATAAAAAATGGCTGAGCCTCACTGACAGACCTGTGCTTAGCTTCTGTCTGGAAACCCATTTGCAGTGACTGCTACTTGGACCTATGTCTGATGGTCTCCCAGATAATTCTGGAGTGACTTTGCTGATCCCTGTCTCTTTGAGAGTAAGTGCCCAAGGAGAAAAGTTTGTCTCTACATTTGTGCTGCTGCTGGCTGCCTTGATGCTCTGGGCTCTGTGTGGTGTGACGGGAACTCCACTTGCCGCAAACAGTGAAATCTCATGAAAGCTTGGATGAATTTGTTTAGTGTCGAGTGGCTTGTACAACCTCCAGCTAGCTGGAGATCTCTGCTGGGGTTCATTTCCTAGGGTTTGCATAATAAAAGAAGCAGATGCTGGGAGTTGCAGGTGTGGCTCTGCCAAGGGCGAGAGCAACAAGAAAATGGGGCTTAAAATCCTCTACAAGGTGGAGAGGATGTGCTTAGGGTATGTGCTGCCATGCCCTCTTCCTAGATTAACGTCACCCAGGTGACAAGGTCTGCAATAGAGAGGAACAGCAGAAAACCCTCTCCTGGTACAAAACCATGCTCTGGAGGTTGGCAAAGCTTGAGATGACTAACTGCTCATAACAAATGGCAAATAGTGGGGTACCTCCCTGTAACCTGCTGGCCCACACCCAGCCCAGTGCCAACCTGGGGCAGGAGATGCTATTTTCCATGTTTGTGTTTTTTGAGAATGTGTAGACCACACATGCCCTTGTTCTGTTTCATTTCCTGCCAAACCTCCACTGAGCACCCAGACTGGGCTGCTGCCCAAGCATAAGGGAGGACAGGGTAGTGTCCTGCAGGGCTGTGACCCAATTGACATGTGGCAGGCCTGTCTCCTTTTGCAGGCTTCACTCTGCACCTTGTGGTGAGCACAGCTGGAGACCTAGAGGTATGCCTACAAGGTTATTGGGCATTTTGGCTTGGTGGAGAGAAGTGGTTAAGGCTGCAGGTAGGAGCTGCCTAGGTGGGACCACTTCGGGGGCGGTTCCTCATGCACCAGAGGTGGCAGGTCACAGGCTGTGAAGAATAGTTAGTGTTGCAGCTGGCATATATGTGGTATTTTTAGACTGTGCCCATGTCATGGTTGCAACATATTTAGGATGAACCTGAGGAAGGTCTTGCATGATGCAGCCTTTCTCCTGGGCACCCAGCCAGCCATGATGGGATCTTCTGCTTGGTCTGTGCTGAACAAGAGCTCATCTGTGCTGGGTCCAAGTGGTCCTGGCTGCTACCTTTCAGCCACAATGGCAGCCTCTTAGCTCCACAGCAAGGCCTAGACCTGCCATTTGCAGGCAACCATTTAAGCACCAGCAGGTACCAGTGCAGAGATGGATCCCACAAGGATGTGCTGGGTGGTGTGATCCTGCCAATATGGGAGCTGGACTCCAGGTGGGTCTCCATTCACCTGCCCATGGAGGAGTGCAGGATGAATCCTCCTAGGTCTGTGCTTCCCACAAGCAGATTCAGACATTTGCTATCTCTGCACTGGTGCAGTTAGGAAGCTTAGATCCAAGATACCCATCTGCCATCTGTGCCAGGGACTACTCATGGTCC
>NW_009259029.1:296535-298913 GCF_000687185.1 Egretta garzetta | reverse complement strand
CTGACCCTGTTCGATCAGGGGGTTGGCCTAGGAGATCTTGCCAGGTCCCTTCCCACCTCTGCTGCTGTGCAACTCTGCAGTGCTCTGCTGCATGGCAGTAGGTTTCACCAGGTAATCTCACTGCAGTCAGCATTAGCTTAGCTTTTTTATACACCCCCTTGTTACCATGGGCCAGAGCTGCAGGGGTCTGGACCTGAAGTAACTGATGTAGTCAAAGGAGTCAAGCTTAAATCCCTCCTGGGCAAGGTCCTGCAGGATTGTGTGGGAGCGTTTGCAGCAGCAGGTTGGAGAGGTTGGTGTGGGCTTTGGAGCTGCCAGCACTCCCCTGGGCATTTCTGTCCTCCTTGGAAAAATGCTGGGTGACTTCTTCTAATAGCTTTATAATCTGCGGTTTTGGCATTTGCCTGTTTTACTTGGACGGCATGAGCCTGCTCTGCTTGGCATGATGCCTTTGTTAAACAGCTGAGGCAAAGGTTGGTGCTAATTTGATGGGGTTTGGGATCAGGTCCAAGAGGAAAACGGTTGTGTATGGCTTGGTGTTGCTGGAAGAGCTGGAAGCTCCTGATTTCTTGATGCCAGGCATCTCTGGAGTCTGTTCAAAGATAAATGCTTGCCATGGCTGAAGTCTGTCATCTCCCACTGGTGTAACAGTCCATGAGAGCAGAACTAACTCCAGGATTTTTTACCAGTAACTTTTTTTAAGTGACAAAACTGTGCCAGAGGCAAGGGATGTGTTGGCTTCCAAGGCTGCATTGCTGTGTTTCTCTTTGTGAATGTGATGATCAAAAAGTGAAGAGATTAGATTGTTTTGCTCCCTTCTTTTTCTCATGCTTGTCTTTCTTCCACATTGCAGGGCTTAGAAACCTCCTTGCAGAGGCAAGAAAGCCAACCCAAAGGGATGTTCTTGGGGATGTACAGAGCACATCCTGATTCATTAATGCCGAAAATGTTACTGATCCTGCCTGACATCTTCCTGGCTTCCTTTTGAATGAAAGCTTTCCAGTCTTTGGGGATCACACCAGCAGCCAGAAGCCTCCTCCAGTGTTCTGGCAGGTGTAGGACTTCAGGACAGGGCTGGATTTCCCCATCCGGTCTTAAACATTACACACTGATAGCCTCTATCCCAACACTTTGAAAATATAAATGATCACCAAAATGCTTCAGCAAATGCCTAGAATTTGTCTGGTAACTGCAGATCAGTTTTGTCGTGGTCTTTTTAATCTTGCATTAATTCCCATTCATTCTCAAAATGCACAGCAGGAGACTGGAAAAGCTGGGCACAAACAGCAAATGTGTATCATCCTTATAGCTATAGTTGTTTATTTTACTGTGGGTGTATTATAGCTTGTGTACACATTGGTCCTGGCTTTTTAATCCTATTAACTTCATGGTCTCAGCTGCTTCATGTGGAAGTGAGCCTCAACATGTAATGGTCCGTTACAATGAGTACCTTAAACAGAGGCTGAGTTACCCAGCTTTTAATATGGCTTGCCACCTGCTTTTTCCTGCCCTGCAGCAGATGGGGATCTCCTCTTCTTCCTGTCATCAGTTATTTTCAGTGCATCTTTGCCATCAGCCCCTTGGAGATGTGACTTTATCAGGCTGAGGGACCTGAGGCTCTCGGTGGGATTCCAGGGGTGGCATCTCCCCATCGCGTAGACTGCTCTGCTGGTGTGGAGAGCCCTGGCTGTCAGTCCTCCCCCTTCCTGCTAGTGCTGGCTTCAGCTTGACCTTGCTGCAAGCTCTGCTCCGGAGTTGCAGCATGTCCCAGAGGTGCTCTCTGCATTGCCATCACCCAGCTGTGTTGGGGACCCAGCAGGAGGGGAAGGAGGCTCCAAGCCAGCACCCCTGTCATCGGGAGATGGAGCCAGCGTTGTCTGTCATGGGGCGATCATCCTGCAAGTTGTTTCTGGTGAGCATGGGTTTATGTGCTAGTGAAATCCTCCAGAGACTAATAACTTCTCTCAAGCAAATGGGGGATGTTTCAGGAGCAATCTGTTCCTCCCAGGCATGTTGCAGATGGAGTGCGTTTTTTCTGCACTTTGATTTAAAGGGGTTTTTTTAAAGGGTTTTTTTTCCTTTACAAGTCAAAAAATGACTGGGAATAGCCTCTGGTGGTTACATGGGCCTGGAGTCCTCTATCTGGATGTGCTCAGGCATCTCTTGGGATTGTTCCTAGCCCTTGCAGTTCTTGGCAACTTGAGTGAGGATGAGTTCAGAGGCCTGTTTGGAGGGGAAGACCCATAGGGACGCTTTGCTCCTGACTTCCTGCTTGAGGGGGACAGCCAGTCATGCCATGTTTGAACATGAAGAGGGTCACCACCTGAAAGAGGGTACAGGAGGTCTCTGGATCATCTAGACTGCTGAGGAATGGCTGT
>NW_009259029.1:284407-296276 GCF_000687185.1 Egretta garzetta | reverse complement strand
GGCTTCTGAGAGAAGCCCCAGCCCTGCCTGTCTGCTGGATGCTCGCTCCATTACTGGCCTTCCCCAGCAGGGTGGCTGTCTCCTGAAGCAGAGAAGCCCTCTGCAAGAACAAGACTGGGCCACATGTGTTGAAGTGATGATGAAAGTAAGGGGAGCTCATATCACATGTTCCTGGATTATTTTGGTGGGAGAGTGTCATGCGTTTTGCCTCAGCGTCTCCTTAGCCTCTGGCCATGGATGGTGAGGACTGGGCTGGATGTGAACACCAGCTGCTCTGTACTGCTAATACTTAGAAGCACCAGTTACAGTCCATGCCCTGAAGTTAGGACCTTGCAACCCCTGTGCAGTGATGCTTGGTGGGAAAGCAGTTGGCAGACACCATCTCTTTGGGTTTCCTACCCTCTCTATGTGCTCCAGGCCTTATCCCCAAGCCAGGTTGTCATAGTGTGTCCCATAGGAGATAGATTCTGCAGGATTTTCTAGCTCAGCTGTGTAGAAATGGACCACTCTGTGTTTGAGAGTAGGGGAAGTGAGCATCTCTGATGGGAGATTAAAAGCCGCTTGCTAAGATCAGTGGGAGAGTTGGAAGAAATAATTTTGCTGGAAAGCACAAAATGAGCAAATAGGTATTTCGTGTTGGATTCTGTAAGCCCACAGCAGCTGTCCCCAGCTCATTGCAGCTCTGGTGGACACTGGGAGAGAGCTGGAGACCATGTGCTCTTGTGATGTGGATCCTCTCAAAATGGTCTCTGCCCTTTTGGAGCCTCATTTTGGAAGAACTTGGTTTCTTTTTGAATGTCCCTGCCAGCTTGCCTCATTTCAATGCTTTAGAGAGGAGTCAGCCCTTCAAAAGAATTAAAATTTAAGAAAAGAATCAATGTTTCATTTTGAAACTATTCTGCCCCGTCATGTGCAAATTGAAGCCATACCCATGGTCCAGATGGGCTTTGGATGTTTTTCATTGGGGTTTGCTTGGCAATCGTGCAAGGAGGCTTTTTGCTTGGTGACTGCCTCAAACCTGCCTTTTGAAACTCCAGGGGACATGCCTTTCCCTGACTGATGAGCAAACTGAGCACAGCGACGGCTTTCCTGGTGTTGAACCTCATCTTTCCAAACCTTTCCCAGAGGTCTTGCGTCCCCTGGCTGGGCTGATCCACCTCTTGCTGATTTGGGAAGTGTCTATGCAGGGGGTTGTCCCCTGCAGAAATGGGAATATGAGCTTATGTAGGGGGCAATGCAGATTTGTGGCATGGGTTAAACTGACCCACAGGGATGCTGTTGGGGAGGGAAAGGCATGTCCCGTGGGAGTTGCCCGAAAGCTGGGCTTTCCTCCAGCGAGTGAGGGTGTGGGGCGGAAAGGGCAGAAGATGCAACTGCTGCTTGAGCATCTCCAAGGAGCACTCAAGGTTTGGGGGAGGCTGAAGTAGCTCAGTTCTATCTGTGATAGAGAACAAGGCTGATTCTGCTTAATGCACTCAGGGCATCCTCTCCGCTTTTATTTAAACCTGTGTGACTGCAACAGTGTGGCTCCTCTTTGTTGCCTTATGCAAAACCTTCAGCTAATTATCTTTAACCATGTGCCTGATTGCTGAAAGCCTGCATGGGTGGGTGCTTGTTGTCACTCAAGCTCCACATGTAAATAGATCTGAGTGATGTCTTGATCTCAAACTGGTTTTTAATGCAAAAATGCAGAACTGTCAGGGAAAATGCTTTTGCATATTGATGGTTTGATGAAAAGCAAAATGTCTCATATCAGCAGTTTCAGATGAAACTTTTCTTTTAGGTTTGGAATTATTTTGCCTTTGAACTCAGTGCTACTGGGGAAAAAAAAATAACAAACCTTTAAAACCTTTCAGTGGTGAGGTGAGAGCTTCTACCATGGAGAAAATTAAATGTGTTGTCAGACTTGGGATGGTTTGAGGTTTTTCTTCATTTCCTACCACTCCTCCAAAGTCAGAAGACCTTTTCCACTTGGGCCTAGCCAAGGTCATGCAGCACCAGCAGAAACCTAGGGCTCAGATGGGGCAGGCAGTGATGCCCTGCTGGGATGTGGCTGTGCACAGGGCGTGCGAGTTCTGTCCGACCTTGGGGTGCTGCAGGAGCTGATGGCAGAGGTGAGTTGTTCCTACACTGGGTCTGCTTTGAGTTTTTCTTGTGAGTTTTTGGTCAAGTTGGCACAAAAACATGCCTTGAAAATTGTCCTTTTGTTGGAAGCTGAGTTTGGACTGAGGTTTTTCAAGGATAATTCACCAGCAGACAAATCTGCTGTCCTTGTTCCTATTCCTTCAACAACTGGTTTTCTGTGTGTCCTGTGATACTTGAGGTCCTGTGACCAGGGCAGGAGACTTCATGTTGGCTGCACCCATGGGTGTTGCCTTGAAGGCATCTAGTTGAGGAAGCATGAGGCAGCACATAAATCAGCCTGGGGAGGTCATGGCAGCGAGTCCTGGGAGCAGAGAGCTGCTCAGCTGTCTCACGAGGACCACTGTGGCTACCAACCCTCTAGTCTGTTTCTGAGCAGCTGAAAGTGGAAGGGAGAAAAAATATGGGTGCTTTGATGGCATCTCAGATGGTTTGTGAAGGCTTGCCCCGTCTTTCATCAGTCCTAAACAGCAGGAAAGCAGCCATTGTGGTGCTGGGGCAGCTTGAAGCCAACTCAAGCTCCACTAGACTCTAACCTGAAGACTTCTTGCTGTGTTGGGTGGTGTTTCCTAGCCTGGGCAGCCCAAAGATGCTCACCTCCCCTCTGTCCTTTGCATCTCTGCCTCAGACCTTGGCAGAAGGAAGGTTTCCCAGAAATGGGACCCATCAGGGGCTATTATCTCTTAGAGGAAGCATTGGGCAAGCTAGGGATGGCTCTGTAAAGGGTCTCTGCTCCGGCTCTTGCTAGTCTCATCTTCCTCTGAGCTGGGTCCATGTGCATCAGGTAGCATGAGCAGCACTGGGGTGGTGGGGAGGAGGTGGGAGAGGCTCCTGGCTTGCCCCTTCCATGCTGATTTCTTGCCCTCTCACTCACAGCTGCAGCTGCAGATGTTGGCAACTGTGTGCTGGATCAGCCCAGAGCCCTGGAAGGGAACGGACGGACGGACCCACAGGTTGACAAGGAGCTGTTTCCTGAGGGGGAACTGCTGCTCCAGGTATCGTGCTGTAGCTCAGTCGCTCGGGGTCTTCCCTTGGCTCTCACCATCCACTTGGCATGATGGCTGGTCACTGTCTGCTGAACTGTAAGCAGCTATGGGGCATGGGTTCCCATCCATGGAGCAAGAGGAGACCCTGCCTTGCCAGGAGGTGCTTCACTGTGATTCCTGTAGGCACTGAGCACCTTGGGACAGGGACCAGTGACACTGCCTGGCTGGGACAGGTCCCCATCCCTACCAATCCCTCCCACTCCCCACTGCAATTTGCTGCTGCTTTGGTTACACTGCAGTGGCTCTGCAGGGGCTGAACCATAAACTGCATTTGTGAGCAGAGCATGGTGGTGGGTTGTGCCCTTCTCGCAAAGTCATCGGGTGCTGTCTGCGCCTGTAGCCTGCAGGTGTTAGCTGTCACTGAGCCCAAACCTGGCATTTTTGCTTGGGACCCACTATGGCTCATGGAGCCAAATGTGCTTAAGCTCATCCATCCCAACCAAGTGGTGCAGGGGTATTATACAACAGTGTAGGGATTGATCCTTGATTAGTCTCCAAGGTGGTGGGTTCCTTGTGTTCCAGTAAATGTCAAGAGGAGAACAGTGATAGCTGCAGGATAAAACATCTGTCAGTAACCCTTTGCCCCACCTGGGGCATTGCATGAGCTCCCTAGGATGAGTTCACAGCGTGCCTGGGATGGAAAAAGCCCAGGTTCAGTTTGTAGGTTGAGGTGCGGGAGGGGAAGAAGGGAAGATGGGTCTTGGAAGACAGTGGTAGACAAAATCAGTGGGCAGTGGGAGCTTTACATTGTAGAAAGGCCAACATGTGTCTAATGAAACAGCTCTCAGTGAACTTCAGAGAGCAAGGAGCTGGTGAATCAGCTGGCCAGAATGCTGTTTGTTTGGGCTGCAATTTATAAATGTAAATGGAAGGAAATGAGCTAGAAAGGTCGCAAGGAAAGGCTGGTTGCTGAATAAACATCTGGGCATGTCAACTTAAAATGTGCTGCTCCTTGGGGCTGCAAGACCTTTAATCTTTCCATGGCTGTGTTCCTGATGTCACATGTGTCTGCTTTCTAGGCCTTCAGTCCTCTTCTCCCTTTTTCCACCTCTCCAAACACTAGCAGATGGCTCTCCTTAAAGTCTCACTTAAGTGCCTTCAACCCTGCTCCTGCACAGCCTTGCATGAATGCCTGCCATTACAGACAGGCAGGTGGGTGTGAGCAGAGCCCCCATGGGGGATTTTGCTGAGGTGGTGACTCCTGGGAGCCCAGTGTTTCTTTTGGTGATGAAGCTTGGACCACATAAAGTCTCTCATGGGCTTCACTCCCAGGAGCAGTCTCAACTGTCTGCAAGTGTGATAGTCGCGGAGGAACAACTGGAATAACATGATAGCCAGGAAGGAGACCACAGTTGCCCCAGTCCCATGATGGAGTTGCTCTGAGTGCTCTCTGGGGGTTTGAGCTGGGCCATATGATGGCAATTTGTTGACCCACCAGAGCATTGGCAGCCTCCAGTGATTGAAGGCATCTGGAGAGCTTGTGAGGTGTTAATGTGACAGAAATCCCCCAGCTGAGCTGCCTGATGTTTTTTTTATCCCCAAAGAGCATTTTAGTCAGATACTGTTACAGAAAACTGACTCAGGGTCCCTTGGGGGGCTGCAGCACACAAAGGAAAGGGACTGGTCCTGCTGCAAGTTGGATCTGTACAGTATCAGGCAACATGCTCAACCTAGCAGCCTTTCAAATAATCCAAGTTGCTAAAAAAAGCCAGCCTACACGAGCCTCAGAGCGTTGCTGTAAATGGGCAAATGTATGAGCTATGTGCTCCTGCCTCCACTCTGCCCTGGGGGAGAGGGTGAGTGGAGCCAAAGGAGCAGCATGGGCGGCCAGACCCTTTTCTCCATCCTGGTCTCAAACAAACAGTGTGTCCCCTGTGTCCCTGTGGTCCCCCCCAGGGGCAGCTCAGCATGGATGGCCTAGCTGGGCAGTGAGGGCGGAGTCAGGTCCTGGCCTGATGCTTATGAGACCTGCTGAGACTTCTGCCCACATCTTGATTAAACCTAGACTTCCACTTAGGGTTTTCTTTTCCTAATTTCTCTCCTTTTATTCACTAACAAATTAAATCTATTACAGACAAGAGCAGGGGGCAGGAATTACTGTCTAGTGTCATATTTTCCTGGATCTTCATCTTCCCTCTTTTTCTGGATATTCACTTGGTATGTGAGCTCCCCTCCCTCCACTCTAGCCATGATCCCCTATATTTTTTTAATAGTTTCTCTAGTTTGGCATGGGTTTGGTCTTTTTCAGGCAAGGAGCTACTAGATGGGTATGGATTTAGCTGCAGGCCGTGCATATGTAATTGCAGAGTGCAAGGCAAGAAGTTAAGTTGGCAGATGACATGAATGCACAAAGCTGGTTTTTATAGAGATTAGGTTTTTTGTGTTTAAAGCTTTTTCTGTCGTCTAGAACATAGGCAAGAGGAGAGTAACTTCCCTGGCATGGTGTCTCATAGTGGCAGTTCAATGCCAGGAAGTGTTTGAGGGCTTTAAGAGCAGTGTGGTCTCTTGAGATGTTTTTTGGGACCAAGAACAAAACCAGATGAGAAGGGGTTGTGGTCCTGTGTAATGGGAGACAGGTGAAAACAGGATGCTGTCACCTCCTTGAAGATGTGTCAAATAGTCTGCACGCTTATAAGGACCAGGGGGTGCCACTTCAAGAGTCACAGATGCAATGTCAGGGTGTTCACAAATCTGGGATCTGAATTTCCAGATTTTTTTCCTCTTTTACTTTCAAGGTGGGTGTTGTTTTTAGCTGCATTACCATCTTTGAATGATAGCGATGACTGCATTTGTTCTTACTTCGTGTACTTCATGATGAGTTGTTCATGTACCCTTGGAGCTGAGAACAGAAGTCAGATGGACAGTGACATCCTCAGGTGCTAAGGATTAAAAGGCAGGTTTTGGGGGGCGATTGGAGAAAGTGTGGGGAGAAGACATACAGAAATGCAGAAATAAGCTTGTATAACCTCCTAACTGTAAAGTTCAAGGTGAGGAGCGAGGCCCAAAGTGTCTTTGGAGGTCATCCTTAAAATGAATGAGTGGATAAATAGGCCAGGTCAGTGACTGACTGCAATTTGGTTACTGTTTCTGAAGGCTTTGTTACGCTCAAACTGATGCTAGGCTCCTCCTGGAGTTGCCAGGCTCAGGGCAGTCCTTGCTCCCAACTGTCTGTTGGTGCTTGTTGTTGAAGTTGTAGGCAGGTTTGTTAGACAAAGTCGGAGCCACAGAATAGTATAGCTATACTCAGCTGGTACAGGTGGAGAGGAGGTAACTACCTCTAGGTCCTCCATGAAACCTCTCCTTAGCTGGTGCTTCCTGATGCCCAAGCTGCCCTGTGGTGAGAGGGCTTCAACAATGGGTCTGGAAAAAGTGATCAGTCCACCTTTGATCATTGCTCATGCCAACCCTGAAAAAAAACCCCAACTAACCAGGATTAAAAGTCTTGTATGGTCACAAGGTGCTTTCCTTTTTGGGGGAGGTCCTTGTTGATGAAGGTCCCTTCCCATCCCCGAATTCTTAAGAAATACCTGGAGAAGTTCATCTTTCAGCAGCTGAATTGAAGCTAGGGAGAGTAACTCTGGGCTCAACTTATGCTTTCAGGCACTTAATGGATTTGTTATTGCCGTGACTGGAGATGGCTATATCTTCTACATCTCCCGTACTGTGCAGGACTACCTGGGCTTTCATCAGGTGGGTACCATTTTTTTCTGGCTGTAAAACAGATGGATGCCATCCAGGTCTGGGAAGGAGGTACTGATAGCCATGCCAGAGCTTTCTTTTATCCCCTCCCAGCTCCCTTAGGTTGTTTTTGATGTATGTTCTCAAATGAGTCATGTTCTTTGGGGGCTGTGAAAGCCAACAAGCATGCTTGTGGCTTTAGTAGGAACAGATGCAAGCTGAGCAATGGCAGGCTCTGTATTCTCTTGTCTTTGTGTGTAAGAGGGGCGTGAGATTTTTCTTGTATCATGCTGCTGGGCGCATGCTCTCACTCAGAGGGATGAGGTTATCACGATGGTGAACAGTGTCAATGCCCTGAAGTACCATGGGTTACACGGGATGTTAAGGAAAAGCAGGGCTCTCCCTGCACTCACGCTGTTACCTCCTGTTCCCCTGATGTCCAGCTCCTTTGGCCAAATGACTGAGTCAACAGGAGGACTGTGAGGCTGCCAAACCCATTTTGCTGCATGGGTTCCTGGTGTGCCTGCAGAGATTGTTGTGTTTTCTTTGTCCTCTCTTTGCACCCTTGCCCAACTCACTGTAGAAGGATCCTCATGGGCTGATGACCCAAGTCAAAACAGCTGTCAGAGGCAGGGAGTGGTCTTCTCAAAGTACCTATATGTCTGGTTAAGCAGGAGTCTCTGGTCTGGCATGTTTCTGAGGGCAGGGACATGGCAGTCGGTGGCCTGAGCTGCCCATGAGCTTGGCAGGGTCATGCTGACCACCACAGCTTGTAGGACCAGGATGGGAAAGGTTGGTCCAAGACAGGGCCCTAGAAGGATGGGGCTGTGTTGGGAGGCAGGTGGTGTGAGGACTTGCTGGTGGTTCTGCAGTGTGGCCAACCTTACAGCCTATCTTTCCTGCTGGCCCACAGAAACCTCAGAGCCATTCCCATGATTTCCCCAGGCAGACCCACTCTCTGTTCCCTTTTCCTCCTTCCTGAGCCACACTCCCTAAAAGCAGCTGGTTCCCAGTCCTTGCTCCCCACGCAGCACACAAAGCTGGCTGTGTTTTCTTGTTTCTTCACACTCCATCACTGCACTTCTAGTACCCGCAAAGGAAAGCCTCCTGCCACATTGTCCTCCAGACACCTCTGCCAGGCTGGGTGGGAGTCAACACTCTCCTCCCCTTGTGTCATTCCAGTCGGATCTCATCTACCAGAGCGTGTATGAGCTAATCCACGCAGATGACAGAGCCGCCTTTCGCTGCCAGCTGCATGGGGCCCCGGTGTCCGGCAGCACCCAGCATGCTGCCGATGGTGAGTGCCGGGGCAATCCCTAGCAGCAATCACTGTGGACCAGCCAGCCACCTCTGCATGGCCACCCAGTGCTGGAAAACCCTCCTTGTGGCACTTATTGCCACCAACCACAGCCCTGTACTGAGGAGCATCCTGTAGCTTCCCCCTGGGACTCACAGCCGTCCCAGGGGTTGGCACAGCCACCTGTCGCCAAAAGCAGGCTATAGCAATGACATGCTGTCTTTTGCTGTGCTGGAGGGATGGGGACATCTCTTCCCAAGCCTTTTTACTTTTTGGTGTTTGAAATTCTATTTATTTCGGTGGGTGTGGCTTGTTGCCTTGCTCCTGTCTTGGAGGCAGGCTGAGCTCACAGGGGCCAGAAACTCTCACGAACTCTTAACTTCCCATGACAAGGTGTTACCCCTTTTGTGAAGATCATGGGTTCCCTTGAGCAGCAAAGTCTCCACCAGGGCAGTCTGCAAGGCCATGAGTTCAAGGTGTGCAGCTTGGAAAGCTTCATTTTCCCTTTGGTTCCCCAGCCCTTGCTGGTGACCAGCCGCTGCCGGCTGCATGCAGTGCTGTGTCCAGCCCCCAGCACCTCCTCCCTGAGACCCCCTCCTTCGTGGAGAGGAGCTTCACCTGCCGCTTCCGCTGCTTGCTGGATAACTCCTCGGGATTTCTGGTAATGCAGCCCTGTGCCGGGACACCCTTCTACCCCCAGCATGTTCCCTAAGATCCACTCATGTCCTGTATGGGTGGGAGCACAGCCAGTTCCCATCACCCTCTTTGCTTCACACCTGCATTTTCTAATCCCCTCTAAGGCCTTGAATTTCCATGGGCGCTTGAAATGCCTTCTTGGGCAGCAGAAGAGGGCGTCAGACAGGTCCCCGCTTGCTCTCTTTGCCATCGCAACTCCCCTCCAGCCACTATCCATCCTGGAGCTTCAGACCAAGACGCTGATCTTCCAGACGAAGCACAAGCTGGACTTCACTCCCATGGCGTGTGATTCCTGGTAGGGCATCTCTCACCCTCCACATGGCAAAATCCCTGGTGCTGGACAGAAAACCAGAGCCCATGTGAGCAGGGCACTTCTGACCCAACTCCCATGGCAAGGTGTCTGATGCTTTTGTCACAAAATCATTTAGGTTGGAAAAGACCTTTAAGATCAAGTCCAACTGTTAACGTAACCTTGTCATCCCACCACTAAACCATGTCCCTAAGCACCTCATCTACCTGTCTTCTAAATACCTCCAGGGATTGGGACTTGACCACTTCCCTGGACAGCCCATTCCAATGCTTGACAACCCTTTCATTGAAAAATTTTTTCCTAATGTCTAACCTAAGTCTGCCCTGTTGCAACTTGAGGCCATCCACTGTATCCCCTCCAGTCACAGAGGGAGCAGATTAACTGGGTGCCAGCACTTCTTGGCTGCTGTGTTTTAGCCCAGCAAACCCAGCATGGGGTGGTTTTGTGGAAGAGGGGATGCAGCTCAGCCCAGGATGGAGAGCTGTGCCACCCAAAGTGGGAGGCTCTGGCTAGCTGCCCAGCCACTGGGCAGGGCATCACATCTGGCTGGTGGGGTGCAACTGGGGGATCCCTCCCTCCATCCATGGTGTCACTGGGTTTCTGTACTGTTTCCAGGGGGAAGGTTGTCCTGGGGTATACGGAAACAGAGCTGTGCAGGAGAGGGTCCGGGTACCAGTTTGTGCATGCGGCCGACATGATGTACTGCGCGGAGAACCACGTGAGAAGTGAGCACCGGGGGGAGCAGCAGTACTTGCCGGTGGGGGCCAGTGGGGTGGGCGTGTTTGTGCGGGCCCTTGCAGCTCCCCAGCACTGGTGCAGCTGATGGTGCCAGTACCATTGCTCCTGGTGTGCCATCCGTCTTGGGTCTGGAGCAGGTGTGATAAAGGCTCTCTCCTCCTGGGTGATACCAGCTTGGGGAGCTGTCAGGGGAACAGCACTTCAAGTGGCATTGTGTGCTGGCTGCATCCTGCCTATTCTGCCCCGTAGCATGGGCACAAGGTGATGCTCGACATCGTGGCACCTTGCCTGCACCATTTGTCTGCCCCTGTGGAGTAACAGTGTCTGTGCTGCCTCTCTTCTCTCCCTGACCCAGTGATGAAGACAGGGGAGAGCGGGCTGACTGTTTTCCGGCTGCTGACCAAGAAGGGCAGCTGGGTGTGGGTGCAGGCCAATGCCCGGCTGGTGTACAAAGCGGGCAAGCCCGACTGCATCATTGCCCAGCAGCGAGCCCTGTCGTGAGTATCACTGGGTCTCTGGCTGTGTTCTGCTCTCGATGTGGGTGTCTGTGTGTCTGCTTGGGGCACGCAGAGGCAGTGAGAGTGGAGGAAAGGGTGGTTGGGTTGCATGGTCGGCACTTTGCAGCCCGTGCCCTCCTGTCACAGGGGGGCATGAGAAAAAATGGCTCTGAGAAGGTGGTTGCAGACACACTTGCTCCTGCCTGGGGTGAGCCCTGGACACACAGCCCTTCCCTGAGCTGTGCGCACCTCCCAACCCCAGGCTCCCCAGACCAGCAACACCGCAGCCAGCCCAATACAGCACTCCTGTCTTTTCAAAAGCCAGGGCAGGGCTGTAAGCTCCCATCTTACTGTTGGGAAAAGTGGTTTTGCCTGACACAGGGGAGGTGCTCATGCTGTTTCCATCTCTTTCCCCTTCCCCCCCCCCCCCCCCCCCCGCCGCCTGAAAGAATGAAGAAGGGGAGGAACATCTGCAGAAGAGAAACCTGCAGCTGCCTTTCAGCTTTGCCACAGGGGAAGCAGTCCTGTATGGGAACGACCTTCCTGAGTTCCTGGACTCCTTTCAGGCTAAGGAGAAGTTGCAGACACAGGCAGACTCCAGCATGAGGCAGTGCTCGGTAGACCCCAACTCTCTTCTTGGGGCTATGATGAAGCAGGATGCATCCATATACATCTCCCACGCTGATAATGTGCCTCAGTTCTCCTTGCCAGATCTCACTGCCGAGCCCAATGGACTGAGCCAGAATGAGGAAGTTGGTGATGCCAAGGAGAACAGTGACTCTCTCCTGGTTGTTATTGAAACACTCTTTGAGAAGAGCGAGGTGGACGGAAACATCTGCCAGACCCTCCAGAGCCTCAACGTGGACAATGCAGAGCTGCAGCAGTGGGAGGAGGTTCTGCTCAGCCTGGGTGAAGAGGAGGAGCCGCCAGCTCAGGAGGCTGGTGAGAGGCTAGGCACCAAGGTGACATCCTATGTGGAGCAGATGCTTCTCAGGGAGGACACTGGGAAGAGCACAGACTTCCCACACTGCAGTGCGTCACCCTGCAGCGAGGAAAACAGTGCTGAGGCTCATTTCCAGCACAGCTGGACAACTAATTCAGTGTTTCAAGCCCCACCATGGGTCCAGGCACCTAGTGCACAAGACCAAGATGCTGTGGTCTCTCTAGTCTCAGTTACATCCGAGGTCATCTCTGCTCAACCAGAACAGCAGGTCCCATTTAACCCAGCTGGGCGGGTGGGAGGGGCTGTTCTGGATGTCCTGGTCTCCAGCAGCAAGTCCTCTGTAGCACTTCAGCTGGCAAACCCAGGACAAGTGCTTCAAGCAGAAGTTACCGCCTCTGCTCCTGCAGATAACGCTATTCGTGATGATCAGTGCCAGCCTGGGTGTGAGCTGGTGGGCCCAAGCTGCCCGCCTCTGTTGCACTCAAATGCACTAGTGGCTCCGCGGGACAGCGCCGCACGCAC
>NW_009259029.1:280597-284228 GCF_000687185.1 Egretta garzetta | reverse complement strand
GGAGCCAGCAGGAACACACCTGGAGTCACAAATTCCACTGGCTGGCAGTCCTGAGATCCCTGTGGAGGCTGGGCTGTGGTTGCTGCACTCTCAGCCTGCTCCTTGCCCTGCACAAGGCTTGCCTAAGTCCTTGTTCTCTGGGGCTGGGGACCTCCATGATGAGGAGACTGCTCTCCCTGCCCAAGCATCAGCACACTTAAGAGTCAGCCAGCTGCCAGGGGATGGTGGCTTCCCCAAACAGCCCCCAGTACTCCCCCCAAAGCCCAGCTTTTCCTGGGAAGGGGAGCAGGACAAGTGGTTTGTGCAGCACCAGCCGTGGCTCCTGCAGGCTGGGGCAGCTCCCCAGAGATGTGGTAGGGCAGGTCCAGTGCAACACAGCGGACTCCTGCTGGGGTCCAGCATGGGTCCCAGCACCCACCAGATGGACCATGTGTTGCTGCCTGAGTGCCAATACAGAAATAACCTTTTTGGACATGAGAGCACCTTTCTTAGGGATACCTCTAAAATTTCCTTTCCCCAACAGCTGGGTGCTTTGCCTTGCCCCAGTGAGAGCCACCCTGGACCATCATGTTCCTCACCGGGCTCAGTTTTGAGGTGCTCAGCATCTTGCCCTGCAAAGGTGAGTGCAGGAGTGCTGCCCTCTTCTGAGCATGGTCCTGGCTTCCCATCAGCATCCTTTGCGGGTGGGCAGCAGCTCTGTGCCTGCGAGGTCCAGCTCAAGATGAGGTGTGAGGGCTGCAGGACCTGAGGGGGTGCACTGGCTCAAATGGATGGAGCAAGGGGGTGGTGCCAGGGACATGGGGGCACAGCACTGGTTGGTGGGCAGCCTGTTTTGAAGCCTCCCTGTGAACTGGGAGCCACATTTTGCAAAGTCACAAGCAACTATGAGCAATTCTGGCCATGCACACCTCTGAGTGGTTCCCCATGCTTCCTGATTGCTCAGGATTTTGTCTTCCACTGCCTGAAATGAGGTGCCCTAGAGGAGCTTTCAGGCAGCCTAGGATGAAGTATTTTGCATTTTTTTTCCATGAAAAGTCTTTCAGGGAGATGCAGCCCTGCCAGCAGGGTGGTTTGCCATACTCTTGGGGTCAAGGAAGGGACCCCCTGCTTGCCACTTCATGTGTTCCTGGCAATCTCTTGCAGACAGACCTGCTGGCCTTACAGGCACCACAGCACTGAATTGCTGTTTCTTGATGCAGCGTGGTGTCCTCATCACCTGTGTCTGGACCACCCATGTCATGTTGCTGTTCAGCCCCCTGCATCATCTCAACCTACCTGATCCCCTCTGCTTTGCTCCTCCCTCCTGTGCTCTCCATCTTCTCCCCTCCTCCCAAGCCCCTGGTGACCCAGTTCCTTTAGAAAAGGGGATGTTACCAAGCACTTTGAGAAGCTCAGCAGCATTTGAAGGGTCTCTGTGGGAGGTGGAGCTGGTGAGAGCAGAGGCAGCTTGGGGTTTTTGGGCTCTTCAGTAGCCTTCCTGGGGAATTTAGGAGAAGCAGGTACCAGGGTGGGGAAGGTCCAGCCAAGCTCCCCTTGGATTTGTCACTGGCTTGTCCTTGCCTTCCTCTCCTGTGCTCAGCAGTGTCATCAGACAGAGGAATGATGGGGTTTACTCCTGCAGTTGCTCAGGATGGTGTGATTTTTCCAGAGAGTGAGAAAGGCAGAAAGGGATGCAGTGACTGCTGTCTGCCTCTCCACTTCAGACCAACTTTGTGCCCTTCAAACTGTTGTCCTGGAGACCAGCACAACCACTTTGTTGAATTTGCTTTCTTTTGTATTTTTTTTAACCCAAGATGTGAATTACTTTTTTTTTTTTTCCTACTATGAGGTAAATTGTCCCAGATTTGTCAGGGAAAACCCACAGAAAAAGTGATGATGGGTGTTTGATTCAAGACCAGACATGGCAAGCCAGGTTGGCCAGAGGTGAGAGAGGTTGGGCACCTCCACATCTTCCCCACCCTTGCACCCATCACCATGAGCACGTCTGCCTCTCACACCAGTATTACACATGTACTGTTTGTCAAGTGAGTAAAATTGGGTAATGAGTGCAGGGCTAGCCCAGCAGCAAGCCTGCATGTGTCCTGGTGTAGGGTGGTCTCATCTCCCTGGGGCTCTTGTTCGTGCCCTGCTTTGCCTTGCTGTGCCAGGTCTCCCAGGGCTGCTCACAGGGCAAGATGGGGCTCAAGAAGGGTTGAGTTCCTGGCTGCAGGCTGGGAGCAGAGCAATGCTGGAAAGACGCCAGACCCCTGTGAAGAGGCTTGGAGGAGCACCTAGGATGGGGCAAGGAGCTGGCTGGCCCAGATACAGAGCCTTTGAAATTGGTGGGCCCAAAAAGCAGCAGGATGGACTCTGCTCACCAGCCGTTGGTGTCCTGGCACCTGTAAGACAATGAAGCAGTGCATGGCCCCAGCCAGGGGGCACCAAGGGCTCCTGGTCCTGCAAGCGGTGTGCCTCGGGGAGAGGGCGCCCTGCCAGGCTCTGCTGACTGGGGCTGAGACAGACCCCTGGTGCTCTGTTACTTGCGTATTACCTCTTTATGTGTTGTGTATGTGCACATAATGTCTTTTTTTGTGGCAGTGTTTCATTTTACGCTTTGTGATTTCTTTGTATTGCTGTTGGCAGACGGATGATGCTGAGGAAAAAAGATGTCCTGAAACTCACCCGCTGTATTTGGTTACGTATTAAAAGGCAATTTGCTTTGTATAGTGGTGGTGATTTGTTTTGACCTGGAACAGTGTCTCTACATTTGCCTCTTGACTGAACAAGTACTTGAAAAAAACCTCCTTTTAGCTTAGCCCTGAGTCTGATTTCTGTGGCCTTTGGCTGAAGAAGGAAGATAGTCCTGGCTCACCACCACACACCCCCACCCCCCCCCATCCTGCACCCGGGGAGACACAGGGCTGGGATCACAGATGGGGAGGGGCTGTGCTTTGCCTGGTGCAGGGTAATTTTTGGGAGGAATGCAGCCCTGTGGACACCCTCCGATGTTACAGGCAATGAAAACACAGGTTGCTGCCCTGGGCATTTATTCTCTGACCTTGCTCGGTTCCCAGCCCTGATGCTGTATGTGACTTGGTGGAGCATTTTGAAAGGACAAAACCGGGAGGACCACGGCTGAGGCACGCACACACCAGCTACCTCCAGGCGAGTGTGCAGCCGTGTGTGCCCAGCCCAGGGTGGGTGCGTGACGCGCTTGTTCTCGTAGTGCCCAGCCACTAGGGGCATGCACAGCAGCAGAGGGGTGACTGCGTGCCCCTGTTGCACCCCCTGATCGCCGTGTGCAGTGGTGGGGCTCACAGGCGCGGTTACACTCTTGGTGCTGCCATGTGTGCTCAGCTTCCCGGGTGTCGCCGCCATGCGTGCTTCTGCACACGCAGACTCACTCTGGCGGGCGCGGGCGCGCACGCTGGTGCAGGTGCACACCTGCGCAGTGGCATGCACACTCACCTGCACGCAGTCACACCGACGGTCATCCTGGCGTGCCAACGTGACTGCAGCGACACAAGTGCTTGCACCCCTCAGCCATATGGGTGGTGGGGCTTGCTGCCCCCTTTCCTCCCCTCATCACCCCCACATTCCCCTTCGCCTTCTAATCCCCCTTCAGCCCCCCACATCCCCGCTCACCACGCCC
>NW_009259029.1:279133-280188 GCF_000687185.1 Egretta garzetta | reverse complement strand
CCTTCCCCGAGGAGGTGGTGGCCGGGCTGGACAAGCTGTCGGTCCTGCGCCTCAGCGCTGGCTACCTCCGCGCCAAGAGCTTCTTCAGCGGTAAGGGCACCGCCGGCGGGAGCTCCCCTGGGATTGTCCCCCAGATGTGCTTTTTTCCCCCCTTTCTAACACCGGATTTTCGCGCTTCGCAATCTCAAGCTGAAAGGCTTCAGGATGCGTCGCGCCTTGGCGAAAGCAGAGCTCGCACTTGTTTGGAATTAGAGGGGCCTGGACAGATGAAGTTGATTTTGCTTGTGGGTTCTGCTGAAGTAGAAAATTGAGGTTTACGCTGGCGGTTTTCGGCGTGGTCCCGGGCTGAGGCTTTGGTAGGCAGAGCTGCCAGGGTAGCGGCGCGTTGCGCAGCCCAGCTGGGAAGTTTCACGATGCAAGTGACTTTTTTTTTCCCCATTACAACAGACGGCTGAAATCCTCAGTGTGCTGACAGTGAATAATAATTACCTGCGACGTGGTTACAGTTTATTTGGGAACCTTTTAAAATAGACCGTGTTAAAGGCATGTCTGCATTCTACTGGGCTATGATTGTTGGCATTAATAGGAGCCCACAGGAGGGTATTTAGGCAGCCCTACGTTTTCCTGATGAAACAGCAGGCACCCGAGAGTACTGTGTATGACCTCGGAAACACCATTATTTCTCTTTTTAACTCCAAATCATTGATTGTAATAAATGCCCCAGTTTTTTTTTTTTTTTTTTTTTTTTCTTTTCCATTCTCTTTTAAACCCTGCTTGTAGGATTGGGAAACGGGTGAAATGAAAAATGAATGGCCTCAAGGAGAAGTTGTTTGCCTCGTAGTATCAGGTCAATTTGTTTGACTATATCGGCAGTGTTCTCTGCAGTGGTTTTGCCCTGGTAAAGAGCTGTCCTGCGTCAGCCTTTGCGACGCTGAACAAGTTGCCCGAAAACCATCATCTGCGATGATGCTCCAAAGCAGCGTGGTGCTGGTGTTTCTGAAGCACGCTTGTTCTTGCGCAGGGTGGAAGTCCGTGGCGCAGTGCAGGCCTCGCTC
>NW_009259029.1:259499-279114 GCF_000687185.1 Egretta garzetta | reverse complement strand
TCTTTCCCTGAAACATTAATTTAAAGTTTGCCTCTTAAAGAATTTATAAAATGGGGGGTGGTAGTGATTCCTTAAAACAGCGGTTTTGAAATGGCTGGTCTTGTTGCAAAACGTCACACCAGGAGTTGCTTTGGGGCTTGTCGTCCTTTCCGGGGTGATGGTGCCTGGATGCCATGCAAGCTGGGCTGGGGAACAGTGAGTTTGGGATGACTGTAGGGGGGATGGTCCCCCTTCCCCATGAGCATCCTTCTAGGGCTGTGCGTGCTGGGGTTTGAGGTTCCTGCATCCCCACCACAGTGGGTTACTTTGATTTTGCATGGCAAGAAACTGGGAAAACCCCTTCTCAGATTCTCTCTCATTTTTTCTTTTTTCTGTTATTCCATCTGGTTTGATTTTGCAATGCCAGCTTCCCAGCCGCTGAGCACATCAGTGTGTCTGAAGCCATGGGATAGTACCTGCCTCTGTCTGGGTTAAGGCAGGTCACAGTAACTCAGGTGTGGGAGGGAAGGAGGAAAGCCTCATCCTTTTAGATTCAAACAGTTATTGCAGACCTCCTTGAGTTTCTTCTGCAGCTTTTAAAAAAAAAAAAAAAAAAAAAAAATCTTTAAAAGGAGCTCTGGGAAAGCCCATCTACAAAATCAAATTATTTTAAGGGACTTTAGTGCCTTTTTTCTTTTTTTTTTTTTTCTTTCTCATCATCCACGTTTAGGGCTTATTTTTTTTTTCCCTTGGTCTGTCAGGGAGCAGGGTTAGGAGGGGCAGCTGGGGTCTGCCTGCCTGCCTGCTCGTTGCTGAGCTGGGTGAGCTCACACGCTCCAACCGCTGCTCAGCATCCCTGGGTATGTGAAATGGGATCCCGAGGAGGCTGTTTTAGCTGCTGAACGCTGACAAGTCCTGTGTGAAATCGGATTGGAAAACTCAAGTGGTTTGGGGTCTTTTTGTGTTTATTGAGAGCAGCCAGCCTGTCGCAGAGCTGTCAGATGGCAGCTCAGAGACAGGCAGCACAAACCCTCCTATTGACCGGGGAGGAAGCAGGAGCTGGCCTCTCCCTTGCTTGAGCATGTCCCTGCTTGAGCGCTCCCTGAAAGAAGACCAAGGAAAAGCAAGGGCAGAAACTAGAGTGTGCTGCCATGCCTGGTGAGGGGAAACATCTTTGCAGCATGTCCTCCCGGAGCAGGTCTCAGGTGGTGAGAATCATCACTGACATCAATTCACCCAGCAGGTTTATGCCAGCTGCTGTTTCTCCAGCCCCCATCTTAAATAATTTGTTTTATGTCTCCTTCTGGCTATTTGAAAATTAATTATTTTTAAATTTTGTTTCAGCATCTTGATTTATGTGTAGCTTGCGTATGAGGAAATTTGTAACGGGCATCAGTGATTAAAACCCAGGTAGGCTCTAGTTCATAGTTACTGGTAAAGTCTTTGGACACTTCTCTTGTTCTGTTTGGGCTCCCAATCACCTTCTGGGCACATGATAAACTCTTTAAAATGCAGTGCAGGCTTCACAGCTCTCATTAAACCTGCACTTACATTGCAGTGGCCAACGTGCACCGGTCAGGGTAGGTTGACTGAACTGTGTGGTGGAAGCAAACCTGCTGCTTAGCTGTCCGAGATGGCCAAGACAGGACATGCAAGAAGCATCTGCACATGCTTTTATCTGAACAATGGAGTTTTGAACATTGGTTTGTGGAGATACTGCCAGGGGGTCTTTGATTTTTAAAAAGACATATTTTTCCTTCATGCATGAGAATTTTTATATTTTATATGGCCTAAATTGAAACTGTCCCTGCTCCCTTTCTGCTTGTTTGGGAGCATAATTTTAGGCCTGCAGTTAGGTGATAGAGATCAGAGGACTTATGGCCATTCAGTGTTTTGTTCTGTAATCTTTGGAGTGGTTTAGAGACCATCAAACATTGTCTTTGTTAAGCAGGGTTATTTATCTAAACACTTCCTTGGGGTGACGTGCCAAATACTGGGTTGGGTGTCTGTGCTCTGAAGCCCCCGATGCCAGATTGTCTTCTTCCAAAGGACAAGGCATCTGTATGTGTGTTTGTCTGCTAATTCTGTTCCTTTCTTGTGGTCTGGCAAATCTTTCCAGTTTAAACTGGAAGCAGTTTATGCCAAGAGTTTGCCACGTGCGTTCAGGATCTCTGGGTCTTGGCCATGATAGCTGGTTCAGGGCCATGGTCTCCTCCTGGAGGAAGGGCACTGCCTTTTGCCTTGTACAGCAATAATGATATAGCACTGCTTAGACAAGCATTGGGTTGCAAGTTGGGCAGACAGGTGTCCTAATGTCAGGCAGGAGGTTCTCTCTGATTTTGACCCTCCAAAGGACCATCTGGCCCTCAGGAAATAAAGCAGCAAAGTGCTTTGGGATTGCAGAGTGCTAACGGGGATGGTGGGGAACCAGCTGTGCCACCAGCAAGCACACCCCAGCATGCCAGGTTTGATCTGTGGTGGGATGGAAGAGGCTTGCTTCCCTTGGGGTGGAGCACGTGCCTGCCTTTTACCCTGTTGCCTGGCTTTGCAGCTCAAAGCATATACAAACACTTTCTGTCCGTGGGAACACTGCTTGCCATGACACAGACAAACTTAGGTGGGGAAACAGGGCCACAGGAAGACTTAAGATGTTGGGGGAGATGTCCCACCAGGGAGGTGGACTCCAGCGAGAAGCCCAGCCCTGCCCATCCCACATCCCACCCTGCTGGGTAAAGCAGCACTGATCCAAACCCAGCACCATTAGCCTGGCCCAAGAGGAGCAAATGGAGCTGAAGTTGGCTTCCAAATCAAGGGTCCTATCCAAATGTCAGTGCAAGTTGATTTAAGGGATTGTACCTTCTCCTTTCCTATCCAGGACAGCAGTCCGCCCTAATGTCTTATTTCTTTATTCCCCCTTGGTGAGACAAATGGTTTTAATTCTCATTCACTGTCTTAACCTTCCTCCCTGCCCTGCAGCCCGTGTGGCTCAGCAGAGGTGGGAGCGCGCGCCTTTGTCTGCAGCTCCCCTGAGCCCAGGAGCCCCCTCCTCTCTCCCCACTGGCACTGAGGACCGTCTTCAGAGCAGTGCAGTGAAGCCAAGCCACCAAGCAGTCTCACTCCTGCCATCCTCCTTTCCCCCTCTCATACCCCACGGCCAGTGCCTCCGCACCGAGGTCTGCATGGCACGTCATACCAGATGAGTGCCGGCAGCTTAGCCCGGTGGTGCCTGGCAGGCTGCTCCCCTCTAATCCCTCCCCATTCCTCCCCTTGACACTAGGGCCTGGCAAATGCTGCTGGCTTATGGGGGTGTCCCTGTTTCTTCTGCCTTCCTCACGCTCTGGAAGTGGGGAGTGAAGAAGGGAAGATGCTCCAGGGGAAGGTTTGTCTCTGGGTCTTGCCCTGCGTGGTGATTTGTTAGCAAAAAGGAAGATGCCTCAAAGGCACCTTGTCATGTGGCTGTCAGATAATGTCTGTGTTGCTTGATCTACTTAAACACCTGGTGGGAAGTCAATTGGCAGACCTCAAAAAGGACAAGGGCGCAGTTTGAAAAAGTCTCTCTCACAGTTTGCTCCTGCAGCACGTTGGGAAGGTCGTCCAAGCTGTGCTTCTCATTCTACAGTGAGCCCAGCCCTGCTGGGGTGTGAGAGCTAGTCCCCCACAGGCACTTGCTTGCCCTTGGGGGCCAGCTTGGTGTCCTCAGGGGGTCCCATGCCTGTCACAGATCTGCGCCTGCATGGGTCTCTTCCCAGGTGCCTGCACGCCAGGTCTTTGCCCACACTCAGTGGTTGCCTGAACTGATCTCAGTTGGGCTTTCATGGGCTCATGCTCTTTCAGAGGGCTTATGATGCAGCACCACTTTTCCAGCTGTTCCTCAAACTGGAGCCAGAGGGGAGGCAGCATGCTCATGCTACTGGGAGCACAGATGTTTGCTTGCTCAGCTTAAATCAAAATGTTCTTGAGGTGGCTGTGGTTGCTGTGACACCAACATCCACCTTCAGCCTTCATTTCGTGTGAGGCTCTGAATCAAGTCCGGGGTTTATAAACCATAGGAAGAGGGGCAAAAAAAGCTGAGTCCATGAGGTGCATGCTTGAACCTCGCTGCTGAGTCTTGCTGTAAGCCAGTAGTGGGCTAACTCTGCTTTGAAGTGGGGCTTCTCAGGGATGCAGATGCACCTCTGCCCATGTGCTGCATTCTACCTGGAGAGCTGGGCTGGCCAGCAGCCAAGGTACAGCCTCTGGGTGGCTCAGGTACATCACTGGCTGGGAGGAGAGGAGGAAAATACCCTGGCATGTATTGTGGTCTTAGAAATTTTTGGCTCAGGATGGATTATCAGCTGCACAGCCTGTCGTCATGGATCAGAGGGTAGATGTAGCCTTCATTTTGGGCTGTATGTGGTTTTGAGCTAGGCATGGTATGTTTTATATGGAAGGTTAGTGTTGTGTATCCAAAACCCAAACAGTTTTCCTCTCCCACATGTTTTAAAAATATTATGCTCCTGTGGGTGTTGAGGGTTTGGGGGTTTTCCCAGAGTCCTCTTAAAATCTCAGGTGTGCCTGCAGGATCGATGTGCAGCCTCAGGGCTGAGCCTAACCCTTTAAACTATGGTACAGATCCAGACAGCTATTGCTAGAGCTGTGATGGCCCAAAAAGTGCCTAAGCTGCTCCCTGGCCATCAGGTCAGGCTGGAAAAGTGCTCTAAAGTGTATAGATATTATAGACCGCATAACTGTGCCCATGAAACCTCTGCTTAGGGGTGAGGATGTGAGACTGGGACATGCGTTCACTGATGTGCGGTTGTTTAGAGATGGCTAATGTTGCTCATTTGCTTCGTCTGCTCTCCCACCTTCTGAGCTGTTCAGCCATGTACCAGAGATAGCTGTAGCAATAAAGCCCAAGGGACTGTTTAAGAAAATAAAGCCTAGTCCTGTGATCACCCTGCTCTCTTAATTGCCTAGGTAATGAGCTGGCCTTGGAGGAGCAATTTAAGCTGGGAAAGTCTTGTGACTTCCCTTAGGTAGGCAATTTCCCTGCTGCGTGCTTTCCTTGCCAAATATTTCTCCCTGGCTCTAATGAGAGTAGCTGGTAGGAAGCTGTCGGAGGTCCCTGGGGTCTACACTGGGTTCCCAGGGGCTGCCTGCTCCGCTGCCTGCAAGCAATCGGGGTCTCTAAAGGCTCCTTCAAATGCAAGCACGGGAGCAGAGCTGGCAAGGAACTCCAGGTTAAGGTTTTGGGCTGGGATGACGCGCACCTAAAGCTCCTGGGGGATGAGTGGTAGGAGCGGGAGGGGTCAAACTGTTACTGATGCTGCAAGAAGGAGGGAAAGTCTGGCAGGTCCTTGTCCTCTTTGTCCTCGTTTAAACCTCTGCATGTGCTTCTGCCTTTGAGACCCAAGTACCTTTGGAGATGCAACAGAAAGCCATGTGTAGTCAAAGCCTCCATGCTCTTAAAAGTGCAATTAGATCTTTTAACAGGACATCTATTATTCACCATGCGTGCTCGTGGAAGGTGGTGTATCCATACCATTCAGGCAAGGGATAAATAATTAATCTGTTTAATGAAATTTGTGTCATTGGGGAGCTGTGGCAGGTATTATGAAATGGTAAGTAAAATCGTAGTATCCATTATGAATAAGCAAAGGGAAACGCAAGCAGTATTTGCTGGTTGCTAGAAAATGGGCTCCATACAGCCTAGTGCTGAGAAACAAACTGATGATTTGGCAAGCCAGGGAGGAGACGGCTCTGCTGCCCAGTATCAGCAAATCTTTGCCTGCTTCTCTCGATGTTTTCGTGATGCTCTTTCCTTCTGATGCATTTCAAACGCCCCATGCTGGAGGAGCTGCTGGCTACATCTACTGAGTCTTCCTTATATGTAGAAGTGGAATAATTTTGCATTGGCTAGGAAGAGCTCAGTTTATGCTCGACAAGAAAAAAAGAAATCCCAGAATAGGATATACTTTACTAAGTGCGCATTCCTGTTCTTTGCTTCTCAAAATAGTTGGAGACATGTAAGCTTGCTGTAAAACATGTGGATTGAATGACAGAGCAATAATCAGATTTGGCATGCTGACAGTGTAGGTGCCATCGGAGAAGCCAGAGAGGAGGTCACAGTGCTTCGCCTGCTTTCACAACAGCAATTTAGCTTTCCACCAGTTTGAGTGTGGCAATTGAGAAGGCACTTGGGCCAAATTTTGCTCAAATCATGCCATTGTTCTCTGCATTGCACACTCTTGCTGAGCTGTGGCTGCGTTACCTGTGGGGTTCCCACCAGTGGAAACAAAAGCTCTTGTGCTGGTTTCACTGGAGCATGGCAGGATTTGTGCATTGTGCTGGAGGGAGGGAGCTGGGCTCTTCCTCTGCTTTTTTGGGTGGATACGCTTGCTCTCATGGGTGGGTCCAGGCAGGTCCTGGAGGATCTCCCCAGCAGTGCCCCCGCGCAGGGTGGCAGGCAGCGGAAGCCCTTGTTAGCAGAAGGACCTTGCCAAGCCAAAGGAGGAGGGAGGTGGGTGATGTCTGGTACGGGTGACCTGAGGCTGCTGCTGTAGGAAAGGGAACTCGCCTGCTCGCACGCTGCCAGCAGGTTGTAGCAGGCATTGCCTGCCTCCTACCTGGGACCCGCGTGAGCTCATCAGCAAAACTTTTCTTATGTTAAGGGCAGCCTTTTTTTTTCTTTTTTTAAGGAAAATATCATTCTTACTGAGTGGAAAATGCTTTTCTGTGTGAGCGACTTCTGGATTAAAAATGAAACAACCTCAGTTTATTCAAGAGAAACCTGAAGAGGTGTGGTTTTTTCCCTAAGTTTCCAATATTCTGCTGCTTCTTTGTAATAAAGTGCAGGAAAACAATATTGAGGGGCTATTTAATGTGAGGGGGTGTGTACCACACAGAGTTGCAGGTCCCTCTGCCCCTGAGCATCTTGGAGCTGGAGAGGTGAGTGGAAAAAGATGTGGTGATGTCTTGCAGTGAGGTTTTTACTCCCATGTGAGTGGAAGACCCGCTTTTCAGGGAATTGGCACAAATGACAGAAAGGGAGAGGTGGATAGAAGGCAATTTCATTAGTAAATAAATCAGCCACTCTCTCCTTTGCCCAGAGAGTGACAGATACACATTGGGGCGTTGAGCCCTACAGCAGAATGCTTGCATTACCAAAACCCCTCTTCTCTCTCCCTGCCCAAGACCCTCTCAGACTAATAATTGCCATGCAGATGTCCCTGTCATCACTTGCAGCTGGGCTCAGTGTTTCCTCGCCTTGTTTAAATGGTGGGGGCGGGGGGGGGGAGCCACAATGCCTCCCTGCTCTTGAAGAGCCATAAAGCGGTGGGGTTTCCTTCTCCTGCTTCTCCTGCAGTGGTTTTGGGACAGAGTCCTCTCATTTTCCTCCTTTGTGGTCAGTGGCTGATGCAAAACCCTGTTCCCACTTGGAGGTTTTGCCGTGTGGGGGCTGGGAGATATCCTCTCAAAAATGTTAATACCCGCTTGTTGGTGCAGAGATTTCTCAGGTCTGCAAAGCCCTGGCAGGTTCAGGAGTTCACTGGCAAACCTGGTAGGTGGCGAGGTGTCCCTTCAACATCATGTGAAACAGCTTCCCAGGCTGGGCACTGGGGCAGTGTTGTCCTGGAGCTGGAGGGAGGAAACTCACCCCCTGTGGCCTCCCAGACCTCCTGCTCCCCAGGGGTGACAGCACCAGGCCAGGCAGCAGAGACCTGGTGAGCAACATGGGCACCTGTGCGTGAGGGCCACCACGGTGCAGAAAGCATCCTCCTCCTGTGGGGAGGCAGATGCAGGCAGGGACCTCATTCCTCTGAGATGGGGCCAGGTGGGGAGAGATTTTCTTCCCCTTTGCTAAAAGCCTTTTTGTGGCACAATAGCCTGTGGGTCCTGGCAGAAGGTATTTTTTTCTGTCTTTGCAGAAATAGCAGGAAAAATGTGCAAGATTTGCTGTTTTCAGGTGACCAGCTTCTCTCTCCTCACCTTCTTCCTTCCACAGCTGCCAGCAGCAAAGATAATGCTGGTGGCCAGAGTGAGGGAGCCCAGGAAAAGCCACTTCTCTCTCTTTTTTAGGTTTATAGAATCATAGAATCATAGAACAAATGCCTGTCCCCAGTTACACAAGAGGTCATCGAGTAGGCAGCAGAGACCTGGTGAGCAACATGGGCACCTGTGCGTGAGGGCCACCACGGTGCAGAAAGCATCCTCCTCCTGTGGGGAGGCAGATGCAGGCAGGGACCTCATTCCTCTGAGATGGGGCCAGGTGGGGAGAGATTTTCTTCCCCTTTGCTAAAAGCCTTTTTGTGGCACAATAGCCTGTGGGTCCTGGCAGAAGGTATTTTTTTCTGTCTTTGCAGAAATAGCAGGAAAAATGTGCAAGATTTGCTGTTTTCAGGTGACCAGCTTCTCTCTCCTCACCTTCTTCCTTCCACAGCTGCCAGCAGCAAAGATAATGCTGGTGGCCAGAGTGAGGGAGCCCAGGAAAAGCCACTTCTCTCTCTTTTTTAGGTTTGTTTGGGTTTTTTTAACTCCTGCAAATGCCTGTCCCCAGTTACACAGTGAGGGTGAAGACTGCACCTTGTCTCCCTGCCCAACGTCAAGGCAAGTGCTGTGCTGGGAAGGCCACGTTTCCCCCAGTGCTGAGATCACCCTGGCCCTGCCTTGCTCTTCCCTGGGATAGCCGGGCGGGAGGGGAGGATGCTGCCTGGTGGGAAGGATGCCGCAGTGGCTCTCCAGCTCGTCTCCGCTCCATCAGGCTGATGCGCTGCGACAGTTCTGCTGAATTGCT
Organism: Egretta garzetta; assembly: GCF_000687185.1. Classification (NCBI taxonomy): domain Eukaryota; kingdom Metazoa; phylum Chordata; class Aves; order Pelecaniformes; family Ardeidae; genus Egretta; species Egretta garzetta. The sequence goes on along the minus strand of NW_009259029.1, from coordinate 270,362 downwards.
GACCCGAGGGGCTGCGTGGGGGCTATTTATGGAGAGACAAAGCCAGGCGACACCAGGCAGGAGGCCAGCCTGAGATGTCTGCAGCCAAGAGCGGGTCATCTTTGGGGTTCCTTGGGTGGCTTGGATGGCAAACACAGTTTGATGAAGGTCACAGGAAAGCCCCCATGAGGATTTTGGTTTATATGAGAACAGCCCTTCGGCCCCAGTGGTTCAATCCTGTTTGCAGGAGCAGGCTGGGTTTAGTGGCAGGCATCTTCATGGAGGACAGTGGGCCGTCCTCTGATTTTAACTTATGTTTCCTCCGGCCCCACAGGTTAGGAGCAGCCCAGATGCTGATAGCAAACTCTATTTTTCGGCAGCAGTTGCGATCAAGCTTTCCTTTTTCAGCGAAATATCAAACTGTTATACCATACCTTTGAGTAGAGGGCAGCACCCTTTAGCTCTTCTTCTATCATCTGGGTTTATTTTTATCTTGCATCTCCAGCACAGCAGTCTGGGAGCTAGCAGAGGAGGACTGAAGACCTTTCATAATTCATAGCTCCTACGTTTTGCTCCCAGGGATCACAAAAGCGAGTTGCTGGAAGGGCAGTGCCAGAAACTTACTCCATGCGCCCCACAGGACTCTGCCTGGGCGATGTGGCTGCTGTGCTTATGCTCTGCTCTGCCCGATGGCCTGTCTGTGCCTGGGACTTTGTGCAGGCCTGTTGGGCTCCAGCCCAGGCAGAGGACCCCGGGTGGTCCCTGGGCAGCCGCGCTTGCAGCGAGGTGGCATTCAGGGTGGGGGAGCAGTCAGGATGCAGCAGCGTGTGCATGTCCACCCCAGCATGCTCGGGACCAACCCACTGTTGTACAAACATGTGCTGTAAACTTAATCCCAGGCTGTTGGCCCCTCAGTATTCAAATAGCTCCTGAAATAATCTGCAGGCTGAGCCTGAGGGGAATTTCCCAGACCTCCCAGAAGCAGGGGTTTTGTTGCCGTATCAGGTGTTTTTTTCTTTTGATTAAAAGCAGTATTAGAACCAGAACATGCTTTGCATTTGGTTATGGAGCAGAGTTGATCTTTGGGATGGCCCTCCATCTGGTGGAAGCGCATTTTGTCCCAAGGCCTCATGTGCCTACCAGTGAGGCTCTGCAGACCACAGCATCCTTCCTTGCTCCCACCTACCTGTGAGCCAATGCTTGGCAAACGCCCATGGAGGATGTGGAGGACTTTGGGATGGCAGGCAAGCCCTGACAGTGGAAGAGAGCGAGTCTGCAGGGGACAGCGTGCCTTTGCTACATGCTCGCCTCTCCTAGCAGAGAGATGCTGACAGATGGAGGACTCCACTTTGGAGGCCAAACCAGCACCCCTGCTCATGGCTGCCCTGTGAATATGGGTGCTACTGGGCTCAGCTTCGGGCCTTGTGGTCTTGGAAGGCTCAGAGATGCGTGTGGAGCATCAACCTTTCACAGTGGCTGGGAAGCTGCTCATCCATGAGCTTCTGCACACAGGCACTGAGGTCCTTCAGAATCTGCTCCACGTGGATGGAGGAGCTGCGTTTCAGCAGCCACTTTGGCAAAGCACAAAGCGAGCTGAGCGTTACAGAGCTTGGTTTTGTTTACGTGCTGGTGGCTGGTGCCTTATGCCTTCTGGCTTGCTGCTCTGTCTCGGCTCGTGGCTTTGCTCCTGTTGACAGCTTTATGGGGTGTTAAAGCACTTCCAGGGTTCACTCAATGGTCCTGTCTCATCTGAGCATGGCAGCTCCTTGGCACATGTAGCACAGGAGCTGGGAAAAGCAAATTCAAAAGAGCTTTTGCTCTCCCTGAGCAGGAGCAAGGGCAGGCTGCAGCGGTAGCTGCTGCTGGAGCCTCACACCTTTCCTTCCAAGTATCAGTGGGAGCAGCTGGTTTATCAGCAGCCAGATGCCTCCTCCTGTCCTCGTGGTGCTTGCAGGAAGCTTCCTGGTTTTGCTGCCTTCTCCGCTGTCTCTTGGACAGGCCTGCCATGCACAGGTTTGTTGTCATCTTACTCTTTAAATATCATCCACCCTAAGATATCCCTGGGATTTGTTCTCTCAGGGAGCACAGTACAAAATTTACGGGCACATCTTTTAGTTAAACTGAGTGACAGATTTCCTCATCCGTATTTATTGTACATCGATCACTATTAGGTTGCCCGCGATCTCTGATGTCTGCATTTACATCCATGTGTGCATTTTTCTGTGTTGTTTTTCTCCCACTGTGAGCTATGGCTTGCCTTAATTTGATTGAATAAACCCACTATGTTGCTGAACTGTAATGAGACATCATCGACCAGACTGTCCCGATTGTACCCTTCAAAATGGCATGTTCCTTACCCTGGAAGAGAGTGGGGTTTGCTGCAATGCCTTTCACCTAGGGCAGGCTTTCGCTGCTGCTGGTCGGCCGTCCTTTGCAGAGTAAAGGCATGCATGAGCTGATCCGTTCTGGTTCAGCATAGCAAAGAAATGCTGGGTGCAGTGACACCCCTAGCAAGAGTAGAGCTGCTGCCATCCGCCAGGAGCCAGTGGGGTGCGCGTATGGTGTGGCACCAGGGTCTGGCTCTTGCTGTTTGCAAGGAGTGGCGTGAGGCATTGGCCCTGTGTCCACATCCAGACTGGGGGAGGACCTCCGTGGTTGCTATTGCTAAATGAGAGGAAAGATTTCCAGCTGGTGAGCTCACTAAGCATGTCCTTTTGTGCTACTGGTTGCAGGTAATTGCTGATAAACATAGAACCTCCTAGTTATTCTGCTGATGCTGTCTGATCCCTGGCTTTAACTGCTCTTTACTTGTAGGTCGTAAAGGTCTGGGGAGGGGGAAGTTGAGGATATTGGTTGTTAAAGGTCTGGGAGAAAAAAAAGAGGGGGGGGGGAAGTTGTTGAGGGTATTGAGTGGATGAAAAATCAACTCTTCTGAGGGGTGAAGCATTCGGTTGGCAGTACATCACAGCTTGCCCTGGCAAGGTCCACATTTTGGACGTTCGTGGTGGTGACTTGCACGTGTTACTGCAGCACTGAAGTCCTTTTTCTTTGCTTCATGCAGTTGCTCTAAAGAATCGTGGTACCAAAGAAGCGGAGAGGGATGGAGACTGGAGCAAGGGACCAGCTCTGGGCTCGACAGCGGTACCGGAGGGCGAGCTGCTCCTACAGGTCAGTGCTTCTCTCTGGCTACTTCTCCCTGGAAGACACCTTCAAGGGATTTTCCTCTTGTCCCCTTTCCCGCTCCTTTGGATTTTGCCAAAGAGCAGGCTGTTCTGCTATTGATTGCAGGATGTTTTGGTGAAGCAGTGATTTCATGTGGTGTAGCTCATAATGCTTCTGACTGAGCAGAGTTTTAAGATCTCTTCAGGTCCCTGGAGCAGAAACTGCGTTGCTTCTCATCTCCTTTTCCCATCCTTCTGGGAGAAAACTGCCACCTGTAAATCATTTGGGTGTCAGAACTCCCTCCATCTCAGTGGTAGCAGTACTAAACTTCTGACCACAGAGATTCAGCTCTTCTGCTTTTCTGCCCTCATGTGTAAATGGGCCGTAGGTGTGACATGGGAGCCAAGCAGAACAAGATGTTTTGAGTGTGCTTTTCAACATGGGCACGCTGGTCCTGACTCAGGGGTGTTGTCCAAACACTGGTGAAAACAGGGAAGAAAATGTCATGGAAGTCTTCCCTGGTTTTCGGGCAGTGATGCATGACACCGAGTACGCAGATGAGTGTTGATGGGCCATATGCTCAGCCCATGTACACAGGGTACATGGATGTATCCTGGGAGCTCTGCGAGAGGCATGCAGTTGGCTCCTTTGGTGGTGCTAGAGGCAACGAGGTGATGCTGCAGCATGGCTGGGCTGAGCCTGCTGCTTCCATGGCTTATTCAGAGACGTCGGGAGATAACCTGTCTCCAAACCGTGCATGGTGAATAAGAAGAGGTCAGGCTCCAGCAGTGCGGGGTCCTGTGAGGAGGCAGGTCTCCCCTCCCTTCCCCACCTGGCACCTGAGCACGGGCTGCAGCACTGTCCCCTTCCTGGCTGTCATCCAGAGCAGAGTGAGCATGCTGGTCAGCCCCAGCTCCTTGCCAAAAGCTCACTCAGCTCTTAGCAGTAAATGTGATTTCTGTCCTGCTTGAGAGCTGGGGAGCTAGAGTCTCAGTGTCTAGTGAGAGAAATGCTAAAGCCAAGGTGATTAATAACCAAAAAAAGAGGGGTTTTCACTGTGGAGATAACAAAACTGTGCTCAGCACAGCTTGCTGGAGTTTGATGTCCTGCTCATCAACTTGATGCCATCCTTGTAGAGGTACCAAGATGGGTGCTAAAAGCTCTGGGTTTATGTTTGGTTTATGTTATCCAGGGGCCTGTCTGTGTGACGCTGGACACAGCAGGGGCTCAGAACCTGCCTCTGTGCTACGAGGAAATGCTGCTACATGTTTAAAAAACTATTTCCACCTCGTCTGTCATCTTTGACGTCCAAACTTCCATTGTCTTATCTCTTGATCCATCCTGATTCTTCCCTTCTGCTCCTCTAATTTTCCAGCCTTGCTTTTTTGGCCTGTCCTTTGTCCAACAAGACTCTTTCCAGCAACGATCTCAGTAGAGGAAGGTATCTTAAACTGGGGTTAAGCATGAAAATCCCTCTAAAGTTAGGGGCTAAGGCCTTAGCAAGGCTGAGAGCTAGGTGGACCACCTCTGCCCAGGTGCACAGCAATGCAGGTACATGTCTCTGGCTGCAGGGTATGGAGTCAGCCTGCTGGTTGGCCCAGTTAGGGAAGGACGGGGTGCTGCAAGATGTTGCTTGCTACTGCCGTGACAAAGCAATGCCTCCGAAGCTGCTCAAAGGGTTAAAGTGCATTTGGCAACACTAATTAACCTCTGCAGCAGATTCCCACACGCTGAGGTCAACCCCACTAAATAGAGAGAGCATTTGTGCCTGGAATAAAGGGAAGGAGACGGGGGAGAATTGAAGACCTGGACAATGAAACAGGAGTTGGCAGCAACAATAGCTGGGCTTGGCTGAGGCTACACGCTAGACCCTAATTAATCCTGATGTCTGTACATTACAAAGTGGGGGAAGCAGGCCAGCACTGGCTACTGTGGCTTCCCTGCTTGCAGCCACATTAGTGGTACAGGATGGTTTTGGCTCTAGACAGCCATGGGGCTTCTGGGGTCCATGCTGCAGGAGGACTCCTGCCTTCTAGAGGGCTCCTGCTTTGAGCTGACATAAGAGTCCCCACGGGGACCTGTTGCCCATAGGGAGGGGTGGCCTGTGGCGCTGTCGCGGCTGTGGTAGCTGTTCAGCTTCTGGGGAGCTAAACCAGTAATTTTTTTGGATTTTCATGGTCTTTGCTCTTAGGCAGCACCGTGGGCTCAAAGGTCTTTACTGGAAGTCTATCGGGATGATTTCAGAGATGGGGAAACTGAGTCACAGAGCAATGCCTACCACTTGGGGTCAAGGGAAGACTGCTGTGGGCCTGCTCCCAGCCTGGCAAAGTGATGACATGGTTTTCAAAGCACTGGGCTCTGTGCCACCCAGTCTTGCCAAAGGCTGATACAGTGGCTGCAGTGCTTAGGAGCCCTTTGGGGTGCTCCCCTGGATCCTAATAGTGCCTGTGTTAGCAACACCCTTCTGCATGTCAGCTCCTGCCTGGTGCCAGAGAGCAGGTATGGAAAGCAGGGCTCCTGGGACAGCAGCTGCACTCCCAAGCTGGTAGAGAAGCTCCTCTGCACCTTCTAACCTTCACAGATCTCCAGGCGGAAAGGACATTGTCAGTCAGCAGCCTGGTCCCTTCTCCCATGTCCTGTCTGACAAGCCCTGGCGCTGCTGGCTTGGAGAAAACACCCAAATTACTTCCCATATTTGTTAAGCTGATGAGCTCCTCATGAGGAAGAAAGAGGCTCCAGACAGCTCAGCCCATTCCTGCCTGGGAATGCAGTGCTCCCTTGGATGTTGACTTTGCAGTCCTGGAGCTCAAGGAGAAGATGGAAGAGCCAGTGAACTGTAAAATATGTAAGTTGTGTAGCATTAAAAATGCATTGGAAACTCTGGATTGATGGCTGCATTTGCTATTTTCGGTGGGGAGTGCTTCGAGCCTGCATAGGCAAAAGAGCTCGAGTATTTATTCTGTGAAAACAGAGCATGGCGTTCAGCCTGTTTGGGTGGAGGGTGTGCATGAACGAGCACATGCTCCAGGACTGGGTGTTTGCATCATGTAAATCTGTACGCCATGCAGAGAGAGCTCCAGAGCAAGAGGAGTGTGGCTGAGAGCATCTTGTAGCTAATGTGTGCATCCCAGGAGCAGGATGCTTGGTCCTTTTGCTGCCATGTGGTGCTTTGGATGGGCGGTGCTGTGCAGGTTGGATGAGTGCCTTGCAGCAGGTTGTTTCCAGGTGTGAATTGTTTATTTCTTAAAAGGAAAAAGGTACTCTGAGGTCAATCAGGGATTCTGTGGTTTTCCTCTAAGCCCAGGCACCGGAGTCAGCCTGTCCTCCCTCCTGCTTTGGAAGAAAATGGCTTTTCAGAATCGGATGTTTTCACTACAGTTTCAAAATCCAAACTTTTATGTTTTAGCATTCACCTTTTCCATTTTCACTGGTTAAGGCTCTTTCCAGCCTTGGGTTGGCCACCTTGACCACAGAGTGAGCGATGCAGGAGGAGGGAGCAGGCAGTGGAGACAACATCTTTTTAGGCCTTCCTTGTTCCTTGCCCATGGGCAGCCCAGCAGGCACACCACAGTCCTTCTCCAGGCCTCTCCTGGGGAGAGGAGAAGGGGAGGGATCACCTGGGGAGGACAGAAGGAATGCAAACAAGGCCAGGAGCTGGCCAGCTTTCTCCCAAACCAGGAGGAGTATCCCCATCCATATGGGCCAAGCAGCTGCAGGAAATGCCCAGCCAATGCTGGCAGCACACAGTGATCTGCAGTGGGTTTGCTCTCCACTGAACATCCCACAGCTTTTCCAGCCTCAAGCTGTCCTAAGCCACGTGTGGCTGCTCGACCCCCCCCAGGCTATGAGGAGGATGGGAATGACATGAGCAGAGCCACCCAGGTGGACGCGGGTCAACATTAAATGCAGCCGACATGAAACGCTGTTTTGATTCAAAGTTGTCAGAAAGGCTTGTTTCCGCCAGACTACCAGAATGGACCAGTTCCTGATGGTGTCCAGTTTCGTTCTGCAAGCTGTTCTGAGATTTTTATTTGCTCTTCGCATAGGATGAGTATAAATGTCCAAATCTGAGTCTGAGTGAACACTCCAGGGATGGAAGCAAAGTTTTCCATCAGTTTGGATTAGAGTACACTTGGGCAGCTGTACGGAAGAGCTGCGTGACCTCAGAGAAACCCAGCAGAACGTAATGTCAGTCGTCTTGGTGAGCACAGCTCTGCTGGCGTTGATCCCCATTTTTCTCTGTCCAGCCTTCAATGGAGTTTGCCCAGGCGAGGCAGAGTAGAGGATAATCTGAGAATGAGCTGCAGGCCTTGGTCTCTGCTAGGTAGAGCAGACTCATCAGGTCTGTGAAAACCTATGTTTTGGCTACGTGTGCTCTGGCACCATGGCAAGCTATATGCATAGAGGCAGCTGCAAGAATGGAGGTCTCTGGTGCTGTTCTCATCCTGCAGGAAGGATATGAAACAAAGAAGCTGCTTGAACAGTGCATTGGTGGATTTGGTGAGAGCCAGGGCAGTACCCAGTGTTATGACAGCGAGATGCCATTAGGAATAGCTTCCTTTTCTTCCAGGTTTTCCCATGCTTTGTCCCCTCTCCTACACCTCTCTCTTGGTGGGGCAGTGGCTATGCTAGTTGGGACCAGCCAGGACTTGGGTGACCAGTGCCTGAGCAGAATGAAATTCACTGTCCGGCTAGAAAAGGATGATGTGAGTGTGGCATGTACCTGCCAATCTCTTCTCCCTCCTAGGCCCTCAATGGCTTCGTGCTGGTGGTGACGTCAGAAGGACTGATATTTTACTCCTCGCATACAATTCAGGACTATCTGGGATTTCATCAGGTTGGTGGGACACCTCTGACTTGCTGCAGTGGGTTTGCAGAGTGGATTTTTCCTTGGTGGTGGAGAATGGCCGCAAGTTCCCTGTGAGGAGGAAGCTCTGCCAGGATCACAGAATCTCAGGGGACTGCGCGGGGCTTTTCCTAGGTCTTGTGAATTTGGGCCCTGGGTTGTCAGACATGGTCACGGGGAGGTGTCAAAGCAACTTCGCTAGCCCACAGATGCTTTCAACCAGCCGCATTGACAGGCTGAGGTTCATGGCCCTGTTGTGTAATGCCATGGTGAGATGTCTGGGGTTCTTTGCCCAGTGTGCCTTTGGGCACCCACACCTCTGGCTGACCCCTGACAAACCCCGTAAGGCTCCAGTGCTATGTGGTTAGCTGAGCACCCAGATAACCTGGAAGGCACTAGGTCAGATTTATGGGGAAGTGGGACTTACTTACGGTCCTTTAGTTACTGTGGTTTGGTGTTGATCCCACATAGCTGGCTTTCCCTAACATCTGGGGTAGATGAGAACTGCCCACCTGGGCAGAGGGGGCAAGTCCTGGAGCAGGTGCCTTGTTCTCTCAGTAACAGTGTAGGGCTGGAATGGCTTTGCTGCCGTTTTTTTCCCAAACCCATGTTTTCATCTCATCCTATACATCAACAATAGAATTTTGAAGGACACCGTGTTACGAGGATGAGCTTGTCAGAGGGCAGCTGTATTGCTGGTGCTAGTGGCTCTTCAGGATGGGGGGCAGGAGATTTGGCCCAACTTAGTCAAGGGGTCCTTAGAGCCAGGTGGGCTGCCTGTTCCCACCAACATCAGCCCTGGTGGAAGGTGTCAAGCCTCATTCAGCCAGGGACCTACTTGAGCACCAGGGAAATTGGGTAAGATATGGCCAATTGGGGCTGTGACAGGCTGTTTAGAGGTGAAAACTGGTGCCTGGGGGCAGGCCAGAGCTCACGCATTGCTTTATTCCTCTAGACAGATGTCATGCACCAGAGTGTCTTTGAGCTGATCCACACCGAGGACCAGCAGGATTTTTCCGAGGACCAGCAGAAATTCAGGCGCAACCTCCACTGGGCACTCAATGCACCCCACACTCCTGAGGGTGAGCCTTCTGCAGAAGGTAAACACAGGCTGGGAGCCAGGCATCCTGGTTGGCACAAGATGTGTAGCTCCCCATGTACACTGGGGAGTCCAGCTCCCTGCCATCACTTGCATGGGGCTTGCATCCTTGTGGCTCAAGCCATGGCTTCACCCAAATGTTGTGGCTTTCCCTGAGTTTCTTGTTGCTGTGCTCTGCAAACTGCTGCAGTCCTCAATGCTGGGGACCTCCAGCCCTTTCTCGAGACCTCCAGGCCTCGCTGGGCATCCTTGCTTGCTCCCTTCCCAGTCCTTCTCTCCTACAGGGGGGAAAAGTCTTGGCTCTTCTGCTGTCACCTGCAAGCCAGATCAGCTGCCCCCAGAAAACTCCTCCTTTCTGGAAAGGAGCTTCGTGTGCCGCTTTCGCTGCCTCCTGGATAACTCCTCCGGCTTCCTGGTGAGTACAGACCCACACTGCAACATGCGCAGCAGGAGGGGTGCAGGCTCACCCCGAGGGGTCCATGCCACTGCTGGAGCATAAAAGTTGGCCTTGAAAGACCCAGCACTCCTTTCTGCCATGTGCAGCACCCACCTGTCTCAACAAGGAGATATTTCTGCTGTTTTTCATAGGTTTGGTCTGTAATTACAGCCTCTCTGTGTGGGTTTTGTTCCTCTCTTCTCAGAGGTCCTGAATGTTGAACAAAAGTCCTTTTCCTCCACATAATTTGCCAGGCTTCTGTGTTAAAGGCGTCTCTTAAGACCAAGTAGGTGGTGTTCATCTCTCCTCCTCTCTGCTGCAAGTTAATGGGGTTCTTACATTCATAACCACAGGTGTAACAATGCTGTTTCTCTCTCTCTCATCCTCCTTCAGTTTGGAAATTCAATGTGAGGAAAAAGCCCTGGTTGCCCATGGTTTAGAAGCAACACTATGATCCCTGATGGGGCTGTGATATAGCTTTAGTTCAAATGCAAAGCAGCCCGTGCATTGCCTGATGCCCCAATGCAACTGCAGCGTGAGGCTGCCGTGCATCTGAGCCCCAGGCCAGCAGCGAGTGGCTGCAGGGGGAGAAGGCAGTGGGCTGCTGATGCGGGGAGCTCAGTGTAGCATCACTTTGATCCTCCATCTTATTTTAGTAGGGACCACTGGAATCGTAAGGGGACAACTCGCAGGGGATTATTTGCATCAGCTCTGCAGCAAGATGGCTTGCTTTCTGGGCAGCTCTCCTCCCTCTCTTCTCTCTCCACCCAGTTTTCTGTGTGACACTGTGCTTTTCTTCTCTTCACAGGCTTTAAACCTTCAAGGAAGGCTGAAATTCCTTCATGGGCAGAACAAAATGTCTGAAGATGGGTCTGCGCTGCCACCCCAGCTTGCTCTCTTCGCTATCTCCACGCCCTTGCAGCCCCCATCCATCCCGCAGATCCGAACCAAGAACATGATCTTCAGGACAAAGCACAAGCTGGACTTCACCCCCTTGGCATGCGATGCCAAGTAAGCAGCAGAGCTGATTTGAGGGGTGATGCTGTGGGCTTTCAGCATGCCAGTCCGTACCCTGCCTGGGTGACGTCCCATCCTGGCTCTACCTCCTGAGCTTGGTGCATTCTCGGTCTCCTGCAGGGGGAAGATGGTTTTGGGCTACACTGAGGCAGAGCTGCAGATGTGTGGCACTGGCTACCAGTTCATCCACGCTGCTGACATGCTCTACTGTGCGGAGAATCACGTCAAGAGTAAGAGTCCCTTCCTGGGTACCTCATGCCCACCACTGAGGCTGATGAGTGGGCTGGGCTACGGGCAGCTCCACTGGCTGCTATGTCAAGCCCG
>NW_009259029.1:222218-259438 GCF_000687185.1 Egretta garzetta | reverse complement strand
AGGCTTTGCTTTATGCCTTGCTGTGATGCTCTTGTCACTGCAGGGAGCGTGGGGTGGGGTGTAGTGAAGGGTATTTAGCTGGGATGGTGTGCCCTGCATGTGCCAGCCATGCTACTGCTGTGACCCCACCTGCTTCTCCTGTATGGAAACAGCAGCGTCGCTAGAGGTAGCCCTGCCTCCGGTGACGCACTGACAGCCCTCCACACGCATGCTTCTTCCTGGCAGTGATGAAGACGGGCGAGAGCGGCCTGACAGTCTTCCGCCTGCTGACGAAGGAGAACTGCTGGAAGTGGGTGCAGGCCAACGCGCGGCTTGTCTACAAGAACGGCAAGCCTGAGTACATCATTGTCACACAGAGACCTCTCGTGTAAGTGCCATCCAGGTTAGCCCAGGCTGGGATGGGGATAGGGCTGGCCTTTTCCATCACTGTGGACTCTGGGATGTCCCAGGCAGGGCAGGATGTTCAATTCATCATTGCTACTTTTAAAGGAGCAACCATAGGATACTGTGCTTTGAAGCTGCTCAGTCACATCCACCTCTGCAAGGCCAAGAGCAGTGCTGGAGAGCAGTGCCCTGCACCTCACATCCCTGCCCTGGTGTCCTGGGCACAGGTCCAGACTTGGCCTGGGGAGACTCATGGCTGCTCTCCAGCAGCTGTAGGGACAGGTAGGTGCAGGAACAGCAAGGACCTCAAATGTGGCTGCCATACAGCAGCAGTCCAACACCCCTGTCTTGAGGGGTGGCTGCAGCGTAGATGAATAGGGCAAAGGTGCGACTTCTGTCTGGCAGAGCTCTGTTATACTTTGCCTGTTAAGTATCCTTTTGGTTATGCTACTGATGTGTGTTTTTAGGTGTGCGTGTATATAAAAATGTGTATATGCATGTATATTTGTATGTAAATGCATATGTAAATGTATAAGTTTGTGGTTCTGCTCAGTACATGGATGCTGGTCATAGCAAAGGGGCTTTGGCTTGCAGGAATCACAATTATCCATTGTGCAGAAGCAGTTTGTGGCAGTGTTTGTGCAAATACAAGCCCCAGTCCCCTCTTCTTACCCTGCAGAGATGAAGAAGGACGAGAGCACCTTCGGAAACGGTCCATGCATCTTCCCTTTACCTTTGCTACAGGAGAGGCACTCTTATACCAAAGTGCTTACCCTCTCCTAGGCTTCCCTGACACTTTCCAGAGCAAAGGGAAAACGAGCAAGTCCAAGAAGACCTCCCACAGCCACAGAGGGCGCTCCCAGAAGGATGGCGTTGACCCCAGTTCTCTGCTGGGCACCATGATGCGACAGGACAAGGCGGTGTACATCTCCCATCCAGCTCCCGCACCTAACCACTCCTTCGGCAGCAGTTTTGTGGACCACCCTGAGGATGTGTCCTTGCTGGATGCAGGAGGAAATGCCTGGAGTATGGATGCTGCTCCAGGTTCTTCAAGCGGGCACAGCCTCAAAGAGGAACTGGTGGATTTGCAGCAGGAGGACCCTCTCTTGGCCACCCTGGACTCGCTCTCAATTAAGAGTGATGAGAGCTGTTCCAACAATGAGCTGTTCAGTGCGCTGGAGGACCTGGGGTTAAATGCTGAAGACCTGGAGCTCCTGCTGCTGGATGAGAAAATGGTGATGGTCAATATGGACCCTGACCACACCCCATCCCTGAACAACTGCCTCTCCAGCAATGAGATTCTCTCCTACATCCACACCACTCTGGTGAACAAGCATGAGGGAGGACAACAGGTCTGTCCCCTGCCAGGTGTGTCCCCAAGCCCGCATAGAGGCACCGCTACGTACCAGGCCCACATGGAGGACAAGGACTCTCAGTATGTGCCCCAGCAAGTGGTGCAGCCCAGCATTGTCCCAGGCCAGCCCCTTGCTCCACTGTGGGAACAGCCTCTCCACAGTATGCCAGGACAGCTGCCCCCGCTGCTGCCAGAGCTGGCTAAGGAGGAGGAAGAGCCGTCTCATGGCTCACAGTGGAGGCCAGCTGGGGAGGAGGGTCTGCTCCGCTTCCTCCAGCTGGCATGGGGCACCCCATGGGATAAGACACCTGGCTCACCCCCAGGAGCCCCCTGCCTGCAGCAGCCACCCAGGGCTCTGCAGCTGGAAGGTGACTTCCCAGCCATGCATCCCACTCCAGAGGATGCTCACCCGTCCTTTTCCCTGCCCAGCCAGTGCCAGGGCCGCATGAGACCACCCAGCCAGCCGAAAATGAATGGGTTGTGCAGCCACAGCCCTGACTCTGCTCCACACCTCCTTCCCAGCAGCAGCCCCAGTCCATGGCAGGACTATGTTTGCCCGCTCCTGGGGTCCCCAGGTCAGCCTGGTTTTTATGGCATCAGCCAAGAGTTGGTCTCCCAGCACCAGGGGTGCTTGAGTCCAGGGCCTGGCGTGCTGGCGGTACACTTTAACCTGAATGGATTATGCAGCATGGGAACTGTGGGCAGGGGCGGGTCCCAGGAAGAGATGGTTCCATGCTCCAGGTTTTCCCCCCCCTGCTCATATCAGCTTATTCCTGAGAAGCAGCCAAGCCCTGTTCCCTCCATGCCCCAGCACCCTTTTCTGAGCTTGTCTGCAGAGCACTTAAGGAGCATCAGCAGCCCATTGGAGACTCCCGTGAACTCCTATGGGACATATGCCTCCACGCTGAGCCAGGAGAGCAGGCACAGGGTAAGGGCTTCACTTGTGTGCTCAGCTTTTTCTGTGCTGGAATTTCCTGGGGGTCTCAGCACAGGGAGGCACACACTGCCTGGTCAGTAGACAGGAATCGCCTTGCTCTAGCTGGTGCATGGCCAGAAAGGAAGACTTTAGAGGCTTTTCTTTGCACCAAGAGTTGAAGAGCAAGAGAGCTGAGTGTGAGTTCTTCCCTTTAGAATGTGGCTGTCTCTGGGTCTCATTTCCATATAGTTTGTTTAATTGCCATCTGTACAGGGAGTAATTCCAGCTGTGTACTGGTAAGCTTTGAAGAGTGGTACAAAGCACATTGTGAGATGAAGATCTGCTGTATCATAGTGTCTTTCCCTTGTGGAAGTGTCCCCTGGCCTCTGCACAACCCCTATTGAGAGCCCATCTAGCTGCTGATAGCCCTCCAGCATTACAAGGCAAGGTCTGCAGCACTGGATTTGAGCCTCTGGGACTGGAGCCAACAGCCCAAACCAGGGCTGCTTGGAGAGGGCGCAGGGAGTGAAAGCTGCCTGGCCCTTTCCCCTCTCCCTGGTGCAGATGCCATGCATGTCTGTAAGGGCCATGAGCTTTCTGGGCTGGGGCTGACAGCATGGAGAGGTGGTCTAGGTCCTGGAGGAGCCCATCTCTGCAGTGATGCTTCCCTAGCCTGTGGCACCACCAGTCAGGGTGAGATGTCTAGGGTGGGTCTGGCCTGCCTTCCTGCTTATCCAGTTGTGCCCTGGTGAGTACTGTCCTCAAGCCATCTTGTTCCTTGCTGCCAGACATCTTTTGCTACTGGAAGGGTGTCCTGCTGTCTCACAGGGATCTCTGTGTTAACCTCTGCAGCCAGCAGAAGCTGTCAAAGCATCTTCCACTTCTTCCTGAAGGCCATACCTTGCACTTTGTGTCCTCCCATTCTCCATCTCCTCCAACTCAATATGCCACACACCTTCTAGCTCTGTTGAAGAGCTTGACTCTGGTCCTGCCTAGGGATTTGGGAGCTTGTAGGACCAGTGAAGAACATCCCCAACACCTCTCTAGAGCTCAGTGGCCACCTCACATGACTGGAGTGTTTTTTGGCTTTGGCTTGCCAGGTGGAGTGCAGTAAGGGTATAAGACCTGTGTGTTTGCTTCAGAGGCAGTCCAGGTGCTTGTGATATGCAGATAGGTTTCATGAGTGAGCTGTAGGGCTGTGATACCTGGTCAGGCTCTGCAGAGGTCAATTAGCAGGTCAACAGGTGAAAATTAGTGCTAGCCGAGGAGGTTGGATGCCACTTGTCCTCTATGTGCTTTCAGCCTCTTGTCAATGAAGTGATGGGTTGGCATTTGTGAGGGAGGACCTGGGGGAAGGTGTGGGGACATGCATGAGGTCTCTGCTAAGCCCCTGTACCACCAGGAGTGGTAGGCTAGGAGCAGACCTGCTCCCCCTTATGCCAGCCTCCTCTGAGCACCAGCACAATCAGAACTAGTAAAATGCTGCAAAATGCCTCAATGCTCTGTTTTCTCTCTCTTCTTCTAGCCTGAAAGCAGCTGTGTTTTACCCAGTGCTTCCATGGGACTCCCTGGAGACTGCCCAGTGCTGGCGGGGAGGCCAGCTCCCTCCAGCCAGCTGCAGCCCCAGACAGAAGTGCTGCCAGATCACCCTCATGCCTCCAGCAGTGACTTCTGTCTCTAGGAGAGAAAGACCCAACAGGACAAAGCAGGACAATTCCCTGGGAAAGGAGCTGCCTTCAAGTTGCAGATAACAAACCTTCCCCCTGCCATGATCTTGATGTTGGTTGCTTTGGTTGGGCTGGGTTTTCTTGTCTTTTTTTTTTTTTTAAGTTGTTTTTTTATCAACTTCTCCACCACCCTGCCCTGCTGAGGCTCCATGTGCCCATCCCATGGAGGTGTCCCTGGCCTGGAGAGGGTGGTAGCCAGCAGTGGGGCTGGAGGGCAGGCTTCACCAGGGCATGGGAGCAAGCTGGGCTGCAATGCGGGTCAGCTGGCACGTGCAGCCTCGTCTTTATCTTATGGTGTCCAAGAGTTGTGTGGCGCTCAGTCAGGTGGAGGATCTCAGAGCATGTTTGTCACTTGCTGTCTCTCATTCTGCCTGCCTGACCTCCTTGCTCTTGTTTCCCTGGTGGGGCAAGTGGCTGCCCATCCTGCCAGCATATCTTACTGAGAGCAAACTTTGAAATGCTTGGGCCTTTGGTGGTTGCTGCTGTCTTTTACATGGTGTTTGGAAACTAACTGTGGCTCTGGAAAGAAAGTAAAAGGATTGCTCTCTATCAGCAGCCAGGCTGCTGCGTTGAAGGTGTGACGTTTGTGTGGCAAATCCCGCGCTTTGCCAAGAAGCCAGAGAGCGAGCTGTCCATCACACCAGTCTTTCCAGTTCTGCTGTTAACAGAGTGCATTTTTTGGTGTGTTTTGCCAGGCTTTTGAAAACCCAGGCTGCTTCCACAGCTGTCAGTTGGCTCTCGTGATTTGGTAGTCCCCAACAGTGTCTATGGAAGGCAGCCCTTGCCCCGAAGGACAGGCGGGTTTCTGATAGCTAGTATCCTCCAGCTTCACCAAAGCTTTGCAATTACATGCATGATCCAACACAGATGCAAGACTTGTGTGTCCAAAAAAAAAACAAAACAAAAAACCAAAACCACCAGAGGTCAGCTGGGTCAGTTTTCATGTCTGGTATTAAATTTCCTGCCATTGGAGCCAGGCACCTGTGGCTGTGGCCACGTTGTACAGATATTGCCTGCTTCATAAAGAAAGTGAACCCTGACTTGTGTTCTTGTGTTGCACTGGTTGGTCCTTCCCCACTACCAGGTTTCCCCGTGTCCCAGGTGTTCCCATTTGTTAGGATCCAGTTTAGACCTCCTGTAAAAAACACCCTGGGTTTTGCTGTGCTATATAGGACGTGCCCAGGTTGGCTAATAAACAGTTTTTCTTTTGGGTGATGGGGCCTGAAGTACCTGAACAGGCAGCAAAGGTCATTCTCAAACAGTAGGAGCAGTCTGGCATATAAGCCATACCTTGCATCTGTGCCTAAAAAGATTGCAGATAAGTAGTGGAGCTGCCTAACCTAAGGAGATGATTTTAGATTTACTGTAAAAAAAAAAAAAAAAAAATCGGTAAGGCAAAGAAAATAAGCATAATGATACTTAACATTAAGTACGGATAGAGTGATATTTTCCCACAGAAATAAATACAGCCCATACACATGTATATAATGAGTTGATGATTTATTTTTATGCCACTCCAGTGGAGGGGGAAAAAAAACCCATCTTACTTTTCCAAAGTAGCATGCTATGGAATGGGACAAGGAGGCTGTTCCAAAGTTTGGAATTACAGTAACCCTTTAAGAAACCTGACAACGCAGCATCCCTCCTCCTGTGCGTCCAGCTTTGGTTTCATGTGAAGTTTCTATCCTTTTCCTTTCAATAAACGATTTTGGACCTCAGCCCCTGACATCTCCCTTGCTGGTTGTGTGTCTCTTCCCCGTCTCAAGCATGCCAAGGTTTGGCTGGCTGCAGCATTGGAGCCCGAGTCCTGCTGCTGGTGACCCAGGACAGCAGCCACATGTGAGGGATGCAGGCAGGGCTCACCCCTGCGTGATGGAGGCGGTTGCAAGCTGTGCAGTCGAGGTGGTTAAGAGACTTTCTTCTGTGCGTTTTCCTGCACCAGAGGAAGGCAGAGCCCCTCAAAGGCTCCCAGAAAGGAGCTTTCTCAGCTTGTACCTGCTTTTCCTTGTTCCTGTGAGTGTCCTCAGGCCATCTAGTGGAGAGAGGCCAGCTTGGGGACCTTTGTCCATTGCCTCGGTGAAGGGCTGAGGTTTACAGGGCTGGAGAAGGGGGCAACTGAGCTTCCATGTGAGTTTGGGGTGCAGTCTGCCTTGGGTACTAGGCTCTGGTTCCTGCTAGCCTGTAAGAAGCCCTCTGTTCAGGGACATCCAAGCTGCTGCTAGGTGATGCTCAGCCCCAGAGAAGAAAATTTCCTCTGTGTGTGATTGCTCTTGGTTCTGTATTGTTGTCCCCTCCAATGCTGGGGTCTGCCATGTGTAGGACATAGCCTGGAAGAACTAAAGGTGAAGCCATCATTGAGATGGCGGGCAGCCACCCTATCCCAGGAGCACCTGCAGCCTTTGGGATGCCAGGCACACATCACCCATCTTCCAGCTCCTGCCATGGATGTCCCTGCAGCCCCACAAGTACCTGGAGGTCACTTTCCAAAGTGCTGGAGACATTGGTGGGCTGGGTAGGGCTGGACTGTGCAGTGGGCACAGCTGCTGCCTGTCTGGTTCATGAGCATTATCCCTTTATCGCGGGAGCATCTTTGGCCAGCTCCAGTGGGTGACACCACCTGGTCTTCAAGGTGGGTTGTGGATTTGTACACCCTGGTGATGGGGCATTTCAGAGGGCTGATGGGATATCCTGGAGGTTGATTGTGACTCCTCTCTAGAGAAAGCTTCGTGTGCCCATTCTGTCCTTTGGGAATCAACAGGCATGTGGGAAGAGGCAATAGGGTGGGATGGTGAACCCCAGTCTCTCAAAAGAAACAAGCAGGTTAAAAGCAGCTGGCAACCTGAATATTTAAATCTCAGTAGGTTTGGAGACCTAGGAATCAACTGAATCTCTGATCTGGTGATCTGAATTGTCTAATGATTTTAAAGGAATGGGGGGAAAAAGCAAATATTCTGCCGATATTTAGAAAGAATCAGGTGGGATAACTGGAGCCCAGCAGGTCAGGTGAGTTTATATGGACCGAGGCACGTTCTCCAGAAGGGAAGTCTGTTGTTCCAAAGTGAAAAGGTTGTTCCTATTATTCAGTTTGATCTTTATGTGAAATAAAATTTGGGTGGTTTGGGGGTTTTTTTATTATTATTTAAAAAAAAAATCAGAAATAATTTTGAAATTAACTGAGAAATATGATGGAGAAGGGTGAGCATGTGGTTACGACAGACTTCTGCGAGAGCTTTTTGGTCATCCTGCATGACCACAAGATTTAAGAAGGTATCTGCAATATGAATATGCAGAACCAGAAGCTTCCTCGTGGCTGGGCCAGGAAAGCTCTTTCATACAAGAGTTTAAATGTGAGCTTAGCTCAGGTTTGGGCTAAAAGTGCAAAGTTTTCTATGAAATCAGTTGTACAGCCCTATATATATAAAATAATATCTAGAGATATATAAATATAAAATTATATACCTATAAAAGGTCTGTATAAGATAAAATTACTTTTAAGACAAACTAGCTGATACTTTTCCCCTGTGTTGTTTTTTCAATCTGGAAATTAGAAAAAACACAGGGTTTTTTTTCTGAATATTAAATCTTAAAACATTCCTACTTCCTCCTGGCACCTGCTTTTCCATAACATAATAAGGCAGTATCATAACATTTCTCAAGTTTGACAGAGACATGCTGGGACAATTAGGTCTTTTACACTTTGTGCCCTGTTCTGGTTTTTCTCCCTTTCCCTTCCTAAGGAACAGGCTGCAGGATAGCATCACATGCACTGATGGGGATGGAGGGACAGCCACTCTCAGCACTGCGGCACGGGCACCACAGCAACCTTGTGGCTGCAGGTCACTGACTTCCAACAGCCCATTGAATCCCAGGTGTTGAGAACAACCTGACTGCTAGCCAATGTCCTCCTTGAGCCAGGTCCTGGATGTGCAGGTAATCATACCATCACCAAATACCCTGACTGGTTTCTCCTTTTCCTTGCTACTTGTCTCCACAGCCCCAGGAGCTCCCCAGCAGCCAAAGGGACCTAAGGAGGACTGCACTCCTCCTGGCTTTGTCACCAGGGTGCTGTGCTTGGCCACAGTATCAAGTTGTCTGGTGCTGTGTTTCTGTGAGGTCTATGGAGCAAAAGCCATAATCTCTGCAGCAGGAGGTGCCCTGCAGCAGGTGCCCCCTGCTCTTCAAGGAGGCTGGCACATCCATAATTCATGGCCATCCTCACATCAGCTGCTGCTTATCCTCCCCTGGGCAATGACTTGCAATGCACTGGACCAGCCCGAGGAGCCCGGCTGAAGCAAAACCTCCTGTGTGAGCTGCAGCAAAGGAAAAGTCACCGTTTGGCATCCAGGCATCTGCAGCCTGCCCTGAGCCACAATGGTAGAAAAGGGGAGTCAAGCAGATGTGCTGTTGCACTCTTGTTCACATGCCTGGGGTGAGCGCTGTCTCATGGGATGCACTCACCCTGGGAGAGCTGGATGAGCCCGAGGAAAGTGTGAGAAAAGAGTATGGAGAGATTTGGGGTTGCTTGTGTAGCTCTGGGCTTGGCTCTGTCTGGGAAAGGGCAGGAAGAGCTGTGGTGCATCCTCACAGCAGGGTTAAGATGTGTTTGGGAAGCCTTCCTCTGGCTGTACTGGGGAGAGGGAAGTCCTACAACTGGCACTCAGCTCTGCCTACACCTTCCTTGTCTGCACCCTCCATGCACTCTGCTCTGCCTCCATGCCCAGGGCCTACTGTCAACTCTGCCGTGTGGTTGTGGGCAGCCAAAATTACATGACTTAAGCGTGGATCCAAGAGAACCAATTGTTAGTTAAGTTAATGTTTGTATAGTCCAAGCAAAGGCTTATTTCAGTCCAGTTATCGTCCAGTTGAGTGCCTCGCAGGCACTGATGAGATACAGCCTGCTCATGTGTGGTGATGGGGGTCGGCAGTTAAGAAGGGCTGAGCCCAGGTGAGCCCTGTGCCCTCTCAAGGAACAGCCCCTGATGTCCCCTCACCTGTAACAGGGGATGCAGCTGACTTGGGAGTGATGGTGAGAGCGTTGGGGTGTAACTGGGGAAGGAGAAGATTTAGCACTTCTAACAGCATGCATGCAGGGGAAGAGAAGAGCAAAGGGGATTATTTTTTTTTCTCCTCTGCATCTTTCTCTTTTACCTTTGTGCCCACCATTTTCCCAAGCTGCAGCAAATGTCAGCCAGGGCAGGGATCTGTGAGTAGCAGCCTGCAGCAAAAGGAGGTTCTGGGCTCGAGCCAGCTGGGAGAGGTAGCGTCTGATGCTGCCTGCAACCACAAGGCTGAAAACACTGGTCCCCAGGCAGCATTGTGGAGGCCTGGAGCAGATGTCTCCCAGGGCCCCAGGGCAGTGGAGAGCAAGGTAAATATTTCTATAAAAGCTCAGCCTGGTGTTTGCCCACACCACCTACGTGCACCATCCATTATACATGGGGGCTGGAGCCATGGGCAGTAGAGCAGAACACTTTCTGATGGTTCATGCATTAAATAGAGATGAAGGAGGATGCATTCATTCACGCCTGGCCCATGTCCTCTTCGCTGACTGCAGCTCAATGTCAGAGCCGTGCCAAGCTCACACAGCAGGCAAGAGGAGAGCCACGGACCGGTGCTGCGTATGCTGACTTGGGATACCTGGGACAGTGGGTGTAAAGTTGACTAGTGTGTTCCTGGGAAACGGCTGAGACACCTTTCACTTCAATTTAAGTAATTAAAAAACAAAAGGCACAACTTAGATGAAGTATAAAGTCTCTTCTAATGCACAGGCACTTCAGCACATCTGGAATGTGCAGTGCTTTGTACCCAATACTGAATTGAGTGGCCAGCCATGTACACAACCTTCTGTGCCCACAAGTTTCACATACGATAGGCTTTGAATACCAGTCATCTGCCCAAAGAAATACATTTGTGTATTGTCTTTATAGGTCCAAAGACTTTCCAAGCCCGGCTGCTAATATAAAGAATGATGGAACACATCAGCCATCATCCTGGTAGGAATGACCAGCTCACGACTAGATGGCTACTTTTGAACTATGGGATGATGATGATTATTATTATTATTATTATTATCATTATTATTATTTCCTGGATGTAGAAAAGTTGGATTTGGATGGTCTGAAACTTCTCATGTTGTTTGATAAATACGTGTGTCACAAAAAATAATCTCGAAGCTAACGTGAAGTCTTTCTAAAGGAAATGTTTTCAATTCCCTTGTTTAATTGTTTCATACTGAAACTTACTTGACAGGTTTTCTTGACGGGTTTTAGAAAGCTACAGTCAAAACCCAGCACTGTGTTTAACCTCCAGGGAAATGTTTCTTTTCAGCCTAGAGCACATTAGCTTTCGTTTTATATTTCTTACCTTCTGCAAAGTTTGAGGAGACTTTAATTTAGGTGGGCAGGAGGAACACATACATGGGAGTAGAGGTGCCTGGGGACCAGCAGCGGTGTGTCTGAGACAGGCAAGGACCGAAGCTGCTGACATATCTGTAACCAAAGATGGCAAGAGGATGAAGTAATCCTCTCCTGCACCAGTCGTGCTGGACACCAGCACAGTGCTAGTAGACTGGGGAAGGCAGAGAAAGAGCATGCATCCTTTTCCAGCATAGATTTACAGATGAGCTCTGTCAGTTGGTCTTGCTTGGCTGATGTGTGGCCATGATAGGGTGGTTCCCCAGGAATGCAGGGCTTGGCTTCTACAGAGTCACCCCTTTTTCTTAGGGAGCTGAGAGGGGCTGCATCACTTTGCTGATTTGTGCCCTCACAGTATCACTGAGGTCATGTCTGTTGGATCCCTTCTCCTGAGACTTTGCTGTTTCAGGACCAAACAGAATTAGTTTGTTTATGCTAAACAAACTAGTATCCACCAGTGTTGGAGTCACCCATGCCTGGTTACTTTAATGCTGTTTCTTGGCTATAACCATGTATTGCTGTCCTCACCCCTTCTCCTGTCCTGTGGGCAGCCTGTTGTTGTTCTGCAACTGTGGGAAGCTCCTGCCTTTGCTAACAGATATGCTGCTGTTATGTTGCTGACATGTCTCCTAGATGTCTTTCCACTGAGCGGAGGTGTTCTAGAGCTGTTTGGTGCTGTGGTGTCCCATGTCTGCTTTGAATTCCCTGCTCCCCCCTGCCCCAAAATGTGGTTAATTCCCCTTTTCCTGGCCAAATGTCAGCAGTGGTTGTTAAACCTTCAAACACATCTGAGAGGATTTCCAAACTGAGCAGGTGGACCAAGTGTCAACCTTGCGCAGTCCTCTTCATTGGTGCTGGGCTCCAGCCCCAGCTGTTCCAGCCATCTCTAGTGATTATTGGCTCTCTGAGGGAGGAAATGGCTCTTGCGAGCTTGCCTGAGAACAATTTGCATCTCTTCACTTTCTGCCCTTTCACAAGATAGTTCATGCCAGAAGAACCCTTGGCTTGAGTGTGAAATAGCATTAGTGTTAAAAATCCCAGCCCAAGCTGATGGTGGCTTGGCTACACAAAAAAAAGGGAACTGCAGCTCTTGAGGGAGAAGAAAATCCATTTGCACATTGGCCCTCTGCAAAATCAATAGCTGGAATTACTTTGCAGAAAGCAGAACCCAGCAGTCAAGGATGTAGCAAACAATCAATGCAATGTCTGCACACAAAGTGGAGGAGCTCAGAGGTGGGTTGAGCTCTACATCAACCCAAGGGACAGAAGTGACACTGAACCTGTCATCCCTGCTGCTGTTGAGGCCAGCACAGTGCATAGTGTCTTTGGAAGATCCTTGCTTTTGCTCAGATCTTCTTGCCTTCCTGTGGGGTCAGTGGGTAAAGTTATTTGAGCTCACTTGTGGAGCATAACAGACATGTTGGGCTGGACTCTCCTGAGGTGCTCTCTGAGTTGCAGTGATCCCATGTGGTTCAGTTCATCCCCAAAGGGAGATCAGCTTCATTTTGCCAGGTCAACTTTACCTTTGAATAGGAGCCTCTGCAGAATCAGGCGTTTCCTCTCCTGCCCCTGGAGAAGGAGAGTTTATGAGTTTGATCCTGGCATTTACAGGTTTGATCCTGTCCTTCAAGTATTTGCCTGCAATTAATTTCGGAGTGTTTTCCCAAGGTATCCATATGCCTGCCAGCACTTGACTTGGGGATCTTTTTCCTAGTGCAGAAAAGGAGCTGTCCCAGGAGCGTGGTGGGGTATGATGGTGCAGAGGGACTGGGCAGCCTCTGGCAGCCAGGCAGCCATGTATGGAGAGGGGCCCTCCAGAGGCTGCTTGCAAAGCACTTCCCATGGGGCATGGCACCCAAGGGGAGAGCAGGAGGAGGGCGGCAGGGGGAGAGCTCAGCCCCCTCTTTCCACTTGGCAGGAATAAAGTTCCTGCTGTGAAGGAGACTTTGAAGAAAGGTGGAAGGGACACTAGGCAAGACTGTGGCAAGCTGGGAAAGGAACAAGCCAAGCATTATACGTGCTGGCTGTGCCCCTGTGGAGGTAATCTCGTAGTTATTTTAGACCCAGCTGGGAAGCAGCTCTGATCCCAGCTTTTGCAATATCCTGCCAAGCCCATGCTCCAAATCTGCTCTTGCTGGCTCTGAGCAAGGCAGACCATGTGGTGAGAAGCTGCCAGTGTCAGTCAAGGTGAAAGACCTTTGCACTGATCCATGCTGTTGGTTGTGCATTTTGTGCCTTGCTGCCCATCTCAGAGCTCCTGGGAAGAGGCTGTGGGACCTTGGCCTTGGGTAATCTCGTAGTTATTTTAGACCCAGCTGGGAAGCAGCTCTGATCCCAGCTTTTGCAATATCCTGCCAAGCCCATGCTCCAAATCTGCTCTTGCTGGCTCTGAGCAAGGCAGACCATGTGGTGAGAAGCTGCCAGTGTCAGTCAAGGTGAAAGACCTTTGCACTGATCCATGCTGTTGGTTGTGCATTTTGTGCCTTGCTGCCCATCTCAGAGCTCCTGGGAAGAGGCTGTGGGACCTTGTCCTTGGTTTTTTTTTTTTTTTTTTTTTTTTCATGAGATGGGGATTCAAAGACAAAAATGGAGCAGTTGGATCTACACCTTCTGGTGCTGAGGTGTTCCTTGCTCCCCCAAACCATCCTGCACAAACACGGGAGCTCCCTCTCATGGGTGGTGCTTCTTACCAGGATTGACAGCAAAAACAGACAGCATTTTAGGGCTTTCTTGTGCTAATAACACATGTGGTGGAGCTGGTTCACTTTCTAAACCTGTGCAAACACAAGTAGAATCCAATCCCCTTGTCTCTGTGTGTTTCACTAAGTTCCTTCACACACAAGCTGTTCAGATGGGTCTATCATCACTAAAGAAATGCAGACTGGGTGGCATTCGGACACCTTCTGCTTGCTTTAGATCTGTGTCCTGGAAATCCATAGGAAAGGTGCAAAGAAGCTCAAATCTCGGTTCATCAGCAGTGATGGCTGCTCGTTCAGCAGTATTTCTGTACCATCATGTCTGGAGTAAATTACAAACTTGCGGTGGGATTTCATAGTTAGGGATCATATCTCCTGGGCATGCTCACTACTTGCTCAAAGCATGCTTTGGGGGGTTCAACCTCACTGACTTCCTCAGCAATGCTCCTCGAGCAGCAAGACCAGGTTGAATCAACTGCAACAGCTGCTGGTCCTCAGATCCCACAAGGACTTGAATCCTTGCCCAGTTTCAACTGGAGCATGTTTTGATTTGATGGGTTCTCAGAGCTGGATCAAGAAGCACTTTCTGAAGTTTGGTTTTCTTCTTTGTTTTCAGGATGAAAAAGCAAAACTCAGCTGGTTTGGGGGGAAAGGGGAGGATGGGAATAACTTGGTTTAAAGCAAGCTTTGCCTTCCTAGCCAAGTTGTTTAAGCAGAGTAAGTCTCTACATCCCTTGAAATACATTAAGTGTGTCTCCAGGGGCCATCGTGGAGACCCAGCACTGTAAAAATGCAGATTTCAGGGAAAGCCTTATGCACCATGACAGTTTAAAGTACCCCCGAAGGGTGTCCGCTCAGGCAGAAGCACACTTTATTTGAAGCATATTATGAATGAGACAGGAGAACAATTTGTTTGCTGGAGATGGGCAGGGGATCAATTAAGCAGAGCAGAGGGCACAGAGCAAGTCAATTTGCAAAAGAGCAAAACAGAGAGGAGGTGGCTACATCCTGTCTGGCTTCCAGGGTGTCATCCTGCTCTCTGCTGAGATGGGGTTGAGGTGCTGGGCTTCAGGATCCTGAGTGTCTGTGGCTTGTGGCATCCCTGGATGCATGCGGAGACTTGCCTACCCTGAGATAGGGGCTCACCCTTTTGTGGTGAGGCCACCAAGCAGTGGGCACCCTTCCAAGGGCATTGGGGCATCCCCTTGTCTCTGTTCTTCCTCCTGGTTATCCTGATCATTGGGGCTGGGGGGTATTTCTCAGTGTGTTTTGACAGATGCTGTGCTGTAAGTCGGCTGCTACAATCCAGGACCTGCTCTCCACGTGGTAATAGCTCATTAGGGCATACCGCTATCTGCATGTAAATACTGGGAAACTGAACCCTGTTAATCTATGGAGAAGGAAAAAGGAATGGTGCAAATCCATTTGTGGTTTTGTGGTCAAGGAGGGAAGCTGGCTGCATGGGAATTTAATTTATCTTCTTTTTCAGGGGAAGGGACTTTCCTTTGCTAAGGTAGAAGGTAAAGTGCTTAGAAATACAAAGTTTTATTGGATTCCAAAACCATACTTTTTAAAATAGGAAGTATCTGAAATTTTTTCCAAAGCCTATCTGAAAGCAAGATGATGGTCTTTCACTCCAGCTGCTTAAAGCTCATTGGGTGTGCATGTTTTTCTGCTGATTCTCAAGAAGAAATGGGATCTGTGCGAGTTAACAGTGTCATAACTTCAAGTGTGACCTCAAGGACCAAATGCATCCTTCTGAATTTCGAGAAACAATAAATCCAGTTGAGTGCTCACAAGTTAATCATAATGTAAGAATAGATGGAAAAACATTTCACTGTCCAGTGGATGGTGTGCAACCTAGAATGTCCTAGGATATCTCTGTATCTGGGCAATGTGGAACCACTGCTCAGTCAGGGACAGCTGACCCCAACTGAGCAAAGGGATACTTCATACCATATGATGTCGTGCTCAGCAATAAAAAGGTTAGGGAAAGGAGGAGGAAGGAAGGACATTCGAGTTCATCTTCCAAAGCAACCATTATGCTAAGGCCCTGCATCCCAAGTGGTGGCTGGATATCTGCCTGCCGTTGGGAAGTAGGAATTGAATTCCTTTTTGCTTTGCTTGTACATGCAGCTTTTGTTTCCCCTGTGAAGCTGTTATTACTGCAATCCACGAGTCTTCTCACCATCCTATTTTCTCCCCATCTTGTGAAAGAGGGGAGAGAGCAAAAGACTGGACAGGTGTTTGGCTGCTGGCAGGGTTCAACCCACCACACCCAGGTTCTCCACTTGGTTTGATGTCTTGGTGTTGTCTCCCATGGAGGGACTGTGTGACTTAGTTTCCTTAGAAATGTAGTATCTGTTGCTGAGCCTGTTGTTTTGCATGAGTGAAATTCATGATGGTTTAGTAGTGGACAGATACAGCTGGACTCGATGATCTTAAAGGTCTTTTCCAACCAAATGATTCTGTGATTCTATGGCTTAAGAAATGCTTTCTGTGTGCTGAGGAAATGATGTCATTAGGAACCATAGAGCTACCAGTGTGAACCAGGGAAAATTATGGCTTTCAAACAGTCCTACTCCATGTTACTGACTCTGTGAGCCATTGAAGCTGCCTTAGCTCTTATGAGCCACTCACTTCAGGGATCTACTTCCTGGGATTTGAGCTGACAATCTGCCTGTAGGAACCCAGCCTACAAGGGGTCTGTCTGGGCAGCACAGGGTTTGCTCTTCATTTCATCCAGATGTTATTCCCCCTCTTCTTAAGGACAGGACTTGCTTTGGTGCAAACTGGACTAGAACAGACCTAGAGCAATAAGCATGGAATAGGCTGATGAAGGTATCTTGTCCCATAATTAATAATTACAGCCGATGTCATCTGCTGTCTGGTTAAATGAGGCATGTTGTGAGGCCTGGTGCCGCTGCTTGCAGAGTGCCTTGTGCAGTTGCTAAGACTGGCTCCTTATTAGCTTATTAGTCCTAGCCTCTGTGTTTACTGCATTGATGCAAGTTCAGCTCTCTGGTGAGCTCAGAGCTGTATGAATGTGGCATACTGCCATCCCATGTCATTCAGTGCAGACTCTGTAATAAGTACAGCTGCTTTTTATCTTTAAGGAATGGTCCAGGGGAAACTGAGGGCTTCATTCAGCATGAGAAGGGCCCTCAGTTTCCTCCTGTGGCACCAGCCTCTAGCAAGAAATTGCTCACAATTTTGGGAAAGCCTGTGGGGCTTTCTTAGAAAGACAGCTGTTCCCACTCCATGGGAGCTCAGGTCCCCTTGCAGATCCCTCCATCAGTGTGATAACATAGCCATCATGTTATGCTTTAGTCTACATTTGGTTTGGGTACACTAAGATTTCAGTCCCTAAAACTGCTGTCACTCCCAGTGGCTGAGCATCCCCAGCCCCATTAACTGGCTGTGAGCTGGCAGCTGGAGGGGTTTTAACCCTTGGTCTCCTGGTCTGTACCAGGATCTCTGTGGTCAGCACTTACAAATTTTCCAACCATCTATTTAATACGTACCTTCAAAATGCCTCTGCTGAGTGAGCCAAAGCCTCCTTCAGAAGTAATAAGAGAGAAACCTGCTGATAACCTTCCAGGGTCCTTGGCTTTTCCCACGAGCTTCCCTTCCCTTCCCTTCCGTACTAGTCCCTGAAAGCAGCAATCTAGGCACTTCAGCTCAGTCCTGAAATGCAAACAGCACAGCAGCTCTAGCAACAGCCTTTCCTCTGTGTAAGTAAACTGGCTATCACTTAACGAGCCACAGCACTTAACGAACTGTGACATGGGCAGGTCTCGGTCTATACTAAACCCTGGGCAAACAGCTGCCAGAGGTAATTACAAACTCTGTTTTTCATGAATAACCTTGTCAGCAGGCTGGTTGTTCTGCTTGTTTGGGTTTTATTGCGGTCTGTCCTGACACACAGTGACGTTGGTGGCAGCGATGCCAGACATTGCCCTCTGAGGTGGGGAGATGGAAAGGGAGCCCTGAGCCAGGCACTGCAGATCAGGCAGGCCAGCGCAGGATGCCAAAAGCCATCATCCTCCCTACCTGGCCAGTAACATGGGGACACCATGCAGAGTTTCCTCTTTGTGTCATGTACTGCTCTGGTCTTGCACCTCTCTGAGTGGTGCCTTTGGCTCGGTTCTGCCCAAGCACTGTAACTGGGGTGAGAGCCTGGGGGGGGGCTGTCTAACAGCCATAAACCACCTCACTGCTGGCTCCTCCCTGGTCTGAGACCCTCTTAGGGAGCATGGTGAGGTGATGCTGTGGGATCAGCATGAGATTCAGCCTCTGCCTGCTGACAGTGGAGCCGTACTCCAGCGGAGTAGGGAGGGAAGGGAGAGAAAGCCACATGAAGAGGAGATTGTGGCAGGAGGGAGCTGCAAGCCCATCAGTAAAATGCACAGAGCAAATCGTCAGCCTAATGAAATGGATTGTTTCATTACAAAACATCTAGCTGGAAAAAGAAAGGCAGATGCATCCAGAGCAGAGCCAAATGGACTCGACCTTTTGGTAATTTTACAGCAGGCTAGGTGGGTCTGTAACTTCTATCAAGCACCTCTTTATTTTCTCCCCTCCCATTGTCTAACTCCTGGGGAAAGAACATGTCCAACAGCCCTGAAACAAGCAGTTCTCGCAGAGGATTAAGGCCATGTTGCTTCCTTGCTAACCTTCTTTACTTGCCTCCAGGCAGCACAGTGATAAGGTAAACTCAGCAGCTCTCCAGATCTGATGACAAAAGTATGAATACAGAGGATGATTTGCCCTACAGACTTCATCCCTTCATCCTGGGAAGCAGGACATGCATTGACAACCCAGTTATCTTCTCAGACACCAGCTACATCCAGTGCACACATGGGAACCAGGGTGAGCTGCTTGCATTTTATACACCAAAGATATACGTGCAGGATCTGCCTGCAGGCAGGTCCCTAACTGTGTCAGATGGACCATGAAGGGCTATTCAGATGTTATCTAGCATGAAGAACAAGTCTCACAAAGCTTATCCATGCAAGTGCAAAGGCTGAGGCTGCATCTTGGTGACCTCCTACAGGAACATGGCAGAGAGCTCCCAGGTGCCAACATGGCAACACGTTTGCTGTCAGAAAGTCATTAAATTATTCCCTGCAGTGCACCCGGGATGCTGACTGGCATGTTAATACGCAAGCACTGAATCAAGCAGTACTAATTTTCTTTGTTTCCATAAACCTAATCAAAAGTTAGGCTTTGCCATAGGTAAAAGTGCTCCGTTGTGACTTTCTGAACCTTTTGCGTCCATCTGACATGACATTGAAGTGATTGTGTGGCTGTGGTACTTTAAGATCTGCTTGGATTTTAAGGAAAGATGCATTTTGGTGCTTTTGAACCATAGTCTGGGGGAAAGCTTGTTCTGGGTATGGCAGGTGCATTCTTTTTCTCCCTTTGCCTTACCTGTTTAGCAGGGAAAATTCTGATTTGCAACCAACACTTTGCTTTCTCTGGAAGAGATCTATACACAGGACTGGCAGGGCTAGCTGCTATTTTTTTCTTAAAAAAAAAAATTCAGAGAGGAAACTGGGTTTCAAATGCAATGAATGTTCAGTAAAGAGTTTCTTGTTTTCAAGGAAAATGCTGACATTTGTGTCAAAATCAATGCTTAAAACATGTTTTATTTTTCAAAGGAAGCTGTTTTGGCTTTCTGTCCAGAATTTGAAATTGATTTGTGATCTCTTCTAGATCCTATGTCCTACACATTATATTTTCACAAGCTACAGGTGAAGCTCTTTATGGGTTTTTATCCTTTGTTTCTGCAGAAGTGTTTCTCCCAGCTCTAGGAAAGGTCCTGATGCTCTTTCTGTGTTTTCCCTGTACTGTTTCCTAGAGTCCTTTTTTAATAGATGTGTTTGAAATTCCAAGTAATGTGTCTTTCTGCCTTAGTAGTTAGAACTGAGACCAAATGATTTAAAGCAAAGATTGCCAGACCTCTCTGCCTTTCTGGAGCTGGGCTATCAGAGGGGTTGGTCACTGCGGGAATGCTGTTTCCCCTGAGTTGTTCCTATCTTCCAGTGGAGGCATGAGGCATGGTGTACCCATGCCCATGGGTTAATGAGATCTCTCATAGTGTATGAAATTTGGGCAAGGGTCTAGGAGAGCTGCACAGGAGTTTGATACTGGTTGTTTTCTTTTCTCCCTGTAAGCTTTTGCCCTGAGGCAAAGCTCTTTCAGGCCCCAAACCTGCCATTTGACTATAGTCAAATCTCCAGGGTTAGATGCCAGACATATGGCTTGGCCTGAAAATCTCACTAAAGGTGTCACCTTTACTGTGTGGTGTTGTTAATTGATTCAGTAAGATCTATGCCTCTCGGGCCATCTGTTTGGAAGTAGCCAATTATCTCTGATGTTGCTCTGGAAGAGCCTTGAATCTTTCGGCAGACTCATGAATAAAACATGGCGTTCCATGAAGCATAGGAGCTATTCTTCAAAGGCCTCTTATAGGGAAATTGGATGCATATGGCTTTGCTGGATCTTTAAGATCACAGCCAGAAGGGGCACCTCTAAGCATCAACATTGTGAACACTGTAGCCCTGGTTATGAGGATGTTGGATATGGGACTTAGGAGAAATAAAACTAGATGGATCAACATGTGTTGGCCAGCACATGGCATTGCAGGTCGAACATAGCAATTGTGAATTGCTCCAGTTCAATCCAGTGTAACAAGGGCTCCTCCATGCAGGCAGAGGCCATAGCCAAAATACAGGCAGAGCTGAACTCCAGATCCAGTGGAGGAGAGAAAGACAGGGACAAGGAGAGGATGAAGGCTCTTCCTATGCTTCCCAGAGCAACATCACAGAGAGGAAAAACAGAGAGGGTGAGGGAAAACCTAGACATCTAGATAACTCACTCCAGCCATGTTCCCTTGGCTGAGCTGGAGATGAGCACTCTTACGACATAGCTTAGGCACTGAAGATCCGGGGCTGAGCTTCAATAGCTTCAACAGGGGCTGTAGGTGGAGGCCCCAGGGGAGAACGGGCTGGTGAGGACCATCAAGGCCTATTAGTGCTCTCAGGGCCCTGACAGTGATGATGAGAGACTCCTCTCCAGCAGTCTTGGGGTTACCCTGACTCTGGTAGCTTTAGGTGAGGAGGGAGGATTGTGAGTGTGAGAGGAGGTACAGACTGATCTTGTTTGCAGGGAACAGGAAGGAGCCTGTGAGTTTTACGTGTTCAGTCCAAGTCACTTCACCGGAGAAGTTCTGCTTTTCCAGAACTGGGACCTTTAAAAACTTTCCAAGTTGGGCAGCCAAGACCAAAGCCAACCAGAACCATCAGTTGTTTTGGAAAACTGGCACCGTAGTGCCTTGGAAAATACTGCACTCACCTGGCTGTGTGCAGGTCATAGCAGGAACAGGGCTGTGAGTCACACTACAGTAAATGCAGTAAAAGATGTTCCCTTATACTGCTGTTAGTGCGTGGTCCTGTATGGTCACATGAGTTTCCTCAGTTACTCTTGCATTGCCCTTATTACTGTTGCTATTAATTACTGAAAAAAGGAAGAGCCTGATTACATCGGGGCAAAGAGGTGAAGGACAGCTCCAAGATGCGCACAGCCCTTCTCCCTTCTGTTTAAGGCTGACTTTAAAGAGCTGGCCTTTCTCCAGCTCTACTGTCCTCCTTTACAGTCATGGCTGAGGAACACCTTAAGAAGTGAACGTGAGAGAAGACAGTACGTCGACCTCTTGGAAAGAGGGGAACGATGCAAGTCATTCATGGTATATTCCTCTGATTTGATGTGACAGCAGAGTTCTCTAAACACTGTCTCAGGAAGCCAAGTATAGGCAAAATGTCTGCTTCCATCTCACCCAACCCATCCCCTCCAGCTATAGGTGAGATGCAGCTGCAATTCACTGACTGCATTGTGTCTGGGAGAAGGATCTGTTCTCAAAACTGTGTAAGACAGCTAGAAATGAACCCTAGTAACAGCTCAAAAAATAAGTAAACAGTCACCTCGTGGGTGGTCCCCTCTTCTGCCTGCTCATTTCAGCAGAAGGAGCACCCATGCCTACCTAAGCAGCCTCAGCAGAAAGGGCATGGGGCCTACCACAAAAGCTGGCATGGCCTCCTTGAAAGAAGTCATGGCTTGAGGTAATCATAAACATGTTATTTGTAAAACAGACAAGGAATGTGTGTCCAAATGGACAAGTGCCTGAATGGCCATCTGACACCTTTTGCCTCAGGTGTACTGAAATCAGTAGGTATGGTAGAAAATGTGTCCTCACAGAAGGAGACCTGCCACCCTACTGATTCTTGAGAACTGTGGTATGCATTTCCTGCCCTGAAGACCTGTGCCCCTGGGTGACTTCTCTGTAAGTGGTGAGCCAAAGTCAAAGTGCATTGATGTCTGGGCTCTTGCAGGTAGTTGTTGTGAGGAAGCACTGGAGGAATCGGTGGCAACAGTTGGTAACTGTCAGAGTACAGAAGGTGCTGTTCCTTCCTGGAATTTTTCATGGAAGCGATTACCTGCAGCACAAAAGTATCACAAGCTGCTGAGTTTCACAAGTCAATTTCTTGTTTTCAGGAAAGGAAGTTGCGTGCAGAACATCCCAATTTCTGGGGAACAGTCCTACTGTTCAGTTACTCAGAAGGGCAAAGTGAGATTCCTCTTCTTGACCATGTCCTATTCCCCTCTGGAGCTTGGAGAGAGAAGAAGGGTCCTGTAAGAAGGATGACCATCAGGAAATCCTAAGGAAAGCTACATGGGCTTGCAACCTACCAGCCTCAGTGTTATGAGTGAAAGTATGCCAAGAGAGTTCCTCTGAAAACAGCGCTGCTATGGTTTTTTTCTAGTCAGTCTTGGATTTAGAATTTAGAAGATCATTCACATGTTTTTAAGGTGCTTGTATGAAGGAAAAGTACAGCAGGTACACCTCAAGGCTTGGGCCCAACACAGCCTCTAACAATGGCATAGACACAGCTGGCTTGAGACACTTGACTGTGGAAGGTCAGTCTGACCTCAGGCACTGCAATTAAAGGCAGCCAAGATGACAGGATGCACCTGAAGCTGCTAAGTGTTGCTTTGATGCTGGGGAATCAATATAAATCCCTTATGGTCATTTTTTCCCAAGCCTTCTGCCAAACCATGTGCAATTGTGCCCACAGTATCCCCACATCATCGTCAGTGCTGATGCCTTGCTGGGGAGGTACAGGCCTTCTGGGTTGTGCTTTTATTGTGCTACAAATTAGGTGACTTTGACCTGTTGTACTTTGTCTCCTTGTCTCTTTGGGCTGTAAGGATGAGAGGCCTGTGGGGAGACTGCAGTCTGACTCATTGGGGCAAAGGGGATAACCCTGGAGGATGAAGAAATGGGGTTTGAGAAAGGATTGGACAGAGAATCCAGGTAAAGAACATGGCTGGAGCTATCCTCAAAGCAACACATGTCCATAGTTCAGACACTTTCTGTAGGAATGTGTTCTCTCCATCAATAAACATATGCTCACGGCAACCACCCCTGGCTTGTCTTATTAAAATTAACAGAAACATTTAGTAGTTGTCAGGTTCAATATCAAATGAAGAAAAAAATGTAAGATCCTGAATTCTTTTTTCCTCCTTTTAAAACATCAAGATAAATACCAGTCTTCCTGAGTCAGCTGAGCTGCAGAAAATAAATACAGGCGAGATTAAAGCCTTATCTGCTGGAAGGCTTGCATGCAGACTGCTGGTGCTGAGGCAGCAGTGGCAGCTCTCCAGCTATATTCACCAACTGATTCTCATTATCTCTCTTTATATCTCTTCCAGTTTGGAAAATATCAACCGATGAAGGAAGTGTCAATAAAGCACACTGAATATTTGTCAGCTGAGCTGAGACCCTACCCCATGGAAGCTGGGAACTGAGGCACAGAGTGAAAGGTGCATGCAGTTTTGTGGTTTTTTGAGGAAAAGCCTATGGGATTTGGGTGCTTTGATACTCTCTTTCCTGGAGAAGGAGGATGCGAGAATCACAGCTCCAGAGACTTCTTACCAAAAAGGAACTTGTGGATCAGTGACATTAAAAGCAATCAAATTGACCTACTTCAGCTGGCAGTGGGGGAACGGGCACTTCCCAGTCTGCCTCAGTGCTGGCCTCGGGCGATCACCAGCAACACTGCAGGTGCAGCTTCTTATCAGTCCACTGGCAGCCTGCTATTAATTTACTTACACAGTATATTAGGCTGGGAACAGCTCCAAAGAAAAATACCCCTTTTACAGATTGGGTTTGCTTTCAAACAAGTTGCCCTGTGTCCTCTTCAGTACTGACTCCCATTTGTGTAAACTTGGCTGCCTGTGTGGGAATCCCGGAAAAACTTGCCCTTGGAGATGTCCACAAATGCTCTCCCAGACATGAACCACCATTTGTTCCCTGCCCACGTGTTGCTGGCTGGATTGCTGAGGGGTCCAAAGTGCCTTTTTATCAGCTCCTATGGAGCTCCTCCAGCGCTGTGCTGCTGCGGGGCAGGTTTGCTGGGCTGGGGGGAGACCATGCGGGGCCAGGGTGGTGGGGTGCCTTCAGGTGCATCAGGGCAGCTGGAGGCCCTGAGGGGATGGGGTGGCAGAAAGGCCCTGAAGTGGCAGGGCGGCGGAAGGCCCAGAGGGGATGAAGTGGTGGGAAGGCACTGAGGAGTTGGGGGCGGGAGGCCATAAGGAGCCACCAACACAGCCACCTTGTTCCCTGCTTCCGTGGTGCTTCCCCGAGGAGTCTCCCATCCTTGCGGCAGAAGCCCTCGAGGCCAGGCCTCAGCAGGATGGTGGGGATACCCCTCAGTGTGCCTAGGCTGGCCTGGCTGGAGGAGAAGGGGGCCCCACAGACCAGGCCCGCTGCTGGCGAGGGGCAGAGGCAGGGCTGGCGGCCAGCCAGAGCCCCTGGGGTTGCCCAGGCCTCAGCACCGTGGCCAAAACCCCACTGACATAGAGCTCTGGGCCCACAGGTGGGTGGTGTCGGAGCACGGGACTGCAGAGAAGGTGCTGCCTTCTGCATACCTTTCCTGTGTGGAAACCCCAAGCCCTGAAGCAACCAGGACCCTTAGGAGAGAGTGACCAGCTGTGCCCACTTTCTAGCAGCTGGTAGCAGTGCCGGGCATACCCATGCTCTATGGCCTGGCTGCAGGCACCAGCTGCTCTGCCAGCCTGAGAGTGCAAGATGAAAGGAGAGGAAAAGCTTTTGCCTCCCAGGCACCAGCTCTGCAGCACTCATGTCTCATGTGGCAAGGGGTGCATGTCGTACGGCCTGCAGTTCCAGGCCATATCTGTCCCCACAGCCTCTGGCACACAGGCACTGGAGCTGCAAGAGCAGCTGCAAGAGTCTTTTGACACAAGTGCTGAGGTGAACGAGGGCAGGTCACACCAAAAGGTCCTCCAGTCGGGTTGGTCCCTGTTCTGAAGGTCCTGTCACCTTTGGCAATCCAAGAAGATCTTTTTTCCATCTGGCCTGGGTCTCAATGCTGCAAAGGAAAAGCTGGCAGCAGATTTTAGGAGAATGACCCTCAGGTCAGCTCCATTCTCCTTTGAGCAGCCTGTGCATCTCTTTTTCCCAGTTTGCAGGATGGGAGCAGCTCTGGTCTGCACCACGGGAACATTTATCCCCCCCACTTCCCTCCCTGCATGCTCACGTTCCCTCCATGCCACCCCATCACCACGCCTGCCTGACTCCTGCACACATCTCCCAGTGCCTGTGGGGCAGCTGCAGGGAGGCATGTGCCAGTCCCATGAGCCCCAACACCCACAGGATAAAAGCTCCTCTGAGCTCCTTAGGCTATCGCTTGCCCTATCCACCCATGGCTGATGCACTCCTCAGGACTGCTTTCTCCAAAGAAGAGGCAGCGTGTGCCTCTCCCATACATGGATGGCAAGCTGGGATAGTGAAGCATCCCCAGCAGCAGGGCTGGAGCAGGTGGTGCTGGAAGGGGAAAGTGATGTTGGGAAGGGGAGCAGGGTTCCTTGTCCCTTCCTGGACCCCTGTGCTAGCGCAGATGGAGGAGCTCAGCCCTCAGTCAGGTAGGTGCCATGTCAGAGACATTATGCGTGGCCTCAGGCTCTCATGTTTTCGTGGCACAGTGGAGTGCATGTCCCCAGGTGGGGGTGTTGGCTCTCAGACCATGGCTTTCCCAGATGGCCTGTCCTCTCATGGAGTGCTGGCCTGAGAAACTCCCAAGGCACTGCAGGAGCCCACAGCAT
Organism: Egretta garzetta; assembly: GCF_000687185.1. NCBI lineage: Eukaryota > Metazoa > Chordata > Aves > Pelecaniformes > Ardeidae > Egretta > Egretta garzetta. Next base: position 233,762 of record NW_009259029.1, on the reverse strand, counting down.
CAGTGCTCACCCACCAGGTAGTTGCCCTATGGAGCCATTTTTTCCCAGGAGGTCTTGAGAAAACGCCTTGCCCTATTTGGAAGCTGGCAGGACCCAGTCTTGCTGCCCTGCAATCTGCATGGTGCTGCTGAGAGAGGCAACAGCTCCCATCCAGGCCACCCCCAAAGCCTCCTGCACCTCCTGTGAGGCAGGGTGCACCCCCGGGCAGTCATTCCCAGCCCAGCTATGACAGGAGCAACACATCTCATTGGAATAGCAGGATAAGCATCTCTGTTGCTGGTCAGGGTCTGTTGCTGTTTGCCTCCCCAAGATCAAACCCATCTGATTTTCCAGCAAGGCAGCAAGCACTAAGGTAAAAGGGTTCCCTGGCTGTGGATGCCTGCTTTTACACTTGATCACACTTGCAGAGTGTGCGCAAGATGGGTGAGCAGCTGAGAGTGCATCTTGCTTGCTTTCTTCCAGGATATTTACCTCCCAGGCATCTGTAGAGGTTTATCTGCCCTGCATTCATTTCCTGGGAGCCCAGCTAGACTGCTGGCTGCCGGCCTGTTCCTCAGCTCCTGGCTTGCTGCTGCAAAGATCGGCAGAGGGCAGGGCAGCCCCATCAAAGCATGACCGAGGACAATTCCGAGGAGCCAGGGCATCCCACTGCAGCACCATAGATGGCAGCTGCTGATGAAGAGAAGGACAGGGTGCCCAGCTGACTTCCTCCCCGAGGAGAGTGCAGCCAGCCGGGCAGGGTCCCTGCCAGAAAATAGGCAGGGTGCCAACAAAATTGCTCTCATATGTGCCAGAGATCCTACTCTCAGCCTACAACCTGTATCATTTGGGGGACAAGGAACAAGCCCACCCTGGGTAAGAGGCAGGCAGCGCAGCCCTGCTCTGGCAGCTGGCTGGCCTGTGCAGAGGCTCCCCAGAGCAAGTGCAGGAGAGCCAGTGACTCTTGTGCTCCAGCCCTGACCTACTTTGCAGGAGTTCACTCCCAGCTGTGCTATGTGTGGGTGACAGGGTCTGTCAGCAGCCACAGCAAGAGGATGGACTGGGGCTGAGGTCCAGACAGGAGCAGCAGGAGAGGGAGCTGGAGGCAACCCTGGGAGCAAGGCTGCAATGTGGACCTGAGGGCTCCATCCAGGAGATAGGGCCAGACACAAAGACCAGCTACCTGCAACATCTGTCCAAGGGCCATCCAACAGATGGGCTGAACACAAGCTGTCTACCACACAAGCATGAGGTCCACACAGCAAATGGTAGCTGAGATAAGCTACCTGTTACATAGGTCCGAGGTCTGTCTGGAGACAGAGGCATCAATAAACACCCTCACACAGAGCTCAGGCGAGGACTAGGTGGTCAGGGCTGAGCTGAGGTGAGTGGCGCAGGGCCCGTGGCTGTGGCTGGAGGATGTGTGGGTGGGGTTCCCAGGTGAGGTTGTTCAGGGTCATCAAGACCCATTAGCGCCCTCAGGGGCCTGACACTCAGCAACCCAAGGTTTGATCATGAGGCATGGGCCACCTGGTGCCTCACGGGTTTAGCTCTAGTTGGGACTATTCCTCAGGATGGGGGTTGAGGAGAGCTGCATGGTGATGGTGCTCATCCCCATGTGTGGTTGTGGCCAACTGCCTGTAACCTGTTTCCCTGCACATCTCTTCCAAGAGTGGAGTTTGTGGATGTTTTCTGGGGGTGATCTGCTGGTTCAGAGAAGGAGGAAGAGCCAGGTACCATGTTTGTAGAGATGCTCCATCAGAGCCCAGAGTAGTACCTTTAGTATCTTTGCTTCTGTGAAATCACAGGTGCATCTGGGTCACCAAGCTTTGGAAAATGTCATTAGGCAGCCAGGGCCGACTTGCTCATTTGCTCTCCTAGGTGCTTGGCTTTCAAGGGTCCATGGCACTCTCCTAGTGAATGCACAGAGGGGTTTTATCCCCTGGAGATGCTCTTTCACCTTCCCAGCAGACAGGCAGGAGGAAAAACCCAACTTTCCTATCCATACATTGTAGCCAGAGAAATGAAGCAGATGAATGGCCAGCTGTGCCACTGGGGCAATGTGCCAAAAAGCCAACTTCAGGAGCTGGGAGCCAGGCAGGGAGGGTTGCACCCTCTCCAGAGGCCTTGGCGAGGCTGGGGGGGATGGAAGGCAGGGAAGTTGTGAACCCACAACACAACACAGATAAGCAGCCTTCTTCTGCAGCCAGCAGCCATGCTCATAAATAGCAGGAAGTTTCAGATACCCAGATAAGCAATTTCAACTGCAGTTGGTTTTGCCACCTGCAGGGGGTGGTTTGGTATCCATGCCTGGAGGGTGTGCTTTTCCTCCAGCTTGTCAAGTCTGTCTGTCCAGGGCGCTCACCACGCTCTGCAGAGATCATGTGCCTTGCCAGCAAAAACTCTGCAGGACCTGCAGAGCAGGAGCAGATGGAAAGCATGCCTGTGGGGGACACATCTGCAAGGGTATCTTCGTGCCGGGAGGGCTGAAGTGGGAAAGCCTAGTGTCTCGCCTGATCATGTGAGCCCAAGAGCTGCAGCTTTGAGACACAATCTGATGTCAAAAAAGAAATAAATCACAGGAGGCAACGATACCAGCAAGTGCCCAAGGACCCCCCAGCCTCGTGCAGCCTGCACATCAGGAGCCTCCTCGTGCCTGCTACCCACCACCCTGCAGTGCCAGGCACCGCTTGGAGAGGGGAGTGCAGAGAGCTGCAAACCCACACCTGTGTCTTTTAGCTGCTGCATTTGGGGACAGCTGTGACACCTAAAGGTCTCTCTGGGAGAGACAGAGCAGGACCAGTCCTTTCCCTGTTGCAGTCAACCCAGGCGTGGGAGGGGAGTGGGGAGGGCCCCTTCTTCCCCAGCTCCTGCCGACACAAGGGCAGAAGTGGAAGTGCACAGCAAGCCTTCAGGGTCCAAGGTTACACCTTGTTTCTCTGCCGGGGGCTGGGGGTGGGGGGGTGGGAGTTTGGGCAACGATACCAGCAAGTGCCCAAGGACCCCCCAGCCTCGTGCAGCCTGCACATCAGGAGCCTCCTCGTGCCTGCTACCCACCACCCTGCAGTGCCAGGCACCGCTTGGAGAGGGGAGTGCAGAGAGCTGCAAACCCACACCTGTGTCTTTTAGCTGCTGCATTTGGGGACAGCTGTGACACCTAAAGGTCTCTCTGGGAGAGACAGAGCAGGACCAGTCCTTTCCCTGTTGCAGTCAACCCAGGCGTGGGAGGGGAGTGGGGAGGGCCCCTTCTTCCCCAGCTCCTGCCGACACAAGGGCAGAAGTGGAAGTGCACAGCAAGCCTTCAGGGTCCAAGGTTACACCTTGTTTCTCTGCCGGGGGCTGGGGGTGGGGGGGTGGGAGTTTGGCAGCTTGCTCTCTTTGGAAAAGGTCCAGCTGCATTAGGAGAAATTCCTCACATAGCTTTGCTGTGAAGAAAGTGCTGACCTGTTCAGGGGTGTTTGCTGAGCAAGTGAAGACGAGCCAAAGGCAGCTTGTAAGTGCTGGGAGAAAATGGCCCATTTTCTCATCACTGGGGTTAGGCAGCAGGTCAGGCTCTTTGGGGAAAGTGGTGCCTGGTGGCAGTTACTTTGTACACCCTAAGCGACTCCACCAGGATGCCCTGATGCTCGCTGCCTTCACACACTGCCAGGAAGATGCTCCGACTACAGCAGAGAAGCTGACGGTGCCACACCATGTGGTAGGTATCAGAGGGTGAGCTGCCAGCTATATCCAGGCTGCTTGGCTAGACAACTGAAGCCAAGGACCTCCCTGTGGTGCTCTCTGAAACCCTGCCAGTCCCAGGGGTAAGACCCAGGAAACACGTGGAGAGCTGGAGTCTCAGGGTGGGGATGAGACAGTGGGTCAGAGAGGGAGCCTTTGGTAGGACTTGAGTCACCTCTTGGGATGCTAGGGACACACACAGGACAGAGATACCCTTCCTTCATCATAAGAAAAGCAGGCTGCTGGCACTGATAACTGCAGTGCCAGAGAGTATTTAAACTAGAAGCAGGTGGCTGGGGGAGAGCACCTGGTCTGGCCTCATGGGACTGACGTGGGGAATGCAGATAATGTTCAGTACACTTCTGAAAATGCCAGCAGAAAAATAAACAGCCTAACTGCAATAAATAAGGAAGGCAAATCAGATCCCCTGCAGTGCCAGGAGAGCAGCCGGTGAATGTCTGGGCAGCAGAGCAAGGGCAAATCTACAAGTGGTCCTGCACCAACACCAGACACCTAAAGCCAGATACTTAGGGATTTTGGGGAGGCTATAATAAGGGGACACTTCGGAGACACTTCAACTACCTACTTGCGGACTGGATCAAAGTGTCAGGGGACAAGATGTAAGGATAAAACCTTTGAATGTGGTACATGATGCCATCCCCCAGAAGCAGTCTGAGAACCAGCAGAAGAAGATGCTTGTCTGGATCTGCTCTTGCACAGCACATGGGGCTTAGCTTGGGAGGGTCTAAGCCAGCTGTGATACCTTGGTTTTAATTTTATGCTAAGAGCGAGCAGAAATTCAGCTTGTGGTTATTCAGTTTCAAGACAAGAGACGGTGTAAAAATGAGGAAATGTGTCAAAAAAGAAAAAACCAGGCCAACCCCAAACCTCTCAGCAGTGTGGTCCAAAAATCCAGAGGCCTCCAAGCTGCCTAGAGGCTGCAGAAAAATGCCGTATTAAGAGCCTCAGTAAAACGTGGAGCAAAGAGCAAATAGGGCAATCCCGTAAAGCCCCTGCACAGCTGATGGGAAAGAACAAGGAAGAACAGGAAAAAGGTTGATGCTGAAAAGCAGAAGGTCTGCCAAAATAAGAACAGGAAAGCTGAAAAAACGCAGCAAGTTGGATACAAACAGGGAAGCAAGAGAGCTCGGTGCAGGCTTGAGGACTGCCCTGCCAAATGTGCTCAAACCAGTGGTGAACAGCTCAGCAAATCTACTGTAGGGACCAGGAGGTGAGCAGGGTGCACAGGGATGGGATGGCCACCAGCAGACAGGTCTTTGCCCTGAGGGCCTTCCCACCCCCACCCATCCCAGCTCATTTTTTTTCCTAAACAGGTGGGAAGGGCTAATGAATTGGAATAGAAATCCTGGCGGGGTTATCCTGGAGAGACAAGCTAAATGTTGGTCAATCCTGGACAGCTCAGAGGTGGCCAGCACCAGCTGGGCCAGAAAGGGATGGGGCACATTGACTGTCAGCAGGCACGTGGTCAGGTCGTAGCGCTACCCTAGGCAAGGTGGGTATGAGGATCCTCGAGTGTGGGGGTCCTCACAGGAGCAATCCTTCCTGATGGCCAGACCCCCTCCCAGGCTGTGGGAAGCCTGGCAGCTCAGCACATCCTGGCATGGGGAGCTGGGGCAGAACCTCAGGGCATCCAGCTGCTGAGCTGGCCGGGGCAGTCCAGTTCTGCAGAGCCAGCTAGCACAAGCTCCTCTATGGGGAGCTGGGAATTTCCTCTTCCCAGGGAGGAAATAGCTCCTATTTTGAGTCTTGCTGGAGCAAAGGACTTTGATTTCCTTTTTTTTTTTTTTTTTCCTCCAGCTAAGTCAAAGTTGACCATTCCTCTCCAGGGGAGAATGCCAAGTGCAGTCTGGGAGAGAGGAGGTGACAACCTCTGGGCTGCTGGGAGACTCCCTAAGGAAGCAGCATTGACACATGCCAGGACCTCAAATTTTGGGGCTGTCTGCTCTCAGTTTTACCATCACAAAGGGAAAACCAGGCACGCTTCACCACTGTCACAGCATCCTCCAGGGCCCCTCTGGTCCCTCCTCCAGCCACCACCCTGCACTGCGACGGTGTCTTCCCACCTGCATTTTGCTCCCTGTGCCTGAGCCAGAGACACCCATGACTTACAGCCCATCACCTTTGTGCCTGGAAAGCTGACAGTGGTGCCCTAAATGGCAGCCTGGGCTCAGCTCCATTACTGTGCCAGACCTGTCTCTCTGCTGGAGACCTTGTCTTGCCTGGCCCAATTTCAAGGCTCTGCCTTGAGCAAGCGCCTGTCTGTCAATGCAGAAAGGAGGAGGAACATGCTCTTTTCATCATGTTATAAATGAACTGCTTTTCAAGAGGTGTCTCTAAAAGGGGTGGGGAAGGGAAGGGGGAATCCAGATGAGTTTGCTTGCTTTGAGGCTGCTGGCCCCATCTCACACCTAGCAGGGCATGGGGACGTTGATTTGAATTGAACTGCACTTTCTGAGGGAAAATGGGGAGGTGGGTGCGTGAGCAGAGCTTGCTGGGGCACAGCACCCATGGGCAGGCCATGCGAGGGGAGGGAGAGCCCAGGGGACCTGTCCCAACCAGGAGCTGGAGGCTGCTGCAGATGGCTGGCACTAGCTGTAGGAGGGACATGGAGGGGCCAGAGCTGGCAGCCAGGGTGTCCCACTGTGGGAGGACTCCTTCCTTGCATGAGCAATTCAGGCATCACAGCCAACCAGGGCATTTGGGGGAAGGCTTTGGGAGCTCTCCCAGCCTTGATGGGTTTGGCAGAGCCAGAGCTCCAGCCCTGCAGTGTGATGGGGGCTCTGGGCAGGGCATGCAGTGGGAAGGGACAGAGGGGGACCCGGTGTCCTCCCATAGGTGGGTGATGGCAGCACAGGCTGGCACATATGTCCATGGGCGGTGACAAGAGATGCTGCTGGGGGATGCCATGAGCCTGGCCACTCTGTGGGCTGATCCCCTGATACTCCCATAGTGTCTGTAGTCATCACATCAGGGGTATTAGTGGGGATGTGCCAGTCCAGGCTCTTTAGGACCTGTTCACAACCATGAATTTCTCTCTTCCCTTTCTAGCTGGTCCTATCCACCTCCCCATCCTACCCTGTCAGCAGGCGCTGTGGCTGGGGCCAGAAATGCCTGCTGGGATCTGCTTTCAGCCTCCCTCCGCTGAGCCTCCGCAAGTGCTCCTGATGCTGGTGTTGCAGGCTGCGGTGAGTAACAGCTCCGCATCCACCTCACCCACCAGCTCTGTGACTGTGTAGCTCTCCAACATCCCCCCTTCCACCCTCTCCTCCCCTCCCAGAGTCCCTGCCGCGTGGTCTCACCCCTCAGGCAGCTGCTTCATCCCCTCCATCGTTGCAGAAGCTCCTCACCCCAGCTCCAATGGGTCCCTCTGAAGCTATGGGGGACCAAACCTGCACACCTTGTACCTGGGATGCGGATGCACCAAGGTTTCACACTGCTCCAGAGCTCTACCCTTCCTATCTTCCACTGGCGCTGTATGAGCATGACTGTGCAGCAGGAAGGGAAACAAGTGCCATTTCCCACAGCCAGCCAAGAGGCAGAGACCCAAGGGTGAGCCGCAGGGATGAGGCATGCAAGAAGCATCCGCCTCGTCCCCTTTCCCATGAAATGCTTGTCTCGGTCCTTCGTCTGATGTGTGCTGAAGTATTGATTTTCCTCTGGAGTGGATGAGTCACGGAGAAGCTGGAAGGGAGTGGGGGCTGCCAGGACACCCCAGGTGCCTGTGTGCGGTGGGGAGGCTGCACAGGAGGGAGCAGGAACTGCCCAGGGGTGCAGGCAGAGAACAGGAAGGATGCATGTGGTCCGGGGGTCTGGGGCTGGCTCTCCCGCTGCTGACACTGCACAGGGCTCCCCAGCCCTGGGATAGGAAAGGGGATCCCTCCTCTGGTCCCCCTCCTCCTTCCCTGGAGAGGAGGTTACTGTGCACAGCAGGGTGAGCTCTCAGCTGTGCCTCTGCTGAATTACTGGCTGTGTATCTGCTGGCTCTGGAGCAAATGCTTTCTTGCTTGCCCTTCTCTCTCATGTGTCACCTGGCTCTGTTATTGCTGATATCCAGCTTGGGAACACACCAGGCCATCTCTGTCATGTTGCAACTCCACCAGATGAGAGCTCTCCACAGCACGTGGCCCAGGGAGAGAGGCAGTGGCTCTGTGATGTGGCCGGGGCTGGGGTCCCCTGCCTGACCAGCTCTATGTGAGGGGCTCTGGGCTCTGCAGTGGTGGAGAGGCTGTGCCATGTGATGTGGGGAGCTGCAGACAGGAGTCTGTCCTGTCCCTGCTGAGGTAGGAGGTGATGGCGCAGTGGTCCCCTGGCCCTGGCTCACCTCCCTGCTGAGCTGCAGCAATCCACGTTGCCCTGTCCTCCTCGTATCCGCAGGTGGGCTCCAGATCCTGGAGCATTTCTGCTGCCGGCCAGGCCTCCGGCTGCCCTCTGCAGCCCCTTGCTAATGCATCTGCCAGATCTGTCTGCTAGGGCTAGGCACAGTGCTGTTATGCTCCCAGCCTCCCAGCACCCCAACCTGGCTTAACTCATCTCCCGCCCACATGCGTGGGTAACATGCTCCCCACTCAGCCAAGCTCTTGTGCTTTCCAGCTTTCCTCTTTGGGGGAATATCTGGATTTCCAATTATTCCCACTCCCTGCCCAAGCTCCTTGGGTCATTCCCAAACGCCCACCTTGTGGCTCTGTGTGCTTCACCTCCAGAAAGGGGGGATGCCTTTCACAGACCAAGATGTGGTCGTGTCATCCTTTGCCAGATCCTCGCTGAAAGTGTCAGCTGAAGGGAGGGCATGGTGTTGCCTTTTGCAGTGGGCATCCCTCCTGGACCAGCTCCTCCACCACTGTCCTGGTGGGTCTGGGCCAGAACAATGGGTGGGGCAGAGAGATGCAAAACTGGCTGGTGCCAGTGGTCCTGAGACCTCACACCCAGCGGCTGCAGCTGGGCGGCTTTAACACAGACAAATGGCACATCAAAGTGGCAGGACCAGCCTTAGCCACCACTTGGGGATTGACGCAGATGGGACAGCCCTGCCTGTCTGTGGTTTTCTGTTCCCTCCGCTTGCTGCAGCCTTTGTTTGTCTGCACAGATGCTCGTGAAATACTGTCCTTTGCCTTCTTGTCCCTTATTGCCCCCTTTGCCCCAGTCCTATGGCTACTGCCACTCCCCAGCCTCCTCACTAAGTCCCCCATGGGACAGTGGCAGCAGGACTAAGCCCCCTACCTGCATCCCAGCTGCAAGTCACAGGAGCATTTCAAGGCAACCGTGCACGAGCAACTGTTTTTTGGTGGTGGCGATAGTTCACAGTGTCTGCTGGCACCCTCACTACTCCCACAGCACAAGGGTCACAGCTCCTCGGGCTGCCCGGCAGCCTGGGGACAAGCTGCCCTTCTCAACGCAGGGGCAGCTGTCGCGACGAAGCCACTTTGGGAGGGGGACATGGACACAGGCCATGTGAGCCAGCCCCGGAGCCACTGCTAGGGCCACGCCTGGGCTGTGCAGCCAGCGTTTCCAACCCCTCCTCTCTGCCCAAAGGAGAGAAAAACAGACCAGTTGTCCTGCAGGGTTGCCAGGGTGACATTTTTTTGGCCGCCACGCAGTCCCAGCCGCTGAGCTGGCAGGGACTGTGGGCTGGGAGCTGGGGCAGCCCCTCTGTCCCCGCACTGGGGTGCCCCTGCCCAGGGCCACCCAGCAGCATGGGACAACCAGCTGCAGGATGCAGCCAGGAGGGAGTGGGTGGGAGCCAAGCATGGGGAGGGGGGGCAGGGGGACCCTGGAGGAGCCGTGCAGACATGAAAAATGCCAAAGCTTTGCTGGAGCTTGAAGCCTGCAGGGCAGGAGGGCCTTTTTGGCTGGGGTTTGGGAAATCATGGCTGTGAGTGGCTGAGCCACCATCATAGCACCACTGGTTTCCATTTGGTTGGCTTTCGAAAGAGCTGCCTCCCTGGCAGCATGTGTCCCCCCCTGCGGCGGGCAGTGTTTGTTTGCTTGGGAGATGAGCCTCATTATCTGTCCTTTGTAACTCTTGAACTTTAAAGAGCAGCTGGAGGAAATTTTACGATGGGAAACTGCCCTGGTGTCAGCCAGGCGCTTTGCATGGAGGTCTGCTGGGGGGAGACGGCCCTGCGGCAGTGGGGCCGGCACTGGGGCAGAGACCCTCGGCAGGCACAGAGAAGCCAGGAGGGTGGGCAAAAGGTGATGCACTTGAACCTGCCCCATGTCTCTCCCAGGAGAACAAGCACAGCAGGAGCTGGGGGAGCATGGCCAGGCCAGGCAGAGCTTGAAGGTGCACTGAGGAGGGAGTTGGGGCTGTAAAGCAGCTCTGCATTCACCTGCACCTTGGCACTGGCAGCACCCAGCAGTAACATCTCTGCTCTCACTGAGGTGCCAGCTGCATCAGCGCGTGGGAAGGTCCAGGCAGGCGGTCAGGGTAGCCCTGACCAGGTTTACACCTCCTGGCCCATGTGGTGCTGATAACGATAGGAAGGGCCAGCACTGTGTTTCCCTGCCGAGCTAAAGCAATGCCCAGAGCAGCCGCCCTGGAACTGCCTGTGGCCTCTCCCACTCAGCTGGAGCATTTACCTGCCCGCTCCCATCAAGCCCATTAAAAGCCCTCTGGCTTTGAAGAGACCGTTGCTATCGGGGCGGAGGAGGATCATTTTCTGTTTTCAAGGGGATTTTAATAAGCCACCATCCTTGCCCCAGGACTCTCCTCCCACTTGCTCCACACTCTCCAGGCCCAGCACCATCCCGACTCCTCCTGCAGCCCATCCACCCCTCTGAAAACCCTGCATGAAATGGCAGCCTGGTGACTCAGGGCTGCCACGTGTTGCCTTTTGTACAGCTCAGGTACTCAGGCAACGCACATCGGCATCTACCTGGAGGAAAGGAATCCAGCTGTGGGAGAAAAAAGGGGTGGTAAATCACTCAGCACCCAGCCAGTAAAGCGTAAATTTAACAGTCCTGACTGTGTGAAATCATTCTGCACCCAAACAAAAGGCAGCTTCGGTGTCTATTCATCGCCCCCAGACTGGGGTTGTGCTGAGGGGCTGCCTGCCTTTGGCTCTGTGGTTAAAAGATTTATAGCTAAAAGACAAATAGCAATAGCGTGCACCTCTGCAAGCACGGAACTGAGCAGCTGGATTTCATGCTTTATTCTGCTAGATCCAAACTGTGGCTTAGACTAAACACCGCCTCTACCATCAGTGAATCACTTCTAGATCCCCTGGAAGTTTCCAGGGCTTGGATTTCAGAAGCTTGCTGCCGCAGGGCACTAAAATGCTGCGGAAGACAAAGCTAGGTGTGGCAGGTTTCATGGGGATTATCCTGCCCTCCACGGGGCCGGGGCTGGAGGGGGATGAAAGCTGGGGTAAGGGGAGGAGGTGGAAGCGGGTGGCAGGGCCAGCTTTAACTCCTTTCCCTGCATGGGAAAGGCGGGGTGAGGTGCACTGCTGCCCAGGCTCTGGTGCTCCAGGCCCCCTTGGCAAGGGCCGTCCCCGGAGGGTGCACAGAGACCCCCAGGCCCCCCGTTCTGCTGGGCTGGGCCAGGTTCAGGGCATGAACAGCCAGCGGGGCAAGGGAGGCTCGCGGGGTTCCCCATGCAGTGGAGAGGGGTGAGAGGCCCCTGGGGTAGGGAAGGGCCAGGAGAGGAGGGCATGGGGCGCCCACATGGGAGCACCCTTCCCTGCTCGGTGCCCCCCGTGGTTTGGATAGAGGAGAGGCGAGGGAATGAGCTCAGCGCGCTGATTCACTCCCTTCTTCAAGACCGGGCCTGGCCCGCGAGCCGAAACCCATGGGCTTGGCGGAGCCGGCAATGCTGGGGCAGGGCCA
>NW_009259029.1:205535-221757 GCF_000687185.1 Egretta garzetta | reverse complement strand
AGACTGCGGTGCAACGCTGCCGCCGAGGCTGGAGGGACGACGGCATACCGTGAGGACCCCCGAGCTGCCGGGGCGCCGCGGGACTGCGGGAGTGAGGGGCTCACCCCTTCGGCCGGGGGCTGCCGGCCGGGGGGCACCCCGGAACCGGCGGGAGGGTGGGTAACCTCTTGCTCTCTCCTTCCTTTCCCGCAGGTGCCCCCCGTGGCGGCTGCTGCTCGGGCTCCTTGTCCTGCTGGTCCCCGCTGCTTCCCAGGAGCCGGGTAATGTGCGCGTGATGCTGGGGAGGGGGGTCCCTGCCCCTGTGCCCGGGGTCCCGAATCCCCTCCCTGTCCTGAAGTCCCCTGTCCCCTGGGATGCGCTGTGAACGCAGCCCTGCTTCCCAGCAGGCATGGGGTTGCCTGTCCCCCCAGACCAAATGCTGCGCCCAGTCCATAGTCCCCAAAGAGAAGGGTGATGGGGGAATTGCCCCCCATGCACTCCTTCAATGGCCGCATCCCTCGTGGTGGCTGGGGGTGGCAGGGTTGGGGTCCTGTGTGCCCCATCTCGTCAACTGGGCACTGGGGAAGGATGCTGGGCAACCCTTGAGAGAGATGCCTGGCTGCCATGCGCTCGGAGGTTTTACTGGGGTGAGAGTGGTTTGTCTGGTCTGTTCTGGTTGTGGGATAGACAGGATGGTGTTGACCCAAAGTGGCTGAGCTCCATGTGTTAGCGGTTTCTGCCACACCTGCAGAAGTCCTCCCCGTGACTGCACGTCCCTGGAAGCATTGCAAGCGGTAGGAAGCCTCGAGTGTGTGCCCTGGGGATGCAACACCTCCCATGCTGCTCGCTGGCTTTCCCCTGCCTTCGGGGCTCTGTGAAACAGCCCTCTCATCTCACTCTCAAGCTGCTTCTGCCCCGGGAGAGGGGAATTCGGCACTGACTCAGCTTTCCAGCCCTTCTTTCCCCATGGGGCACGCGAGCCGGTTCTCCCACTGCCTGAATGCATGAGCTGCCTATTTTCCTGGTGAACTTTACCTCCCCGCTGGGGAAGCTTCCTCCTGGCTGCCAGGACGGTTGAAAGCCCTTCTCCCCTTGCAGCTGGTCTCTGGATGCATGCCTAGCATGAGACAGCAGAGAGCTGTGGCTGACACAGGGACCCCCCAATAACGCTTGCAGCCCAGGAACCCCATTTGCAAAAGCATCTGAGCTGCAAGCAAGGATCCAAAACCAGGCGAGTGTGGCTTTTCTGCTGGGTGATGTTCTAGTTGTCTTCTGCTTGGGCCGAGCACTGTCGGCTTGCCATCACGTTACGAGGCCTGGCTCATGCCCCTCTCTGTCGTTGTAAGCTGGGCGAGACATGTTGGTAAGTGGCTGCCCCAGGTACAGACGAGCTGGAAGTCAGACAGGCGCTGGGCTGTGAAATTGGTGGATTATTTACTGGACCAAGGCTTCATGTCATCTAGGAACAGCTCGGGCACGGCTGCGCAGAGGCTGGCTCTGCTGGTGGCTGGATCACATCATGGAGGGGAAGGGAGCAGCCTGGGCAGCGAGGATGCCCAGCACTTCCAGAGCATGTCTGGGAACACTTGGAGAAGCTCTCAAAGTGCTCTGGGCTGGGTTTGTGTCACCACTTTCCGTGGCATGGTTGGCTCCTCAGGGACCGCAGGAACAAAGCTCCCCTTGGACATCTTCAGAGACAGGAACATCATTCCCATGTGAAATCCTGAATTGACTATTTTAGGTCCCTGGAGACCGTCCAGCACAGCAGAGCTGAGCTGGAGGGCCGGGAGCTGGTTTAACAGCAGTTACTCAGAGCTATTTGTGCCCTTCCCACCCCTCCCTTTGCCGGCGTCCCGGCTCCCAGCATGGCATTGGACATGCAGGGCTGGCCGGGACCCTTTGCGAGCTGAAGCTGCATCCTCCCCACCTTTGAGCAGCCCTGCCTGGGGGACCCCAAGAAGGTTTCGTGTGGTGTGCAGACGGGTTAAACACTGGGGGAGCACCGCCAGTGCCGGTCACTGCTGGCAGGGAGGTGCCCGTTTCACCCAGCTGACTTGGCTGTCTCCCAAAGGCAAGCTGCGAATCGGGTTTTAAAAGAATTTGCAGGAGGGTTGGTGTGGCTTTTTTTTCTTTCTTTCTTTTTTTTTTTTTTCTTGGTTCAATGTCCAAGGACTGCAGGGCTTGTTCTGCCAGCCCTCCTTTGTGATGGCTCCTGGGGAATGTTTGCTCTGAAGGCCGTCCTGGCATGGAGATAACCTTTCTGTTTATCCGCCTGCCTTACAAATTTGGGGGCTTAGCTGCCCAGAGCTGGTCTTACCTCTTATCACTGGATCTCTGGGATTCCTCAGCAAGGGCACGTAGCCACACGGGGGATGGGGATGCTGCAGGGGTGCTGCTGAGTGTCCTGAAAGCGTGGGGTAATTGGGACACGCGTAGGGCCGTGTGTGTGTCCCATGCACGGGGCAGCAGCCTGGGCTGGGTTAGTCGCTGGGGAAAGTTCCCATTCCCAGGAGGGGAACAACCCCGGGACAGGTCCCTGGAGATGGGGAAACCCCACCAGTAGGGGTTACCAAGCTGGTGGTGGACATGGCCTGACTTCATTTATCTCTCGCACTGAGTTTCTCTGCATCAGTCTGGGGCCTGGATGGGCCGGTATGTTCAGGTCCTGGAAGGTGAGGAGGAGGAGGATGGCAGGCAGCACCTGGGAAGCTGAGCTGCCTCCTCCCACTGTTAAATATAGCAGATGCTGGAGCTGCTTGCTGCTGGCGTAGAGGTTCATGCCTGATTTTATTTCCATCTTCAATGGCTCGTCGGTCTCAATGGCTGGGATTCCTTGCAAGCACGTGTCTTCAGAGATGAAACAGGTGCCGTGCAAAGCGATTTACAGCCTGTGACATAACTGCTTTGGCATCGGTGCCTGGGGATTTTTGACAGGTGGATTGGAGCTTTCGCAAACATTATTTTAAGAATTTCTTCAAAAGACTAGGACAAGGGCTGTGGGGAATCAGCCATGGGCAGCACCTACCGGCATCGGTTCAGCCTGGGGAGAGCTGGCACCTCTCAGCTTGACAGCATCATTTGGCTGCTGAGGCCCCTGGGATGGGCTGGAGCAACTGGGGAGGATGCTGTGCTTGGGAGGCTCTGCAGGATCTTCATATCCTTATCAGGTGGTGGAACTTCTGTGTGCAAAACCTTATCTGGGCCGCCGCTCTCTGCCGTGGGAGCTGGTGCGGAGGGAGAGCCGCCCTGGGCTGCTGGCAGCTGGAAGGAGCCAAGCCTGCGGACATCTCCCTGCAGCACTGCTGGATGCTCCTGGGGCTCCTGGTCCACGCCCTGGCAGATGGATCCCATCCCTCCGGCCTGTCCTGAGGAGGAGGCAGCAGAGATGAAGTGACCCCACTTGGATGTCACTTTGGGGCTGGAATCTCGGTTTAAAAAGAGACTGAGTAGTCTTGCAGAGCAGCTGCACTCCCCGGCAGGAGTTTTCTTCGCTTCCCTTGATGCAAGCAATCTTTTCAAGCCCTGCTCCTAATTTTCTCAGTGTTTGTGCCTGGACTTGGTCCATCCACAGCATCCTTCTCCTAGAGCTCTGACTTGATTTTAGGTTTCCGTGTGGGAAAGGGAGCAGCCCAAGTCTCTCCCGGCGCTGCATGGCTGTGTGTGCCTGGGAGCTCCCTCCCTGCTGGTGCATGTCCCTGGGAGGGCAGAGAGAGGAGCTGCTTTTCCCTGTGGCTGCTGAAAGATTGTGCACACACACTACCAGATCCAGGACAAGTGGGTTTTTTGCTCTGAATAGCAGCCTCTTTGTGACATTGCTTCTTATTTATTTTGGTCTGCAGCTGGAATAACCTCTTCTTGCCATGTTTATGTCAATACAGTTTGGGTGCTTGTTAAATAGCAAACCTTGAGCACTTGGAGAAGACAGAGGAATGTGTTTTGCAATCCTGTTTCAAGCGTTATTGCAAGGTTTAAAAAAAACCCAAGCAGATAACTGTGCTGCTGGGAAAGACTCTTCTCTCCAGTCCGGGGCTGCCACCACTTCTTTTTAAGGAGGCAGGAATGTGTGGAGCAGGGAGCAAGCATGGATGGTGAGGACTGATCTGAAGCTTCATCATGAGCATGGAGCCTGTAGAGGATGCTGAAGACCTGGGCGCACGGGTGACATGGCTGCTGTTGTTTGCAAACCGGCCTCCTGGATGGCCTGGGGGGTGTCTGGTGGAGCTGAGGTCTGTCCTCTGTCCTTCAGGATAGTGAGGGAAGGCTGTTCTCACCCCAGCTTGTGCCATGGGATGCCACTGTTGTGTCCTCCAGCACATCGGGGGCTTGTCGCAGTGGCTCTGGGAGGAAGCTCCCAGATACATGGGGCAACCTGCTCTTTACACAAGCTCAAGGTGTCTCACCCTTGGGCATCTGCAGTCTTACTAATTTGCCTGCTCTTGCTTTATCATAGAATAACAGAGTGGTTTAGGTTGGAAGAGACCTTTGAAGATCACCTAGTCCAACCCCCCTGCCATGGGCAGGGACACCTTGCACTAGATCAGGTTGCTCAAAGCCCTGTCCAACCTGACCTTGAGCATTTTTAGTGATGGGGCATCCACAGCTTCTCTGGGCAACCTGTTCCTGTGTCTTACCACCCTCATCATAAAAAAATTTCTTCCTTATGTCCAATTTAAACCTGCCATCTTTGTTTAAAACCATTGCCCCATGTCCTGTCACTACAGGCCTTGCTAAAAAGTCTCTCTCCATCTTTCTTATATATTGAAAGGCCACGATAAGGTCTTGTTGGAGCCTTCTCTTCTCCAGGCTGAACAACCCCAACTCTTTCAGCCTTTCTTCACAGGAGAGGTGTTCCAGCCCTTGTATCATTTTTGTGGCTTCCTTTGGGCCCACTCCAACAAGTTCATGTCTTTCTTGTGCTGGGGAGCACGGAGCTGGGTGCAGTGCTCCAGGTGAGGTCTCAGGAGGGCAGAGCAGAGGGGGAGAATCACCTGCCTTGACCTGCTGGCCATGCTTTCTACCTGCTCCAGCTCTGGTTTATGGTCTTGGTTTAGGTTACCTAGAGGGTAGGGATCTGGGGTTCCTGTTGCTCAACCACGCAGGCAGCCCCATGGTCCATGCTGGTGAGCAACTCAACAGTGCATCCTTCCTGCACTGGAGTCCTCATGTTTCTCACCTGGACTCCCTCCCACTGTCTGGGGGCTACCTGGTCTCCCATGGCCGTGATGGACAGGCAGCCACCACAGCCAGCTCAGTAGGGCCCCAGCAACTCTCCAGTTCAGTAGGGTCCATGCAGACCCCTGTTCAGCCAGGAGAGATGTACCAGGGAGGTGGGTTCAAGGAGGGGTGCTTGCCCTGTGTCTGGAGAGCAGAGGGAGAAGATCCTCCATCTGCAGGCAACCTTCCCATGTTATTCCAGCTAATGCTTCCCTGCTTCAAGACATGCTCTGAGCCTGGGGCTGCTTTGCAGAGGGTGATGTCTTTGGGAGGATACGTGGAGAGAGGGAGCTGGAGGAGGGAAGGAGTCATGCCATGCAAGCTGCTTGCTTGAGGGTGGCAGGGGCTGCCATGCAGCTTTGCTGGTGAGAGGCTGGCCTACACCTTGCTGCTCCCACTGTTGTTGGATGTGTGCAGTGCCAGCTTCTCTCCTGCAGCAGTCTGGTCTGTGGCAACTGTTAGGGATGATGCTCTAAGCCCTGAAATAACAATCCCAGCCAGTGCGCTGTGTCTCTTCCAAACTCTGATAGTTTACCAAGAAAAGAATTAATTCTGGCATTTCAGTAGAGAGTTCAAAGCACTGAAGGAGACATCTGGGATTAAGTATCGGATGTATATCAGCAGACCAGAGGTATGGGATTTATAAAGCATTTTAACGATCTTCTAGTGTATCTGATGACATTTGAGAAAGTGCTGGAGATGAACCCTTTCCCAGAGTGTCCCACGCACCTCTCTGGCTGCGTATGCAGCCTGGAGGCAGCATCTTCTGCCATGGGTGGGGGGCCGGTGCTGGGGTCCACCTCGCCCCACCGCTCCATCTCTTCTCTGCCGTCAGTGGGGCTCTCCTGTCCTCCAGCCACATTCCTCATCCCCTGGGTACCAATCTGTGTGGAGCAGCGGTGTTGCTGCCCTCTGGGAGGAGGATGTGCCCTGTCCTGCTGAGAGCTGATGCTGAGAGGGGGCACTGATGGGTAGGAGGTGGTGGAGAAGAAACCTGCAACAGTGTTGGCTGGTACTAAATCCCCTTGAATATCAGGGAGTGTGAGAAATTCCCTGACTTGTGGATGGAGAAAGGTATGTGGTAGCAGCATATGTGTGGTTTTTGGCTTTTAATGTAGGACTTGATTAGCCTAGAGAGCTTGTTGCCAAAGATATAATTGAAGCAAGGAACTGAACGGGATTAGAAAATCGTTTGGACATTTGTACAGCTAACAGGGGCTTCCGGCGTTGCCTTAATGTGGATTTGGAGCCACTGGGAGAAACGTGAGAGCGGAGGCTGCGGGCGTGGGGAGAGCTGGAGTGGGTTTGAGGGCCAAAATGGGTCATGTTGGGTGGGAAACAAAGAGCAGAGAGGGAAGGAGGTGGTGGGGAACCAGCAGAAACTGGGAAACTTGTGGCTGGTACACCCTGGGTGCTGTCTGTCTGGATTTGGGTTAATGCAGGGTTGCTCAGACACTTGTGAGGCCATCTCCTCTGCTTGGAAAGCTTGGCCCCACTATCAATGAGAGAGAAGCCTCCGTTAAAGAGAAAGCCATTGACTATTTTGTTGTGATGTTGCAGCCTGATGTCTCGCATCCCTCCCGGTCACCAGGAGCAGGATTGCCTGCAGGGTGGGTGGCAGCTTGGTGGCACAACCGGTGGGTTGTCTCGGTGGTGCTGGGCACATTTGCCACCTCTGCCCATATAATTGCATGTCTTGGAGTCATTCAGCGTTTTTTCTGTTTGTCTGCTCAATTTCCTTCTGTGCCAGCATGTGTAAGAGTGGACCGCGGGTCAAACAACCTCAACAGCCTTGAGGCATGAGCACAGTTTGGGGGTGAAGGGATGGTTCCTGCAAGCCAAAAGTGAAGTAGCTTTTGCCTCCCAGCAAGTGCTGGGTGCTGGGAGGGAAGCAGGACACACCTACCTCCCCCCCCCCCCCCCACGCCACCCACGCCGGCTTCCCGCCCCCCCCCCCAAGCCCCCGTCCTGGGGCTGCGGGATGGTTCTGCTCCAGGGACAAGGCTCCGGAGACTTGCTGTGCTCCCGGCTCTGACCAGCAGCACCGTTTGGCAGGAGCTTCCCTGGCTCTGGGGGCCTTCTCAGCAAGCAACATCTGGTCCGGAACATCCCGTATCTGCTGGTTTTCAGTTGAAAAGGTTGCTTTTGTGGAATTTTTATTGCTTTTTTTGGCATCCCCTCCCAACCCTTTTCTAAGATGGAAATTGGTCATTAGTGGATTTTATTGTATTTTTATTTTATTCCCAAGCTTGATCTGCTGGTTTCCTCCTCCCAGGGGATTGGAAGATCTGACTGTTCTTCTGACCCTGTCCCCAGGTTGTGGGAGGCTGTTTGAACAGCCTGAGGTGGGAATAGCAGCCAAGACACCTGGATTCTGCAGCTCGCCGGCCCAGCATCACCATCCCCATGCTCTTCCCACCATCACTGCTGGCATAAATCTCCACCAGCCTGATGGTCCTTGAAGTTATCTCTGATTTTATAATTCATAAAGTAAATCACCTGCCTCCCCTCCAGTAAACGCTGTAGGCAAATTATTTTTTTCCAGCCTCCTCGTTAGTCTGTAACTTAACTGAGTCAGGGATTGTTGACTTTTGGATAAATGGCACCTTTTCAATAACCCCAGGTAAGCCACTGGAGCTCGCTGGCTGTGCCCATGCTGTGGATGGTAGCCTGGGTTTCATCCACTTTTCCACCCAGCCCAGTGGCATTCCCAGCCAAGGTGGTGCTGCACCTGGGTGCATCTCCCAGGGAGGCAGGTCAAGGAGGTCCGTGTTTGATGGGTGCACGAGGCCATTGCTCCTGCTGGTGGGTCCCGGGCTGCTGCTGCTGGATCAGGGGCTCCATGCTTGTTCTGGTTTACAATAGGCTGTAATTTATTAAATGGGTAGCGATGCAGGATGGGGGAAGGCAAGGGGTTGCCAAAAGGTAGGGGCTCCCCCCCTGGTGCCAGTGGGGAATGCCTCTGGTGTGCTGGAGTGTTGCATGTTCTGCTGTGCCTGCCAGCAGCAGGATTAGCAGGGTCCCCAGGGAAGGGGTGATATGGACCCCCCTCCTAAGCACCTATGGTCCAGGTTCGGAGGGTGATGCGTGCAAGTCAGAGTAACAAGGAACCCACCATTGTGTTAGGGTGAAGGTGAAATGACATCTTGTCTCGCTCTAAACCAGCTCCCCAGGGTGGAAAGGCATCTTTTTGTCTCAGTCCTTCCCCTCTGGTCCTGAATTGCTCTCCAGAGGGGCTGGGACCCTCATCATGGGGAAACCTCGCCAGGGGGCTGGGTGCAGATGGAGACCCTGGGCTCAGCCTTGGTGGTGAGTGCTCACATGGCCAGTGTGATCTGGGAATGGTAGCCACTCTTGATGTTCCTTGCCAAACCCCAGCCAACACAAGACCGCTCCCTCCTGGGGAGAGTCCCCCTAGGTCACCCGTCCACTCTCAACATCATCCCCAGGGATGAGGTACCTGTAGATGCTGTCCCTTGCTCTTTTTGGGCAGGGGGCTGTGCTGCAGCAAAGGGAGTGGGCTTGCCCACCCTTGGGACCCACAGGTGACACAGAGCCCCAGGACACCTCGTGTTACCCTCTCCCTGATGGCAGCATCTCCCCAGCTGGGTCCCGGAACAGGTAAAGGGCTTCTAGTGGCTGCTCTCCCACATTCCAGGACCATAAGCTTTCAATCTAGCCTTTGCTAGCACATGCTCATGATTAATAGCTCCTTGCCTCACTCACAAGATGAGTTCACGCTCTGTTATTGAGCACCAGGTTGTTCACCGTGGGGAGAGGACGGGCACTCTTGGAGCCAGGAGGCCTCCTGTTTTGTAAGGAGATTACCTGCTGCTGTGTCATGAGCAGGGTTTACCTCCTCAGAGCCCCGGGGTGGAGCACATGGCATGGCCATTGCCCTCCCGGGAGATGCCAGCACCAGCAAGCCGGCTGGAGAGGCCTGATCTGGTGCAGGCACCCCAATGGCTCAACTCCCCACAGCTCTTCTGGGGGAGATGGACCCCTTCCAAGAGCGCCCTGTGCATTTCTCTGTACGCTAGCTGTGTCTGCAGCCTGGAGGCAGCATCTTCTGTGATGAATGGGGGGGCCGGTGCTGGGCTCTGCTTCACACCATTGCTCCATCTGTTCTCTGCCCTCTGTGGGGTGCTCTCCCTGGCTCTCCTGCCCTCCAGCCACACTCGCCATCCCCTGGGTACCAACATGCCTGGGGCAGCAGTGCAGTTGCCCTCCAGGAAGTTGTGCCTCATCTTGCTGAGAGCCTGTGCTCGGAGGAGGCACTGATGGGTGGGAGATGGGAGGAGATCTGCAATGATTTTGGCTGGTACTAAATCACCTTTAATGTCAGGGAGTTTGAGAAAGTTCCTGACTGTGGATGGAGGATGGTGTGTGGCAGCAGCACCTGTGGGTTTTTGGCTTTTCATGTAGGATCCCATTAACCGGTTGTTATTTCTGCAGCTGGGTCGGGGACCTCTGTGCCTGGGGCTTGCTGTTAAATCTCTATATGGGGACAAGGCCAGCCCTCCAGCCCCCAAGGGCATCCTTGGGGTGCAGGAAAGCCGGGGCTGGCTCCTTAGGAGCGAGTGCCACAGCCCCACAGTGAGCCTGGAAAGCGGCAGTCACAGGGCCACTCTTGGCAGAAGGGCAGGCAGCCCCTGTGCATCCCCATCCTGTCACTGCACTCAGGCTGGCATCTTGCCTGCCAAAGCTGCTAGGGGCCGGGTTAGGGATTTGCTCTCCAGAGGGCTTTTTGCAGGGACAACTTGCATCAGGTGATGCCTCTGGGGTAGGGGACAGTGGCACTGTCAGGGCAAGCCGCTCTCCTCTGGGTGACCTGTCCCGGATTTCCTTGGGGTGGGTGGCAAAAGGGAAAGCTGTGGGAATTTTTGGCATCAGGAAGAGAAAAGATGCCTGGAGGGAGGTTTCTAACCTCCTCCCACCAGGTAACCAGTTGGACTTGATGATCTTAAAGCTCTTTTCCAACCTAAACGATTCTATGATTCTGTGACATCGCTTGCTGCCAGCCTGCCCCAATAGCACCCAAGGGGATGGGTCTCCTCGTTGCATCCTGCGAGTCTGCTGCTGACATTGGTGGCTACTTCCCCACCTTCTCCTTGGGCTTAGCCAAAAGAGTTAATGAAACCATTTGAGAAGGGGCCCCTAGAGGCAACTGCTGGAGGTAATAATCCTCTTTCTGCTCTTTTTTCTTTTCCCCTGCTAATTGCGGAGTTGACATCGTCCCCTCTCATGAAAGGCGCTTTTGTCAGCTGGGTTGCTGGGCAAAGCCCAGGCTTGGCAGCAGGTTGCAAGACCAGGGTCCGTCTCCTGCACATCCCTCTCCGGTGGCAGGTAGTGAAATGGCTCTTTCAGTGACAGCGATGTCCCTCCCTCCCTGGCTTCCATCTGAAAAAAAACCCCACCCCACTACAAAACCCCTTCCTTTTAGCCAATGGTGCCTGATTTTCACTCCTGTTCCCCCTCGCAAGCGGAGGGAAAGGTCAGCCAGTCTAGACGCTAATCCGTCAAGTGTTGTATTTCTTCACCCGCAGGTGTCCTAGCAACAGGATTAATGCAGCAGTGTAAGGCGGACACTGGCTAGGTCCCCGCTCCATCCCGGGCCGGTAGTCCGGATACATGCCGCTCCGCATGGCCAGGCAGGGGGGAGAGGTGGGCTGGGCTCTGGGGGCAGCCCTGGCCCCAGTCTCTGCTGGCAGCTCCTGGCAGTTAGCTTCAGTCCAGCAGTGGGGAAATTTGGGAGATGGGTGATAAAACAGGCTTGCAGATATTTCGGCTGGCCTACATCCGTTCAAGGGATGGGTGGGTTGGTGGTGAAGTATCTCTGCCCCCAGACCAACGCCAAGCCTGGTTTGGGGACCACGCTGTGGTGGGATGCTCCATGGCCAGGTACAGCCACCCAGTTGCATCAGCTCCGCTGCGACTGCACCGGGACCTTGGGAAAGCTTGTGTCGCTGTAAATCTGACTCTTACGGTGGAAATGGGTCTCCCAGTACATCCCCAGTTCTCTGGCTGTGCAAACAGTTGCTGTGCAGGGGTTGTTGTTAAGCTACCGGCATCCGTCTGGCCTTGGGGTGTTGCTGATGCGGTTCGGACTGATGAACCACAGTTGTGCAAACACCAGTGAAAAACAGTTTGCTTGGGTAGGGGGTAAAAATGGTTGCCATTTCTTTAGTTTTGCTGTTTAATCTTTTTATTGCACTCTTGCTGTTCAAGCTTTTGATGACCCTGCTTTGCTTTGGAGTGTTGCTGGCTATGCTTCATTGCCTGTGCTTGGGTTCGGGGGTGCAGCCAGTGCCAGCGCCTGGCACCCAAACATCCAGTGGGTGGTACCCCAGTGGGTACCGCAGGGTGTTGGTGGGCACCGCGCAGCCAGAGCCAGCAGTCGGAGCCCCCCGTGTGAGCAGTGCGGGAGCATGGGGCAGCTTTCCACTAGCAACATTGTCCCATTTTAATCTTTTAAGCCATTCCTGTTTTCCCTGTGGCCCCTTCCGGGTTTTCTCCTGCCCTCCCTTCCTTGCAGGGGGGCCAGCAAGCATTTCCTCCGCAGCCATGCAAGCTTTTGTCCCTTCCTTGCTATCCCCCCATCCCATTGTGCTCCGATATCCCTGAAAAGGGGGGGTGCAAAGCATCCTCCCTTGGCCAAAAGCGGTTTAAAGAGCAAAATCTGGGTTTAATCTTTGCCCTGCAGTCATGTCACAGCTCTGGCCAAGCGGACAGTGGAGAGGAGCTGGGGCCGGTTCCCGCTGCAGCCCTGGGCGCTCCTTCAGGCCCTTAAAAGCGGGGTGCTGCTCCGGTGGCGGGGCCCCCCCCCGGAGGCGCTGGAGCCTCCGTGCTCCGGCTGCCGGCTTTCCGCCCTGCAAGCGGCCACACGCTTTAATTAGGCGAGGGGCTGGCGGAGCTCCAGGGTTGGGAGAAGGAGGGGTTCGTTCCCCGCAAAGCCCGGCTGGTCGGTGCGGGGACAGGCTGAAGCTTGCCCGGAGTCCCGTAGTGTAGCTCCTCCTGCCTGCCTGGTTTTTTGTTGTGTTTTTTTTTTCTACAGCTGGGATGGGTTAAGTGGGGTTTTAGGAGCGGTTTCTTTTCTCTTGGGTGCTTAGAACAACAACAAATAAAAACCCAACCCAGCGAAAAGGGCTGGTGACGCTGCACGAAGGGAAAGATATTGCTCTGCTGATTTATGGGGCTTTTTTTATCTTTACAGGTCACTGCTAGCATTTGTGGAATTGCCCTTGCTGCAGGAAAAACTGGTTTCCAGCTTTCCCGTTAGGAAGAAACTTCTGTGATCCTGTAATTAAAACACAGAAGAAAAAAGCCCCAATAAATCCCAGAGCAGCTGGCTGTGGTGCTCATAGCCGGGTCCTTTGGCAGCTGTGTCCCCACTGCCTTGCTCTGTCCTTGGCTGCGCTGCCTGCAGCCTGTGGCAGAAAAAAAAAATCCACTTTTCCTGGTCTTTCTGCCTCATGCACCACCCTGCAGAAAAAAAATCCACATTTTGACCATGTTTCAGTCCATCTTGAGGCAGTTTCCAGCATTTTTTATCACCTTACCCGAGCTTGTGCAGGCACCAGGCTGGACTCCTGGTGGGCTGGGGAGATTGGGACCGTGGCTCCCCCCCATTCCATAAATGAGAAGTGATGGGTCCAACTCATCCCCATTACAGCCCCCTTGCAGCAGGCAGCAGGGCAGCAGCTGCCTGGAGGGTCTCATCCTGGGAGTCCAGGGTCCCCAGGGATGCCTGAGCTTTTTAGGAGGGAAGGAAAACCGTGCCTCCCTGGGATATATATATATTATTTTTTTAAATTTCCTCTTTGCTGCCAGGCTGAGAAAGGATGCGCTGTGTAGATTTGGATGCTTGGGAGGTGAATATTTTTTCATCCAGGGTGGTGACGGCTACTGCTCACTCGGGATGAGGGAAAAGACTCCCTGCTATTTGGGGCACCTTGAACACCAAGCATGGCTGTCAGGAGCAAAACTATCCTTAATAGCATTGGTTTTTAGGGATGACTAAGAGGAGGTCCCCGAATGACGAATTACATACCCGGTGTGGCTCTCCCAGCCTTTCCAGCCCGCCCCCCCTTTGAACCCTGTGGTATGTGAATTTTTGCTGGTGTCAGAGGGTCGGGGCAGCAAAATCCCTCCCGGTTAAAGGGTGGGAATACCAGTGTCTGCAGCTTGGGATAATTACCAGTTGTCAGCAAAACAATAGTGGCATTGTAGGGCAGGAGCAAAGCGAAAGGGCCCCCATCTTGAGCGTAATGTTGCCATAGTCTTTGCTGAGAAATGGCCCTATTCTCTCTAATCCTCCTCTTCAGGCATGCCTGCTGAGTTTTTTGTGTGGTTTGGGGTTTTCTTTTTAACCCTTATCATCCCAGGAAACAGCTTGCTGACCCATCTCTGTTGCGGCTGTCCTCGGCTGGTGGCAGCGTGCCAGTGGGCTGACTGGCTTTGCTTTGGGATGCTGATGCCCCCCGTGGCCCCGTCCCTATGCTCAGGAGGAGGCAAACCTGCTCCTGAATCCCCATCTGTATGCAAGCAGGAACCCAATTTACCCCCATCCTTGTTCTTGACATCCACCAGTTGTCAGCAAAACAATAGTGGCATTGTAGGGCAGGAGCAAAGCGAAAGGGCCCCCATCTTGAGCGTAATGTTGCCATAGTCTTTGCTGAGAAATGGCCCTATTCTCTCTAATCCTCCTCTTCAGGCATGCCTGCTGAGTTTTTTGTGTGGTTTGGGGTTTTCTTTTTAACCCTTATCATCCCAGGAAACAGCTTGCTGACCCATCTCTGTTGCGGCTGTCCTCGGCTGGTGGCAGCGTGCCAGTGGGCTGACTGGCTTTGCTTTGGGATGCTGATGCCGAGGACAGTGCCCCCCGTGGCACCGTCCCTATGCTCAGGAGGAGGCAAACCTGCTCCTGAATCCCCATCTGTATGCAAGCAGGAACCCAATTTACCCCCATCCTTGTTCTTGACATCCATCACATTATATGCGATCAACTCCAGTGCATTAAAGATATTTATTGATGTCCTATTTTATCTTTAAAACCAAGTGATTTGCTGAAGGAGGGAATAATTGGTCAACTGATGGCTTTTGGTCCCCGTCTCCTCCTTGTACTGAGGACTACTAGATCTCTCACCTGGCATGTTTGGTTGTTGGTTGGAAAGGGATGATGTGTTTTCTGGCCTCATCCAGGTCCTGTTGGCTTTCCCCAGCGCTGAAGGAAGCTAAGATACCTTCTCTCCACTTGCATGCAGCAGCACTGACATCGATCTGTTTGACCCCTTTGATGTCTGTCTCCAGTGGTGCTTGGACTTTCTCAAAAGTTCTAAATTTTGCTGCTTAAATACTTTCTGTGCCAGTGGAGATGCATACTGTTGTCCTGGTAGGGAGTGGGAGATTTCAACCTTGGCTGACATCAAGTTGTCATCGCTCAACTTAATTTCAAGGCGTTCAACTATTTGTTTATTCTGTAGCATTGGGACATGTGCAGCCGGGTAGGTTCAACGGCTGAACGATACTTTCTCTGTTTAAGTGGCCCCTCATTCAGACTGCTAATGAAGGCATTAAATAGCTTTGACCCTAGCATCCACCCCCAAAAGGGTCTGCTGATCATTTCACCCCCTTGTATCCCCCCACCTTGGGGGACCGAAAGCCGTGGCGAGGTCTGGCATGAAGCGCAGTGCCCAGCGGACAAGCCTGGGGTGGGATGGGATGCCAAAGCAGGATGGCCAAGCTCAGCTGCCTGGTGCAGAGGAAACTTTGGAAAGAGCAGGGAAATGATGCCAAAGCAAGCAGCACAGGCGAACTATTGTCTGAGGAGTGCAGAGAGGTGGAAGGACCAAGGAGCAGACAAGGAGTCTTATTACAAGCACAGCCGGGGGCTTCCAGAGGCTCCAAGCTAAACAAAGTCTTCAGGGGGGCAGTGCTGACAAGACTGAGGCTGGTTGGATGAGCAGAAGATGGCAGCTGAAATCCAAAAACCACCCCCCTGCCCCGTAGCCCTCTTTTCCTTTCCATTCCCTTGCAAAATAGCATTTCTTGTCACCTGGCCCTGCAGCAACTGCAATGAGCTTAGATTTTGTTTGCTGTGAGCCCTGCTGAGGATGAGGTTAATGAACTGCTGGGTGGGTTTCCCTCACCGTAAAGCTGCAGAGGCTCCGAAAAGCACCTACAAGCTGTGGCAGTTGCCTCTTGCAGCAGCACGGACTGGCTAGCACCCCAGCTCATGGCAAATGCGGGATGGATGCTGTACTGCTCCATCATAGCTTCAGGTACAACTTCATTTGGCAGCTCTTCTGTGTTTTGTGTGGTGAATTGGTTTTAATTTTTTAGCTGTGCTGGTATTCTCCTCTGCACTAAAGTCCTGAAAAACAGCCAGGAATGGGCAATTCCCAGCTTTTGTCATACAGCCTTCAAAGCTGGTGCAGGGTTACCCTCCAGCAGTGCTCTCCTTGACATCCGTGGCTTAACATCCTAGCAGCATGCAAGCACAGTTGAGGGGGTGGGTGGGCAGGGTGTCCCACGGGCCCTTTCCCAGTCCCTCTTGGTGCCCAGCCCTCTCTGTGGATGGGAATATGCTCATAGGAGTCATGCCCTGATTTGTTGGCTTTGTTGGCTTCTCTGGTGCATGATGCTGGCTGGAAGAATTCATCTGAGCTTTGAGGAAGCATAACCTGCCTGGGTAGCTTGTCCTCCTCTTCTCTGAGGAGAAGAGCAAATGAGCAGGTTGCAACGGCATCAAGTCGGCTTGTAAACCCTCCATCACAGCCCTGATCTCCCCTCACCCACGGTACAGCATCCGTCCGTGGCACAGCATCCATCCGCCAGCTGGGATGCTGGGTGCATTGGTCTCCCTGTACTTCTAGATAAATAGGTGCCTGGGAATAGGGATGCACTCCCCAGCTGTGGACCTGCTCAGTCCCTCGCAGAGATGGGAACCCACCCCTCCTCTCTGATAACCAGGATAGCCCCCTGTGCCTGCCTGGACAGTGGTGGTGGGCCCCCTCAGCTGCTTGCCAGG
>NW_009259029.1:204437-205489 GCF_000687185.1 Egretta garzetta | reverse complement strand
GTGGCTCCCAGGCTGAGCCAGGGCCTTGGTGGGGGGTAGAAGGGGAGGTGATTCTTCCCCCCTCCAAGAAGCAATTAGTCTGCAAGGTGATTTATTAACTCGGTGGAGAATGAATGAAGGGGTGGAGAGTGAATGAGGGGGTCGCATTCCTTCTCTCTCCTCTCCTCCCTTTATCTCCTGGCTGTCTGTCGGTCAGCCCTGGAGGTGGAGGAGTGATGGGAAGCAGAACCCGTGTCCCCTTCCAAGGCAGGGCTGGGGGGGACTGGGGGGGACTGGGGGGGACGGGTGGACAGGGACAGGATGGGACACCGGTGATGGGGCTGGGGGATACAGGTCACACCAAGCTCACCTTGCATTTTAAAGACCTCCTCGCACTTCTAAAGACCTCCCTTGGTTTTGGCTGTGCCTGAAGGTTGATGGCCCCTCTCCACCACCCGTCCCCTGGGGTGACCAGGGCACTTTGTGGGGGTGGCCAACGTCACCCCAGCCCCAGTTCCCTGCCCCCACTGCCTTGTCCTCTTGCCCATGCGGATGGGGAAAAGGGGGACACCAGCATCTCCTGGCTGTGCTTTCTCCAGCTCCAAGCCCCCAGACTTTGCTGGAGGGTAACAAGTCACAAGGCAAACTCGAGATGCCTTTGGTGAGACCTGCCCCTTGACACGCTGTTCCCCGGGGTGGGGGGCTCGACCCCCGAGAGTATTTTTAGCCACACTTGGAAGGAAGGCTGTTTGCTTTGTGCTTCGCTCGCTCTGCCTGCTGCCGTTGTCCGCATAATTTCCCACGAGGGCTGACAAAAATACTCCTTAGATGAGTAGGATAGATGCCCCGGTGCAGCGTGTGCCTCCGTCTCTGCTCAGTTCCGGAGCGGGAGGAGGATGCAGGTAACAGTGGCGGGGTCTGGGCACAGCTGCCCTTCTTCCCCTCCAGGGTTATTTGATGGCTCCCTGAGGCAGTCCTGACATTTACACGGGTTAGGTTTATCTTATCGAGGAATTTGCTGGGAGGATGTTTCTGGCTCTCCATGAGTAAATGTTTAGGAATGCTGCAGTTGC
>NW_009259029.1:183285-204394 GCF_000687185.1 Egretta garzetta | reverse complement strand
TTTTTGCATGGCCAGAGGCAAGTGGAAATGCTGGCCCAGAGATAGGTCATGGCAAACTGGCACCTGCATCATTTTGGGGGCTGTGATTGGTGCTGTCACTCATGCTGCCTCGGCCCTCGTGCATCCTTGTCCCCAGCCCCTGCCTTCCTGTCTCCCTGGCTGAGCACCCATCCATGGGCTGGGTCCCACCATCTCTCCCCAGGGGCTGTCTCCACATGGGAGGTCAGCAACGGATGTGGCAATATCCTTGGCGTGCCTCTCTAAAATGCAGTGATGGCCTTTTAACTGTTGTTTGGGCTTTTAGATGAAGAATGGATTAAAATCCCAAACATCAACAGGATTTATAGATACCATTTGCCGCTGACAGTTGCTGAATTTTTCTGCTTGGTGCATGAGTGCTCCCACCTCCAGCGTTTTGGCTGTGCCGGTGTCAAGATTTCCTTCCTTCCTTCCTTCCCCAGCAGCATCCATGGAAGGAGAGATGTACAGATGGGGCATCAGTGGTGGTCCCAAGCGCTTGCTCTGCTGTGGTTTTGTGCCCTTTGGAGATGCATGCTTTCTTGAGCACCCTGTGGCAATGTTGCCATCACTGGTGGTAACCTGTCAAGCTTTTGGCAAGCTGCTGAAGTGCAGGTGGGCTCTGGAAAGGTCATGAGGCTGTGGTGTGTTTGCATCCTGGGGCTGACTCCAGACATCCTTCCTGCTGGTCCCAGGGAGCCATTTCATGGAGTAACCTCCAACTCAATGCTGTGTGTGGGTCAGTGTGGCGGCTCAGAAGGGACCAGGGACATTTTTAGTGGTGGCCGAAAGCAAGAGGCAATTTGCAGCCATCCTGCCTGCAGGCTGGGGGAAGTTGGGGCTGGACTTGGCAAACAGAAAATGGGTAAAAATAGCCCAGTAATGGGCAAATTTGTTAATTAAAGCCCCCGATTGCTAAGGGAGGCTCCATGGGAGCTGTGTGATGGCGATTCTGTGAGCTCCAGCCCTCCTTGGCTCCAGGGGCGTGTGGCTGAGTTGTGGGGAGTGTCTTTCCCTCCGTGGCTCAGTCTCTTGGCAGTGGGATCCACTATTGGTATTAAAGCCCTTTCTGCAACTGCACTTAATATTTTTGGGCTCAAGGCTTCTCACTTGGGACATCTCAGACCCAGCGTCCCTGACTGGTTTGCAGAGACCTTCCCTTGAGATGTGAGCAGGGGGAGGAGGGAAGCTGCAGGTCACAACTCCCTGTCTGCGCTCTGTCCAACTGCACCCTGCAAAAACCCTTGCCGGTCCCTGCCCGGATCTTGGTGACCCCTGGTTTGTGGCCAGGATAGGCCACTGGGATTGGTGGTCACCCCTGATGGGGTGCAGCAAAATGGGCCTCCGAGGATGCTTCTGCACTCTGCTCGGCCTGAGGCTCCCTCTGCTGTCTGTCTGCCTGTCCATCTGTCCATCCGTCTCTGCCTGCCTGGCTCTAGTTTGTGCAGTCCAGCCTTGGACTATGGAGGGGGGGTTGCTGAACTGGACTGGAGCAGGGTCCCTGTCCCCTCCCAAAAAGCTGAGGGGGGAGCAACCTGGAGCTGCCCCCAGAGAAAGCTCAGGACTCAGGCTGGGGAAGCAGCACACGCTGCAAAGCCCAGTGTGTTCATGGTCAGGTTTGCTGTCCTCGGCCACCGCTGTGGGCTGCTACCCCAGCATGGGGACACATGTGGCCAAGTCGCTTGAAACCTGCTTGCTTGGCCACACTGTGAGCCCGAAAGAATAACATTGTTATTCTTTAACCAGTGATGGGATGCTGTAGGTCTGACACCTGCACGACAGGCTTTTTTTCCCCTCTTTTTTTCCTTCCTTTTCCCCCCTCTCTTTTTTCCCTCTCCCTTTTTTTTCTCTTGTTTTGTCTGTTCTCTTTTTCTCTCTGTTTGCCCACGCTCTCTTTGCCCTCTCTCTCTCCTGTCTCTTCCCCCCTGCCTCTTTTCTTCTGGGACAGGAGTGAGCCTGCAGTGAGCAGGGAAGCCTCTTCCCTCTTTTCCAGAGGGACCAGGCTGCATCAGCAGATGCAGGACAGCAGTGGGAAGATGCAGCCAGCCTGTTCAGGAGGGAACTGGGACCAGATTGAGGGTCCAATTTTGCTTTTAAAGAAGAGCAAGGTCATGATGAACTTCTGGCAGCATCCTCTGGAGTGTGCAAAATGCTTTTTGGGAGCCTTTAGCCTAGAGGAGGCTAAAACAAAGGGTTTCCCTTGCTCTGCCAGCAAGGCAGCTGCTGTGGCTTCTCTTTGGGAAAATATCTCTCCAAAATATTTCACCAGCTAGTATGTTCACTGTCCCTGCCTGGCCGCTTGGTCAGTGGCAGAGCTGGGAACGCTGGGTTAGGATGCTTTAGTGCCACCTGTGCCACCAGGCCACCTTCTGAGCCCTTATTTTGGAAATCCTGGGTCCCTTATTTTGGGACACCCCAGCCCTGGCTCCTTCCCCGGGAACCGCTGGCACGGAGGTGTGCAGTGAAACGAAGATCATTGACTTAACAAGGGCTGGCAGCAGCAGCCCTGCATGCGGGGAGGTCCCGCAGGATTGCTGCTTTGCTCTGCTCCACTATCATGAGCTGCCTAATCCCAGCAAAAGGGGGAAATGTGATTTTTTCCAGCTGGGCATTGTGTCTGCACATGCTTGGGGCACCCCAGCATGGTGCTGCTGCTGAAACCCTTCTGGCTGAGATGAGGCAGCTCATGGGGGCTCATGATGCTCCCCTGTGGCTCCAGGAGCTGCCCTGGGGATGCTGCATGGCTCTGGGGATCTTGGATTATATCTCCGCTGCAAGCTGTTACCCCACTTATCTCCCCCCAGTTGTGGGGGAGAGGCGTGGGAACACTGAGCTTTTCCATCTCTCCTCCCCACTGGTGGGAGAGGAGCAGCAGTCACCAGCATCCCTCTTGGATGTGCTGAGGACACGGGGGAGCCCCGCACCCTACCGGGACGCCGCACCCTCACCCCAGGGGAGCAGAGCTGGGCGCAGCAGGGTCCCGTCCAAACACGCCAGAGCGGGTTGGCAGGCTGGCTCCTTTCATCAGGTTGATGGGAGCACATGAGCTTTGGGGGGGCCATATGGAAACTCTGACATATGGACAAAAATGCGTCCTACATTCGATTAGTCGTGGGCTGTTCCACAACATGTGCCCCTAACAGCATCAGTCGTGAGACAAGCTTATTAGCAACAGCATCCTTGCTGTGCCAGCTGCCATTTTAAGGGGAAAACTCACCCGTTTCACTTAAAAAGTAGCGTGGGAAATGTTGCCTAAAACAAAATAGACATCTGAGCATTCGTTTCAGTGCTTTTCCTGAATATTTTTAAACTGGAGCATCAGGAGAGTTGCATCCCTTCCCACTCTGCATTGTGGGATCACATTAACACAGACCACGGCTTTCCCGGCCGTGCAGCATCCTGGCTAGCGGGAGCCAAAATTGTCACCTCCCCATCAATGTCCCTTCTCAGGGACACTTTTTGAGCCACGAAGGTGACTTGCCCCTCATCATGGCAAGAGCAGCGTGGTGATAATGTCCACGGGTGTGCTGCATCCTGGCAGGGGACCAGGGACTTGGTGGTCCCTAAGGATGAAGTCTTGTTGTCTTCAGAGCTGGGTACTGTTGAGGTGGGGAAATGGATCAGATAAGTGGATTTTGGGTGATTTTTTTAAGCTGGGGCAAAGAGTGCCTGAATTGCTTGGGGTGTGGGAGAGTGCCAGTGCTGCCAAGGGGAGATTTTGATCCCAGGCTTCAATTAAACTCAAATACCCAAGGTTTTGCTCAGACCTCCTGGCTTCCAGACATCACTGGCGCGTGATGCTTGTGGTGTGGGGGGGATCACAAGCGCTCCCCTTGCTCTCCTGAGACAGCACCTGGGGGGTCCTGGCTCTGTAACTGAGCTGGGAAAGCATCTCAAAAGCACTGGACTTTTGGGACTTGTGTTTCTGGCTGGTGGAAATCTTGGAAATGTTTTCTGGGTTTTTTTTCCCCTCCTCGTTTGGTTTTGCTCTGGGTTTATAACATTTCCCTGAGACCTAGAGGGAGGGACTTTTGTGACCCACTGAAGCTGGGCATCTATGGGGACCATGTCCATGGGTGAACCCCCATGTACAGCTCTCGACGCCGGTAATTTAGCCAGAGCCTCCAGGCAGGGAGAGAGGATTTAGGATTTTCTGGGCAGGAAGGAGTTAAAAAGCTGGCAGCAGCAGCTGGGACAGGGAACAGGGTGTGTCTAAAGGCTGGCTTGGCTCCCAGAGGTTTTGGGGAGCTCAGGTGGGTCCCCAGCTGGGCGGCAGGGTCCCTGGGGGGCCGTGCCGGGTGCGGGGAGGCTGGCGCTTTGGAGAGGAGGGTTTGGCAGGGCCGGCAGTGCGGCCACTCCTCCTGCTCTGCTCTGGTTTGAAGGGTTGTTCGGCGGAGCCGGGGAGGAGAGAGCAATGTGAGCGCTCCAGGAGTCTGGCTGGGGCAAAACTCCTGCCTCTTCCCTCCTTTCCGGCCTCTTCATTTCACCTTCTGAAGCAACGGGGCTTGTTTTCCCTTCCTAATGGCCCCAGCCCCACCTCACTTGGGCTTTCTGCTCCTCCTGGCTTGCTGCTTCTCCTCCTCCGAAACACAGCTCCTGGACTGGATTTGGGGCAACACAAAGACCACAGGAAGCCCAGCAGCACCCAGCGAGGGAACTGCAGCACCGGAGCCACTTGCCTCTGCAGCAGCTCCCACCCCCAGTGCATCCCCAGGGACATGGGGTGGCCAGGTGGTGGGGGGGGTCACCATCCCACAGCGCCAGGAGCCGGATGACACAACAGCAGCCCCTGCGGGCAAGGGGACCACGGCTGAAAACACTGAGCAGTGGGATGGGAATGCCACGGGGCTGGTGGAGAACACGGCACAGCCCAGCATCACTCCTCCCCACACCACGTTACCTGCCCCTGGCCAGGATGAGGCCAGTAGCTCCACAGAGGACCCGCAGCTCCCGGGGACAGGGACCACGAAGGACCCACAGCTCCTGGGGACAGGGCCCCCTGCAGCGACGGGGACATGGGTGTCCTTGCAGAGACCGGCAGGTCCCTGGCCAGGTAGTGCCCCTTTCCCTTTCTCACCAGGTGATGGTACCCACGAGCAGGCGGTGCCGCCCTGGGACCCCATGGCGCAAATGCCCCAACACCGCCACGGAGCATCGCCTGCCCCACCAAACCTGCGGCACGGCACCGGCCGCCAGGGGCTGGTGCTGGCTGGCATGAACGGGAGCCAGAGCCCTCCTTTGCCTAACAGGAGGGCAGCTAACAGTGTGGATCCTCCTCTTGCTGATAACGCCAGCCCTCGCGAGTTTGATTTACTAACTGCCGCTGCGCGACTCTACGGTAGTGGCGCGGGGCTCGCATCCTTCTTACCCAGACTGATGCCACCAGCCGGCCACTGCCTGCCCGTCCCAACCCGCCTACCCTTCTGCAGTGTGCTGGCCACCGACCATTTCAGATTACCGAATTACCTCCGCCACAGCAGCGAGGTGGAAATTTGGGCAGCTTTGCATGAGTGGGAGGGGCTGCTTGAATCGCGGTGCCATCGCTACGTGGAGTGGTTTCTCTGCTTGCTCCTGCTCCCCGGGTGTAGCGCCTTGGTCCCCATAACCCCCCCGCCGTGCCAGGGCTTCTGCGAGGCCATCAGAGACCAGTGTTGGACCCACTTGGCCGGCGGGCGCCTGCCTTTGCCTTGTGATGCTCTCCCTGAGGAGGACGAAGGGTATTCTTGTATCTTTATTAATGCTTCTGCAGGTAATGTGGCTGGGTGATGTCCGTGTATGTGTGTGTGTCTCCCCTTCCCAAACTCCCCCAGGTTTTTATGTGCCAAGGGATGTTTCTGCTTTATCCCCATGGGATGCTGCTGAGTCCAAAATCGCTTTCCATCTAGCCTCAGCTTCTTCAAACAAGGACCGCCAGTGGGTTTTGTCCCCCTCTGCAAGGCTAAGCGTTACTATCCCCTCCTCAGGCTTTTGTGCCCCTGGTGAAACACACTGGCCAGGTTAAAAGACAGTGTCCTGGTGGCCAGGACAAGACATGCTCCCCAAGAGCATCGTGCTGGCATTTGGGAGTGGCTTGCAGGTGCCACAGAGTGCAGCAAAGCCAAAGGGCTTTGGGGCGTTCCTCCCAGGAGTGGGACACCTGCAGAGTGGGCAGCTCCCCACAGGGACGGGGGAAGGCCCAGGACCTTGTGCCCACTCAACTGCAGTAGCATCAAGGACTGTGGCAGTGAGGAGGCTTCAAGGTGACCCGCGGCTGTGCTCACTCACTTCCCTCTCCCAGAGTGGCCCTTTGCCATGGGGTTAATGATTTACCCAACGGCTAATGTTTGATCCCCCCCTGCTTGGCAGGCATAAGAGGTTGCTTCACTTCTGGCTTCGTCATTACACAAGGGTTGACCCTTGTGTAAGTCAACCGGGGACCAAGATGTGCCTCTTTGTGGGGTGGGAAGGAAGGGAGTGGGGGGGACTGGTGCTCTGAGAAATGCGTGTTAGGGTGTGAGAGCAAGAACACAGTTTGGGATGAAAGCAGCAGCAGGAGCTCTCTGCTCCCTCTGTGGAGCCCTCTGAATAAGGCTGTGTTCCTGCTCCAGCCCCCTGCGCCCTCGGGTGATGGCCTGGGGCTACCAACCAGGAATGATGAGACACCCGCTGCCATCAGAGGGCCAATTTAGCTGGGGGCCAGCAGACAAGGGTCACACACATGGTCCCGTCAGTGTCAAAGAGGCTCTGTTCTCTGGCTGACCCCAGGGGTGGCATGGCGCGATCATGGAGATGCTTGGGGAGAGTCACGCGCTCCAGGATGGGCAGTATTAGGAATGGGTGGGGGATGTGGTGAAGGTGGTGTACCCCATGGAGTGACTTGAGATGCTCTTGCATGCTGGGGGTCCCCTGCATCCCCACTGGGATGGAAGCATAAGGCCACACTAGTAGTCCTGGCTTGGGCCAGCCAGGAAGGTCATGGCAGAGCAGGAAGGTGGCTTGGAGCATCTCTGGGGCCTTTGCAATGGCAACAGGAGCAAATGGCTGGGTCACTGCAGCCAGAGGCATCCCCAGAGCCACCCCATGCCAGCACCCATCCTGAAACTGCTGCAGCAACTCTGGTTCTCTGTGCTCTGTGGTTGGTGCTGCTGGTTTGCCACGAGGAGGAGGGAGTGCAGTATTTGGGCACTGGGTGCCCTTTGGACAAAGCAGGCATGCCCTGAAAGGTTTGAGGTTGAGAAGGGGCATTTGCCTTTTGCAGGGGAGCAGCCGTTTGAAGGGATCTCCCCTTTACATCCCCTGCTCCCCAGGTCCCATCCAGCCTTGCAGCCCAGGCCTCTGCCTGCTTTCTGCATTGTGCAGGGGAAATATGTGTCTCCGTTTGCTTTGGGAAGCACCAGCACCCAGCTCCCAGCCCGGGCTTGGGGGCGAGTGGCATATTTGGAGAGGAGGGAGGATCCCAAGAGCCAGCTGAAATGCCAAGGGTAGCGTGGTTGAAAATTGCATTGCTAACAAAAGCCTCTTTCAGCCTGTCCTCTGTCATCCCAAGCCCCAGGGGCAGACGATGGCTTGTCTTGCTGCAGAAATTGCATTGCTGTCTCTTACACCAGTGCAGACCCCTGGGAGGAAGCTCTGGTTTCCTCTTGCCTTAAAACTGCTGTGAATTGGGCTTCCTCCAGCCCGAGATAAGCTCCATCCCCGCATCCTGGTGTTTGCAGTCAGCTTGGCCACAGCCGCCTGCTGCAGGGTGGCTGGTGTGTCTGGGGATGGGATAGTGGGAGCAAGCTTGTGGGGTGCTGGAGCATGGGGTGTCTCAAGGGTGGGAGCCAGGCTTGCTATGCGTCGGGAGAGCTCTGCCGGCTCGCCCCATCATTTTTGGTGTAGGGCTGTGCTCATCTGGGCGGGAAAGGATGCTGGGCTCTAGGATCCAGAGGTCCCTGCAGCCAGTGAGACAGAGAGGCTGGCACTGAGTCCTTCCCCTCTGAGCAGGCTGGGGATGCCCTGTGGGGAAGCTCGAGCCCAATGCAGGGCAGATGAGGGGGTTAGGGCTGGTGCAAGACCAGGAGGGAGGTTTCCTCCCAGCTGGGTGTTCAGTTTTGGGATGCCAAGCTTGGGAGGGACTGGGAGCTTGGCAGAACCAGGTGGGCACAGAGTAGTTTCAGAGCAGCAGGCTCAGGAGAGGATCAGTGGGTCTGGGATCTGGCAGAGAGAAAACTTGCCCCCACCTCTGATTGGTGGCATTTCTAACGTCCCCGCTGCCTGGGTCCCTGTCACAGGGCTGGCACTGGCATTGGGGCTCGGCAGGAGGGGGAGGCTGGGGATGCTTCGTGTGTGCAGGTACCCCCAGGCTTTGGAAGAGGCACCCAGGTTTTCATCTCCTCCCACCATTCCAAGAGACATGTTTTCCTTCCAGGCTGGGCAAGGCTGGGCTGATTTAGTCTTTTTTTTTTTTCCCTTCTCTTCTTATTTTTTTTAAGAGCTCTGGAGGACAATGCCTGGCTTCAGAGCAGAGTGGAGGTTCCTGGCTGGTCCTCCAAGGCTCAACACAGCTCTGATAAGCCCCCATTGCTCACGTGAAACACCAGGATTGGAGTTGGGGACACTGAATTATCTCAGCTCCTGCTCCCGGCTCGGGATGGGGCTGAAATCAGCATCAAGCATTTGTTCCTGGTGCAGAGCCCTTGGACATTTCGGAGCCGGGGTGTTTGCGTTTCCTTGCTCCCGGGAAACATGGGGTTAAAAAGCACCCGGCGTGCTCAATCCCATCGAGTTGGCACCCGCCCGAGCAGTTGACATAGGAGAGGAGGAATCCAGCGCCCGGTGTGTGGGCGATGAGGATGTGCCTGCTGCCAAAACAACGGGAGCTGGCGTACAGAGGGCCGGCTCGCCCCGGCCAGATGTTCAGCTGTGTCGGGTAGAAGAGACCGTCCCAAGCCGAACTTCCCCAAGTGCCTTGAGAAAAAGGAGTTGGGAAAGGAGGCAAGCTCCAAATTGAGATCATCTGGGAAGCTGACGGGGCACTCTGGCTCAAGCCTGATTCCCAGGGAGTTGCAAGGGGATGGCTCTGATATATTCCCAGCTGGTGTGACTCCGTGAGCTTGTCCTGGGATGACGCGGGGGGTCACCGTGACCCCAGAGTGGGTACGAATGCAACACACTTCCCCATGGCTCCATGGTTGTTCAGCATCCTGGTGCTCCAGCAGCATCCCCTGTTTCTTGCACGGACTGTTGCTACCATGGGCAAGATCTATTTGGTTTTATCCAGTCTCAGGGATGTCCTGGCTCTGGTTGGAGGGTCAACAGCAGGGAATGAGTGACATTTTGGTGGGAGCAGCTCAAGGAGTGTTGCTGCCTTGGCCAACATGCAGCCTGAAGGAAAATCCCAGGCCCTGGGGAGGACAAGCAGAGGGAGACGCTGAAGAGTGGTGTTTGCGGGAGGCACAGCCAGTGGTGTCCTCCCAAGGCGCCTGACTTGAGGGTGACCATCCTCGCTGGGCTGGTTGTCACCATACCCTTTCCCTTCCTCTGCAGAGAACCTGAACACCGAGGTCAGCCTCCTGGAGCTGATTGGAGACCCCCCGCCAGAGGAGATCCTCAAAATTTATGGCCCTGACAACAGCCCTGGCTATGTCTTTGGCCCCAATGCCAACACAGGCCAGGTGGCCCGGTACCACCTGCCAAGCCCTTTCTACCGGGACTTTTCCCTCCTGTTCCACATCCAGCCCACCACTCCCCGGGCTGGCATGCTCTTTGCCATCACGGACTCCTCGCAGAGCATCATCTATGTGGGCGTCAAGCTGTCAGAGCTGCGGGTGGGCAAGCAGCAGATCATCTTCTACTACACAGAGCCGGGCTCGCCAAGGTCATATGCAGCAGCCACCTTCACTGTGCCCACCTTGCTCAACCAGTGGACACGCTTTGCCATCAGCGTGGAGGAGGATGAAGTTGTTCTCTACCTGGACTGTGAGGAGCACGAGCGTGTCCACTTTGAGCGCTCCCCGGATGAGATGGAGCTGGAAGATGGCTCCGGGCTCTTTGTTGCTCAAGCTGGAGGAGCTGACCCAGATAAATACCAGGTAAGGCCTTGGGTCACTCCAAGGAGCATCTCCAAGGAGGAGCGTGGGTGAGGCTGGAGGACGTGACACCAGCCTGTGCCTGTTGAACTAACCTCTTTGCCCAGAAGACAAACCAGTGACCACATTCCTCATGCATCCCTGGGGAAGGAGACACTTGAGATGGGGGGGAAGGTGGCTTGAGATGCCACCAACTTTATTGTCTTGGATCTCACCAAGGCAAAGTTCTCAAGGTGGGTTGGCAGGAGGAGATGGGATTGTGCTACAGCAGCCACCATTGCCCATACATTTTCCAGAAAACGCTGAGCCTCTTTGAGTGTCCCCTTTGCAACTTTGGTTGTCCCCTTAGGTGGAGGAGCTGGTTTGGCTGGTAAAATGTCTCTGTTAGCTGGAAAAAATGCTTGGGCCAGAGCATATCTTTGTTGGCTGACATTGGGCGGTATCTGCAGGAAGACTTTGGAGAGCAAGGAGGGAAGATGATAGCTCAGCCCCTGATTTGACCATGACTTATGTTCTAGATAAGGTATATGGAAAGTGTGAGGAAAATGCCCAGCTGACATGGAAATCCCCCATGGTGCTTGAGGAGAGGAAAGTTCAGGATTGCACTACCAGGTTTCTCCTGGATTGAGTGCAGTTTGCCTAGCAACAGAGGCTCTGCCGAGTGGAACAATGGTTTTCCTGGAGAGCTTTGCAAAGCACGTTTCTGAGCTTAAACATCATCTTGACTAATGAGCAGGCTGCCACAGTCCCAGTTAAATGGCTTTGGGCAGAGAAAGCTCCTCCGGGAAGAGTTAATGATTGATGGGCTGGGGACCAGTTTGTGCTGGGATTTGGGTTGGTCCTTTGAAGGTCTCAAGACCAACTTTTTGCTTTTGAACTGCTGGGAGGGCTGGGTCATGGCCGTGGAGGAACTCCTGTCGCCAGCTGGAGAGGGTTTGGCACCGTTTGGAAAGCAAAGCAACAGCCTGAAGTGGAGTGGAGTACTCCTGCCTTTCTAGCAGATGATGTTCCAAACACCCGATCCCACCGCCCACCCCCAGTTTTCCCATGGGGAATGGCTGACCATTGAGGAATGGAGGCTGACTGCCTCAGCCAGCCGAGATAGGAGCCGGGAGCATCTGACTGCCTCGTGGCATTTCCATTGCCGACCAGCCCTGACTCGCATTATCTGGAGCTAACGCCCCGTTAAGCTGATTAAAATCTGGCCCTGGGTCAAGATGCAAGACAAGCTGCTCATGGGCAGCTGGAGGGCTGCTGGTGGGGTCTCAGCTGACATCTCTGCTTCTTCCCAAGTTGCCTTTGTGTCACTGGGATGAAACCTAGAGGGGCGAAGCCTGCAGGTAGCGCAGAAGCCCCTGGGACAGAAGATATCAAGGTGGTAACTGTAAATGGGGGTCTCAGCTGGGGTCTGACAGTAGGGTTTGTTTGCAGCTGGGTGCATGATAAGACCCACAGTGCTGCTGCCCCCTTTATTGGGGCAAATGGGCTGCAAAGGGCCCTTATGGGAATGCCTCGGTTCAGGTCTGGAAACGGATTATTCCCGATGCTTCTGGCAAGCCCTGGGACTGGGAAGGCCAGGCTGGAGTGTTGGAGTTATCAAAGCTTGTGCTTGATTCTGTTGCTCAGCAGAGAGGAGAGGGATGGATTAGAGCTGCCTGTCACCAGGGCAAGTAGCTGGAGGAGGTTACAACCCACCTGGGGGGCATTTGCTTGTGGGAGGGATTTATATATATTTTTTTATTATATATATTTAAAAATACAATGTACTTATAATATATTTATTATATATTTATAATATATTATAATATCATAGCCAGCCTGACTGAACTGCAACTGCCCCTGATTCTTGTTTTCTTAAACCCATTGTGTTCCCTGAGCGCAGCTCTTTCCTGGACGTGGTGCGCTGTTGAGCCCAAATATTATTTTAGGTGTCTTGCCCAGAGAAGAGACACTGAGCAGGAGGTATCTGCCCTCTCTGAGCTTGCTTCCCAGTGTGGTCCCTGGCACCTCCCCACTGGGATCAGAGGGATGGGCAGCATCCCATCCTGGCAGCATTCCCATGACCCATCCCAGCAACAAGGACCTGGGCTGGGCTCTGAGATGTGCTGGGTGACCCCGTTCACTGTGGGAGCTGTGGGGTTCAGGCTGGTACCCACACACCCTTCCTGGCTGATGCTGCCCTCCCAGGAAGTGCAGGTAGCTTGGCTGCAGGGGTTTGTCTGGAGGCGGCATCCTTGGGAAGGAATTTGTGACGGTTTCTTGTATATACAAGCAGTCTGGATGCACACAGTGCTTGCAAAACCCAAATAAATGGTAAGGAAGTGCGGATTAGCTTAAGAAATACAAAACCGTGGCTGCAGTTGACTGGGACCTGCCAGCAGCCCCTGCTTGCAGCAGAGAGGCTGTCTGCAGCTGGGGGGCCCTCCAGAGAGGGGGAATGAGGACTGTGGCCAAAGCATTGCTGGCTGAGTGGCCAGATCCTGGCCACCACCTCTGTCTGCTTGGCTGGCCTGTTACTGGTGCCGGCACAGGGCTTTTCC
Source organism: Egretta garzetta (assembly GCF_000687185.1). NCBI lineage: Eukaryota > Metazoa > Chordata > Aves > Pelecaniformes > Ardeidae > Egretta > Egretta garzetta. The sequence continues at coordinate 191,787 of NW_009259029.1, read as the reverse complement.
CCATGGCTTGCTGAGCCACACTGGTGACACTGGGGCCCGGGGCTGCAAGGTTGAAACCTTGCTGTGCCAGGACATGGATGCTGTCGTGGTTTAACCCCGTCTGGCAACTGAGCTCACTCCCCGCCCCCCTCCTTGGATGGGGAAGAGAATCAGAAGAGTAAAAGTGAGAAAGCTCATGGGTTGAGATAAAGACAGTTTAATAGGGAAAGCAAAAGCCACACACACAAGCAAAGCAAAGCAAGGAGTTCATTCACTGCTTCCCACAGGCAGGCAGGTGCTCAGCCATCTCACGAAAACAGGGCTCCATCACATGTAACAGTGACTTGGGAAGACAAACGCCATCACTCCCAACATCCCCCCTTCCTTCTTCTTCCCCCAGCTTTATGTGCTGAGCATGGCGTCATGTGGTGTGGGACATCCCTTTGGCCAGTTGGGTTCAGCTGTCCTGGCTGTGTCCCCTCCCAGCTTCTTGTACACCTGGGAGACTGAAAAGTCCTTGACTAGTGTAAGCACTGCTTAGCAACAACTAAAACATCAGTGTGTTATCACCATTCTTCTCATACTAATCCAAAACACAGCACTGTGCCAGCTACTAGGAGGGAAATTAACTCTGTCCCAGCCAAAACCAGGACAGATGCTCAGATGGAGAGCGCTCTCCACGCCAGGCAAAATCATAGAATCATAGAATGTTTTGAGTTGGAAGGGACCCCTAGAGGTCATCTAGTCCAACCCCCAAAAGAGCCTGATGTATGCAGGGCACTCGGGGACGTGGTGGCTGCGTGGCATGGCAGGTCACCTCATGCTGCGGGGCGCATGTCCATCCATGCTGCATGTCCATCTGTGGCAGCCCTCAGTGTGGTTTCCTTCCAGGGGGTGATTGCTGACTTGAGGCTGCAAGGGGACCCACGGGCAGCTGAGCGCCAGTGTGAGGAAGAGGAGGACGACACTGAGGAGGTGAGTGCTGGCAGCCCAGCTGGGGCAGGCTGGGGAGCTGCCACCTCCTGTTCCTGGCTGACCCTTTGCCCCTTCTCCCCGGGCAAACACAGGTCTCTGGTGATTTTGGCAGCGGGGCAGAAGGTGGACACCAACCCTCGGGGAAAGACAGAGTAAGTTGGTGCCCGTGGGCATTGCACTCAGTGGCAGGACCCCAAGATTTTAGGGATGAGAAGGGCCCTGCATGATCAAGGTCCGAGGATGCCCAATGGGGTCCCGGCGCCTGTCCCTTTTGAGAGGGCACTAGGAGGTGAATGGCACCGCAGTGTCCCCTTATTGTTGGCGCAGGACGTCCCGGGGCTGGTGGATGCCGTTCCTGTCACCTCTCCCCCTGTGGCAGCGGGCGGCGGGCCGAAGAGCAGCGGGGGCTCCCCGCAGCAGGCGGAGAGGACCAGAGCGGAGGAGACACTGCGGGTCTCCACAGGAGGTAATGCCGACAGCAGCATCCCCTTCCCCACCACGCCGGCCAGCCCTGGGGCACACTGACAGGGATGTGGTGGGGTGGCCGTCCCCCAGCATGACTGGGTCCCTGTTCCCTTCCTGCAGGTACCGGCCCCAAAGGCGAAAAGGGGGAGAAGGGTGAGCGTGGCCTGAAAGGGGACTCGGGGACTAGCAGCATTGTGGGGACAGGCAGCGTCAAGGGTGAAAAGGTGGGTAAGAGAGGGGATCCCAGGGGCTCGAGGATGCCACTGATGTGTCCGGGTTTGACACCCGCTCCTCTTTGCTTCTGTCCCACAGGGGGAGAAAGGAGAACTAGGCATTAAGGTAAGCATTGCAGGGGGAGCCGGGCTGCAGCCCTGCCTGACTGGGCTGCCACCCTGGGGACATGCCACCCATCCCCATTTCTGTCTGCTCACCAGGGCAGTGCTGGATTTGGCTACCCTGGCTCCAAGGGCCAGAAAGGGGAGCCGGGCAACCCTGGACCCCCTGGGACCCTCGCACGGCACACTGATGGCTTGATGGTGGAGCAGGTCACCGGTCCCCCGGGGCCACCAGGGAAGGACGGAGCCCCTGGCAGGGATGGCGAGCCTGTGAGTCGAGCCCCCCACTCACTGGGTATCCCCTCTCCCCGCACCCATGCCTGCCTGCACACTGACCTCTCCCCTCTCTGCCATCCCTAGGGCGATCCCGGCGAGGATGGCAAACCCGTAAGTGGGGGGCGGTGGGAAATGTGGCGGGGCAATGGGTGCCAGCCACCCCCTTGCCTCCCTGCCTGCTGACCCCCCACTGCTCCCCTTTGCAGGGTGATATGGGACCGCAGGGGTTCCCTGGGACACCAGGGGAACCTGGTCTGAAGGGGGAGAAGGTGAGTGCTGGTATGGGGGGAGGGCACCCCTTCCTCTCGACAGCAGCTGAGCTATGCTCGCAAACCACACTCTCATCTATTCCAGGGTGACCCAGGTGTGGGGCCAAGGGGACCCCCTGGACCACCTGGTCCCCCAGGACTGCCAGGACCCTCCTCCAAGCATGACAAGCTGGTGGGTACCCCCTGGGACATTGGTTTGGTGGGGAGGGAGCATGGAGGAGTGGGATGCTGCCACCAGCCCCCAGGCAGCATCCCTGTGCTGCTGAGCACCCCAACCCTGGCCGTCAGTGCCTGACATTACCCTTCTGGTTTTCCCCCAGACGTTCATTGACATGGAAGGCTCTGGCTTCGCTGGTGACTTGGAGAGTCTGCGGGTGAGTGTGGGGTCCCCTCCTGCCGGCAGGGTGTGGGAGGACATGTTCAGCCATTGTCCCCTCCTTCTCTTGTAGGGTCCACGAGGGCCACCTGGTCCCCCAGGGCCACCCGGTGTGCCCGGTTTGCCAGGGGAGCCGGGACGGTTTGGGATGAACCTCACAGACCTACCAGGACCACCAGGGCTGCCGGGCAGAGATGGGACCCCTGGGCCCCCAGGGCCAGTGGTAGGTATATGGGGTGGTCAAGGGCACCCATCCCAAGGCCACCCTGTGGCGGTGGGGCTGTAACTGCCCCCTGTGGTGGGGGGGGCTCTGTGGCCACCAGCCCCACAGGGTTTTCCTGTGCTGGAGTCAGCTCCTGGGCATCTTGCAGGGTCCTCAGGGTCCTCCTGGAAGAGACGGAGCAGCTGGGCAGGCAGGGCCCAAAGGAGAGCGGGTGAGTGTCCCCTGTCCCATGTCGCCTGGGAGCACATCATGGCTCCCCTGCGGGGCAGCTGGCACCCCAGGGGGGGCTGCAGCAGCTGATGCTCGGTCCCCTGGCACGTCTCCGGGAGGTCCCAGCTCCCTCCAGCCCTGGACTAGAGAGCATCAACCTGCTCCTGGAGCAAGGCAGCTTCTTCACACCCTCTTCTCCTTCTTCCTTCTCCCCAGGGCGACATGGGTGACCTTGGTCTCCCTGGTGCACCGGGACCTAAGGTACCGTGCCTGGGGTGGGTTTCTTGGCAGGGGGCCCCACGTGCATTGCAGACTGGAGGCAGGGAGGCTGCTTGGCAGGCCACTCCATGCTGGAGCGGGGAGGGGGATGCTGGTGTTTGGGTTCCTCCTGGATGCTGGTATTTGGGTTCCTCCTGAAGCAGAGTGGTGCCGCAGCTTGAGGGTGTGTGGAGCTGCTGACCACCCTCAGGACGCTCGCCAGGCTCCTGCCACGCTTGCTTGGCTTTTGTCCAGGTACTGCTGCCTCGAGAAGTGGGCAGGCAAGCCAAACAGGGTATTTCAAAGCACAGAAGAGGGTTTTCTTGGGGGGCTTTGGGTGCTCACACCCCACTGGGAAATACCCCTTCTTCTGCACATTGCTCTCCTGCCTTGCCTGCATGAGCTTCATTCTGCCCTGTATTCCCAAGGGTGGAAGTGAAGGCTTGCTGGGACACACACTATCAGCCTCCCTCAGGGGCCAGGGTGCCCCTTGGGATGACCCATCCACTGCAGCTTGAGCTGGGGGCAAGAGCCTCAAGAGTTAAAGTTTCTTAATGCTGCCGACATCGAGAGGGTAGATGGGGCAGCAGTGGGCGTAAGGACTGATCCTGCCCCTCTGGGGCCTGTAGCCAAGTTCAAGGGTGCCTGCAAGCATCCCCCCACTCAGTGCTGAGGGCTGCATTGGAGTCAGCGATGCATAAAAAAAAAAAAAATTCATTTTTATGATTTTAGACGAGCCTCTGGTGGCCACTGTGCACATTGCATGGGGAGCCGAGGCCGTGTGAGGATAGCCAGGATGAGGGACGCTGGAGCTGGGCAATGCCCTGTACCAGAGAGCCCCTCTGCCCCGGCAACAAGAAGCATCTGTGCCCTGTCCTAAGGGGCGCTTTCGGGATGTGGGAGGGGATGCATTGCCTCCCACTTGCAGGCTCCAGGCAGGGACTGTTGCCACCTCGTCCCATCTGTCCCCTTTTCTTTCTTGTCCCCTTTGCAGGGCAGCAAGGGAGAAATGGGACCAGCTGGAGCCCCAGGAGAAATGGGGTTAGCTGGCCTTCCTGGGCCCATTGGACCCCGAGGGCAGCCAGGGCCCCCTGGTCCCCCGGGACCGCCAGGACCAGGCTACGAGGTTGGATTTGTAAGTGATCACCCCTGTGATGGGGGGGTGGGTTAAACTGGAGCAGGGGGCAGACATGGCTCAGGCCCTTCTCCCCCCTGCCCTCCCACTTAGGGTGACATGGAGGGCTCGGGGCTGCCATTTACCGCCAGCTCCCCTGGACCACCTGGACCTGAAGGACCACAGGTAAGCTCCACTCTTGCTCCTTCCCTTCTCTCTATCTTGGGCTCCCCAGGACATCCCCTGCCATCATGTCCCCTGCCATCACCCCACACTCATGGCCCCCTTCTTATTGCTTGCAGGGGGTGCCGGGACTGCCGGGGGTGAAGGTGAGGAGCCTTTCAAACACCTTCCTCACCCTTTTGTGGAGCCAGCTGCAGGAGCCTGGCTCCATCCTTGCAGGACACCCACAGGCAGCCTGTGGGGATGGTCCTGCTCTGACACCTCTTTCCTTGCAGGGTGAAGCTGGCAGCCCTGGGCAGCCTGGCTTGCCAGGACCGAAGGTAGGAGGGCTGAGAGGTCAGGACAGGCTGTGTGTGAGCCTCTGGGGTTGGTGGGGTACTGGGGAGGAGCCCTGTGCTCCCCAGCCTGGGGCTGTCGGGAGGATGCTCTGTATTGCATCTCACCCTTTCCTCACTGCAGGGAGATGCTGGTGTGCCTGGAGTGGATGGCCGCCCTGGACTGGAGGGCTTCCCCGGACCTCAGGTAGGAGCATCAGGCCCCCACTTTCCAGAACTGACCCCTCGCTCCAGGCAGGGCACACTTGCACATGGCAGGGCCACTTGCAGCAGCTCCATCCCCAGCAGCCAAAATCCATCCCCAGCAACCAAAATCTGCCCCCAGTAGCCAAGATCCAGACCCTTCCCCATGTCTTTGGCTGTTCTCCTGCTCTGGGACCAGGCTCACCATGTGCCAGGGGTGACCATGCTGCTTGGGACCCCATACTCATGAGCTTACCACCCTGCTTGCCATCACCTCCACCCAAAAGCATCCCACCCTGGCTCGCTGCCTGGACCTTGCAGGTGGGGGTGTGGCCTGAAAGGTTTTGCTGAGCTGCAGGCAGGAGGGGTCTCTGCTTGTGAGCCAGGGTCCGGCTGCGTGTGGTGCCAAGCGGGAAGCTCACCCCTGCCTGCTCCTCCTTCCAGGGACCCAAAGGTGACAGAGGCAGCCCCGGTGAGAAGGTAGGTGCCACCAGGCTGGGAATGGGGACCGGCTAGCAGTGGCCCTGGGGCTGATGGCTTGTGTCTTCCAGGGTGAGCGAGGCCAAGACGGTGTGGGGCTGCCTGGCCCCCCTGGTCCACCTGGTCCCCCTGGACAGGTCATCACTGTCTCGAGCGAAGATGTAAGTGATGGGTCCTGGCTTCACCACAGCTTGGGGGAGCTAAAATTGGGGGTTGGGGAGGAAGAGACCTGGGGAGGAAGAGACCTGCCCAGCACCCATCATCCAGGGGGACTGAGAGAGACTTCTACAGGAGCTCTGACCTCTTCAGAGGAAAGATCAGGGTGAAAAACCTTGTTTTGTCTCTTCTTCCAGAAGTCTTTGGTGGCTTTGCCTGGTCCAGAGGTAGGTGCCCCCCTGCTACCCACAATCCCCTGGCAGTGCCTGGAGGGCATCCAGTTTCTTGGAAAGAGGGAGTTTGCTCATACAAGCATCTCTGCTTCTCTCTGCAGGGCAGACCTGGTCACGCTGGCTTCCCGGTGAGTTGGTGGTGGGGCTGGGGACCTCAGGGGTGGCACTGGTGCTCACAGTGGGGCATGGGGCAGTGCCTGGGCACTGGAGGGTGGAGTCAGAGTGAAAGCTCTGGATGTGCTTTGGTGAAACCTGGCTACTGGTTCTGCTGCAGGGATGCTGGGGTGGTCATTGGGATCTACTGTTGGTGGGTTGGGGCTGACACAGGCTCTGTGCTCCTCCCTGCAGGGCCCAGTGGGACCAAAAGGAGACCGGGGGTCATCTGGCCCCCAGGGCTCCCCGGGGTTGAAGGTAACTGCTCTGGGCTAGCTCTGCCCTGTGGGGTGGTCATGCTCCTGGTCCTCCATCCTGCCTGACCACCCGGTCCCGGGAGTGATGCCAGCCCCACTGTGGGAGGGAGCCTGGTCCCTCCATCTCCCCTTGCCCCTCCTCCTCTCTTGCAGGGGGAGAAGGGGGAGCCCGGCGTCATCATCAGCCCTGATGGGACCATGGTGACCTCGAAGGTGAAAGGAGAAAAGGTGGGTGTGCCACAGGAATGGGAGGCATGGCCCCTTGGGACGGGTGCCAGATGGTCCTGTTGGTGATGCCCTTTCCCTTTCTGCTGTCTGCAGGGGGAGCCAGGGCTGCAGGGACCGATGGGACCCTCGGTAAGTCACCATCGCCATCCTCCTCATATCCCACCGGGAGGGACAGAGCCAATCAAGGGCAAAGGGGGACAGGGGTGCCCCTGCTCTGAGCACCCCCATCCTCATCTTCTCTCCCCTCCAGGGTCCCCAGGGACGAGCAGGGATGAAGGGAGAGATTGGCTTTCCGGGCAGACCCGTAAGACCCGCTCCCGGTTTGTTTGTCCCCTCGGCCATCATCTCCTCCACTGCGTCCCCCCACCCTGTTTGCACATCTTGCACCCACTGAACCCCAAACCCCATTGTGTCCCTGCGGTGCCGAGGGGTGGGGTGATGCCTGGAGCTGCTGGGGGAACGGGGACAAGGCTCATCTGTGCTGCTCATCCACAGGGACGTCCTGGCATGAACGGGCTGAAGGGCGAGAAGGGTGACCCTGCAGATGTCAGTAGTGTGCTGGGCTTGCGGGTGAGCATTGCTGCAGTCCCCCTGGGATGCTGGTCCAGCAGATGGGGACACACTGAGGGTCTCCCTGGGGACCCAAATCCCTCTGGCAAAGGGCACATGCCTCCCACTCAGGGACTAGTTGCCCCTCTGGGGCAAGGCATGGCTCCAGTGTCCCCCCCTACAGGGACTGTCCAGTTTTCAGGACCCTGACGCATTTTCTCTCCCACTGCAGGGTCCCCCGGGACCCCCAGGTCCCCCAGGTCCCCCTGGGCCACCTGGCAACATAGTCTACGACAGCAGCAATGTGAGTAACAACATGGTCACTGTGATGGGGGAAGCTGAGGGCTGGTGACTGGGTCCCCCCAGTGCCCCTTGCTTGGCTGGAGGGGACAGGGGACACTCAAGTGGCGTCCTGGCCAGGGCTGGCACATGGGGCTGCCATCAGCATCACATCGAGGCAGGGTTCCCCAAGGATGCTGCCATCTCTGCAGCTGCTTCCTTTGCATCCCCACAGGCCTTCAGCGACTCCAGCCATCCTTCACTGCCGGGCTTCCCTGGTAAGTGGGGTGTCTCTCTCCTAGCCTCCTCGGTGTGGTTCAGGGACACCTGACAAGGCCAGGGAGGGTGGGATGGGACCCGCTCCATTAGAGCTGGGGCTGGGATGCTGCAGTGCTGAAATGGCATCTCGCTGCTGCTCTCCACAGGTTTCCACCAGTTTCCAGGACAGAAGGGAGAGAAAGGCGATGCTGGAGCCCCAGGGCCCCCAGGTGGGTCACCCATCCCTGCAGGCAGAGGTGGGTAGGGGGTGGCTCCTGCCCACCCCAGCTCTCCTCTCCCTCTCCACAGGCCACTTCCCCTATGACCTGAGTCACTTTGGTGCCAATCTGCGGGTAAGCCCTTTGCCCGCTGGCAGCGGGTCACAGAGACAGCACCCAGCACGATTTGGGGTACCAGTGTGTGCCCTGGCCGCTCACTCTAAGATGTACCATCCTGCAGGGTGACAAGGGGGAGGCAGGTCCCAAGGGCGAGAAGGGCGAGCCAGGCAGCATCCCGCTCTATGGTCCCAGTGTCTCCGGGCTACCAGGACCTCCGGGCCCCCAGGGCTATCCCGGGCTGCCGGTGAGTACCTCACGGCGCAGAGGCTGAGGGGGGCATGGGGGGGGCAGCATCCCTGGGTGCTTTGCTCCAGCGATGCTCTCTCACACTGCCTAGGGTCCCAAGGGGGACAGTATCGTTGGGCCCCCGGGGCCTCCTGGACCTCAGGG
>NW_009259029.1:181805-182633 GCF_000687185.1 Egretta garzetta | reverse complement strand
GGGGCGGGGTCCCCCTGCCCCCCCTGGCCCCCCCGGTCCACCCTCCTTCCCAGGCCCCCACAGACAAGGTGAGTATCTTGCCCCTGTATCCCTTCCTGCACCCCCTGCATCCCTTGCTACACCCCCCACATCCCTCCCTGTGACCTGTGCTGCAGCCCTCTCCATCCCACTCTTCTTTCTCCCAGCTATCAGCATCCCTGGCCCCCCTGGACCGCCGGGTCCCCCCGGACCACCAGGCACCAGTGGGACATCCTTGGGGGTGAGTTGGGGCTTGGGGGGATGGAGAAGGGTGGTGTGTGCCCACGGGCTGGCCGGCCAAGCCCTGAGCCGCCCACTGGGCTGTGCCTGCAGCTGCGCACCCTGCCAACCTACCAGGCGATGCTGAGCGCCGCGCACGAGCTGCCCGAGGGCGGCCTCGTCTTCCTGACTGACCGGCAAGAGCTCTACGTCCGCCTGCGCGGGGGCTTCCGCCGGGTGCTGGTGAGTTGCGGGGGGCAAAGGGGGCACCCCATCTTGGGTTGCACTGCCCAGCTCTGAGCAGATGCAGGCAGCATCACCCTGGGGTTTCAGTGGCATCTTTTGGGGATGTTTGGGGGTCTTCCCCACCCTTGCACAAGGAAGAGGAGAGGGGTGTGGCTGGGTTCTGATGTGCCATGTACTTGCAGCTGGAGGAGCACACACTGATCCCCAGCTCGGCTCTGGTGAGTCCCCTGTCCCCCATCCTCATCCCCATCCCTTAACCATCCCCATCCCTGCCCAGGGCAGCACCAAGCCTCAGCCTGTCTCTCCCTCCCCAGGACAACGAGGTGTACGACAAGCCCCCCACCG
>NW_009259029.1:177942-181701 GCF_000687185.1 Egretta garzetta | reverse complement strand
GCCGGCCGGATCCAGCCCCCGTGGCTGCCCACGTGCACCAGGACTTTCAGCCCGCTGTGAGTGCCATGTGCCGGCCAAGGGGAGGTGATGATGGTGGCCAAAGCCATGCACCTCAAACCCTGTTGTCCCCTCTTGGCAGCTTCACCTGGTGGCCCTGAACGCCCCGCTGAGCGGCAGCATGCGTGGCATCCGGGGCGCTGACTTCCAGTGCTTCCAGCAAGCCCGGCAGGTCGGGCTGGCCGGCACTTTCCGTGCCTTCCTCTCCTCCCGCCTGCAGGACCTCTATAGCATTGTGCGCAGGGCTGACCGTGCCACCGTGCCCATCGTCAACCTCCGGGTACGTTCGTCCCCTTCCCGACACCCCGCAAGCTCTGAGGGATGCAGACTGCAGAGCATCCCAAAGCCCCCATCTGTCTGCGTGGCAGTGACTGCAGAGCATCCCCCTCCCTGGGGGCTGCTGGGGCTCAGAGCTCCTGTGATGCTCTCAGGGTGCAGGCAGGCTGACACCCCCCTCCCTTTTTCCACCCCTGCACCAGGACGAAGTGCTCTTCAGTAACTGGGAAGCCCTTTTCACGGGCAGCGAGGCCCCGCTGCGAGCTGGTGCCCGCATCCTCTCCTTTGATGGCCGGGACATCCTGAGGGATATGGGATGGTGAGCATGGGATCGAGTGATGGGGAAGGAGGGAAGATGGGGGTCTGGACCACAGTGGGGGCAGTGGCAGCCCCCCACCTTTCTCCTTTCCAGGCCACAGAAGAGCATCTGGCATGGCTCAGATGCCAAGGGCCGGCGCTTGCCCGAGAGCTACTGTGAGACGTGGCGGACAGAGGAGCACACTGCCACCGGCCAGGCTTCCTCGCTGGGCTCCGGCAAGCTGCTGGAGCAGGTAGCCAGCAGCTGCCAGCATGCCTTCATCGTCCTCTGCATCGAGAACAGCTTCATGACTGCCACCAAAAAGTGATATCCCCTGGCCCATCCCCTGGGTTCCCCACATCTCCCTGGGGAGGGTCAGGCCAGCCTGCACCCTGGCACCCCTGTGGTCCTTAGCCCCTCCACCTCCTGCCCTTGCCCTGCGGGGTTTTCTTCTCCCACAGATCTGAAGCCAAAGAATATCGCCATTGCTCCTGCCCTGGGTCGGCAGGGGCTCACGTTCCACCGAGGGCAGAGCAGCCATGGGCTGGCTGCCTTCCTCCTCCTCTTGCTCACTTCTCTTCTAACCCCTAATACTTAACCACTTCAGCTTGTGTCTACCACCTGCTCGGAGGCTCTTTTCGGGGTGGCTGGGCAGGAGGATGCTCGGCAGGGAGATTTCAGTGCTGCCATAGGGTGTGCCCTCCTAGAAAGCCTCGGGGTGTTTCTCTGACACCCTCTCCAGCCCCGCACTGTCCTCACCAGGAGCTTGGGGCCAGACCCAAATTCCCACTTCTGGGGCCACGGGGTCTTCTCCAGCTGAAACCCCAGCATCCCACCCAAGCAAGGTCTCAATCCTCCCAGGTAAGGACCATCCCACCCAGCCCCCCCATCATCATCCTCACCTCCACCCCCACCAGCCAGCAGCTCACATGTCCTGGGAGGGCCTGGTCCCCCCCCATGCACGCTGTGCCCCCCACCCCAGGTACAGCCACACCCAGGCCACTGTGAGGACCGGGGCAATGGGGAGGTCCCGACACGGGGCCAGGCATTCCCTTGGTGTGTGTTTACAAGCACGTGCGTGTTGAATACGCATGGTACCGAGGGCAGACACCGCCATCACCCCCCCCTCCCCGTGCCACCTTTGCAGCGCTCTAAGGACCAAGGCACAGCAAAGCTGGTTTGAAATGGTGTGGGCAAATCCAAGGTGCTAAAAAACAAAAAAGAAAGAAAAAAATATAAATCTGTAACTAGCTTTTTATTATTGTATGGAAATTATTACCATAAAAGCTGTGCGAGTCACACGATCTCTATTTCTTACAGTCTACTGTATTTTGTGTAATTAATGCAATTTAAAGCCTGTGGATCTTTTTTTTTTTTCCGTGCCCTTCTCTGGTTATGTTTGTAGGTGGGGGGGGGGGGGGGGGCACAGCAGAAAATGGGTCCCAAGAGGTATGTCCTCAATGGGCCGAACCACCAGCGGGACGAGAGACAAAGTACACGGTGACAGTGATGCTCACTTACGGAGCCAAGCCCCGGCTGCAGTGGTCGCGGTACCAACGCTCAGGCTTGCACAGCACCTGCTTCCAGGCTCTTCTCCTGTGCCGGCACCTCAGCGGGGAGCTGACACGGCTCCTTGGCCAAGGCCAGCTCTGCCGGCTGCTCGCGGCAGCTATGCCGGATGCCCACGCTGGCAGCTGCCAGCAGGTAGACCACCGCCAGCAGTGTGAAGTACCCGAAATACACGTAAAACTGCAAGAGAGGTGAGAGAGCAATGCTTGCAGCCCCCACCTTCATCCCACACCATTAGGTGACCACCTCCATCCTAGGTGCCCCCCAGCCCTACCTGGGGATGCACGGACAAGCCCAAGCCCCTCTTGTCGGCCACGATGATGGTGATGATGGTCTTCAGCACGGTGGCGAAGAAGGTGTTGACCCCGAAGACCAGTGCACAGAGCTCTTTGGAGAGGGAGGTAGCAATCTGGAAACTGGGATAGAGGGGGGTATTGGTCAGTCCCTGGTGCCAGCCTGGCTGCAGGGGTGGGAGCGAGTCCCCAGGGATACCACGCACATGGCAATGGGCACCAGGAACTGGTAGGAGCCACGGAAGAGAACATAGGCAGCATAGCACAGCCAGATGTTGCTGGTGGTATTCATGAGCAGGAGCAGCCCTGCCTGGAAAGCTGTTACCACCCCGATCACCAGCTCCGACCACAGCGTCCAGCGGATCTTCACGTAGCCAGCAGCAAAGGAGGCGCCAGCCCCTGAGGAGGAGATGAAGGATGCTGTGAACACCTCACCAGCGTGGGACCTACCTTGCTTCCCCCAGCACTACTGATGCTCATCTCATCACCACTGCTTAATTGCTCCCTGCATCCCCAAACCCACAAGGATCACCATTCCCAGGGGGCGTAGCAGGATGGGGTTGTCCCCTCCATCCCCAGTGTCCCTCCACATCTCCAGTGTCCCCAGCCCAGACAAGTATACCCAGCAGCGTGGAGGCAGCATCCACCCCTCCATTGTACACCCGGCTGTTGTCTGTGGCAGGGTAGATCTCATTCCAGAGGATCTGCACGTAGTACAGCATCAGGTAGTAACCGGCTGAGTTGAAGACCCACCACAAGGACCAGAGCCGGAGCTGGGGTTGCCAGGCCAACGCTCCCACCTCCCGCAGCACACGGCACAACACCGAGTCCCGCCAGCCATGTGTCCCCCCAACGCTGTCCCCCCCAGCCATCTTGTCCAGCTCGGTGGGCACAGCCCCATCGCTAGCCCCCTCGGGCCGGTTGAAGAAGAGGCTGCGCCGGGGACGCTCGAGGAAGAGGGTGAGGACAAGGCCAAAGCTGACAAAGCCCAACGAGACATAGTTGAGGGTGAGGAAGGAGACATCTCCCAGGGTGACACAGAGCTGGCCCAGGACTGAGCTGGTGAAGACACCCAGGAGGACAGCGGAGCGGGAGTAGCTGGCCATACGCTGGTAGCGGGATGGGGCGACAAGGGAGAAGATGTAGGAGGAGTAGGCGATGCGGGCAGCCATCGTAATGCCGTAGAAGAACTCCATCAGCTGCATGGCCAGGACGGAGGTGCCCAACACCAGAAGCAGCCAGATGGAGACGTGGCTCAGGCTCTGC
>NW_009259029.1:175375-177928 GCF_000687185.1 Egretta garzetta | reverse complement strand
TGTAGTCCTCCATCAGGAAGATGGCCACCAGCACAGCCATGTAGGAGTAGGTCAGCACCGGCATGATCATGTTGGTCACCTGCCAGGTATGCAAGGGGCTGAGCACAGGACCCAGGCCTGGGGGATGCCCCCGGCCCGGAGAAGCATGGTTTGGATAGGCACCAACTGCTGACCCCCATCGCAGCACCTCCTTGGGGAGGAATGTGGCCCACGGCACGCTCAGCTGGGGACTTGGCTGAGCCCCAGCCCCCTCCAGTGTCGGGAACGCAGCAATCCCACGGATGCAGCAGCCTGCTGGGACCAGAGCCAGTGTCCCTTGGTTTGGGGACAACAACATGTGGCCCTTCCTCGTCTAACCCCATCGTTGCCAGCAGCCCAGTGCTGTGCCCAGCCCTGTATCCCGCACTGCGCCAGCATGGAAGGGTCTTCTCAGCGAGATGTGATGGTGCTTCTCCCAGCCTGGTACCCCCCTGCCATCTCACTGGCTGCCCAGCAGGCAGGTGTCAGGCACCACCCCCCAAAACTGGTTGCCAGCCTGGGCACAAGGTCTTATGGTGCGGAAAGTTGAGCCTGGGACTTAAGGGACAGGGTGACCTTGCAGCCCAGTGAGACAGGGGCATGCTGCCAGCTGGACCGATACCACACCATCTTCTCCCCCCCCAAAAGCACCGCCATGCATCACCACACGCCGCCTTGCCCGGGACGCAGCACGCCTGTACCCTTCCATGCCCCAGGACTGCAGGAGGATGCTTTGGCCAGCCCCAGAGTGGTGATCATGACTGGAAAGTAGGACACCAGGGGGGACAGGCTGCCCGCGGCTCACCTCTGCCTGTGTGAAGTTCTGTCTGGTCCCAAGGAGATACGGGGTGATGAAGCTCTCCCCGGGCCGGATCTGCGTCATGAAGCCGTAGAAGCAGAGGTAGAAGACTTGTAGTTTCCAGCGCTGGTCCGGCACCGTCTCCGATGCCGGCTTTTTGGTGTCGTCATCCTTCTCAGGCATGGCTCTGCCAGCTCTGCAGCGGGACGGCAGCGTTATCCCACGGACTGTCAGCTAGATGGGCTTTGCTGGGCCAGGCAGCCCCTCTCTGGCTGCAGGCGCTCTCCAACACATCGAAAGCCACGTCGCTGCAGTTTCTGGGGAGAAAGCAGCATTTGGCACAGGCTCAAATTCCTCCATAATTGCAAGGCAAATAAATACCACTACCTTCTCCCCAGGAGATGTTCTCAAAAGAAGAAAAGCAGCCGCGCGTCTTGCTGTGCAAAAGCCAGGGGGGCCCATTTCGGGTGGCATTTGTAAATCACATATAGAAGAGCCTGGATGCACGAAGTGCCTGGCTCTGCAGTGGGGTACCCTCGGCTCCCATCACCTCCTTTTTCTCCCTTTTAAGAGTCAGTGGGGTTTTACCCCTTCTCCGAAGTGATGCTTCCCTCTGAGCCGAGATGCTCCACTGCAGACCCCGGGGCAGAGGGATGTGGATGTCTTGTGCCAGGGATGCTCCGGAGGAAGATGGCAGCAGCCACAGGGACCACACCAGCTGAGAGAGCGAGTTAATGTGCACACCAGGCGTGGGGCCGTCCGTGTTACACATTAGCTGGACGGTCGGCAGGACTTTAGCCGAGTCACAGGCAAGCGACTGCCTCTTGGCAGTCCCTTGCCCGAGTGGGATGGGATGCTCGGGCAGCATCACCCAGCCTGGGGAGAGTGCAAAATGCCATGAGGGGGATTAAATGCTCAAATCCTGAGGTTTGGCCACAGGAAAGCTGGCAGCACTGTGGAGGCCTGATTAGCAGTCACGGGATGAAGGCAGGGAAGGGAGAAGGTCTGGCCTGGGTGTCCTGCCAGTGCTCCCTACTCCCATCACACGTCACTGATGGCACTTTTCAAGCCATAAAAATCCACGTGTGCGAATCTATGCTCGGGAGCAAGGTCTAGAAACCCGATTACCCTGCTAATTGCAGAATGACTAATTATGGTCATTAAAAAATAAGTCCATGGTCTCAGTCCGTGCCCCCCTGCTGCCATTCTGCGTGGCGAGACTGGGGGCTCACCTCTGAAGAGCCCCCCCAGATAATGCATGTGGCTAATAGGGAAACGAGCCAGCACCGGTGCTGGCAGGGGAAAGCTGGTCATGATCAAAACCAAAAGTGGCAGTAGGAAGCGGGGTGCCCATTTGCCCCAGTGAGGACTTACCAGCATTCCCATGGGATTTCAGCACCAGTGCCTGAGCATTACCAAAATGCACGTGTCCCGGAGCTCACAGACCCTACCTCTTGAACAGGTCCCTGAGGAGAGGGGCAGGGATTCAGTGCTCAGTTATCACCTAGAGCCTGTGCCAGCTTGGGTTCCGGATAGAGCACTGCAGCCCTCCCACTGTGCTGGGAAGGGCAAGGGGCAAGGAGCGGGGGCTAAACACCCCCCGAATGCCCGCCTCGGCACCATGCCATGCCGTGCCTGCCTGGGGCCCCTGTCTGCCGTCACTGCCTCTGGGACTATGCCCCATCTCCCGCTTGTCCCTGAGCCAGGCTGCAGATGTGACCGGTTGTCACCTCCAG
>NW_009259029.1:172130-173626 GCF_000687185.1 Egretta garzetta | reverse complement strand
GGGTGCTGGCAGGGGAAAGCTGGTCATGATCAAAACCAAAAGTGGCAGTAGGAAGCGGGGTGCCCATTTGCCCCAGTGAGGACTTACCAGCATTCCCATGGGATTTCAGCACCAGTGCCTGAGCATTACCAAAATGCACGTGTCCCGGAGCTCACAGACCCTACCTCTTGAACAGGTCCCTGAGGAGAGGGGCAGGGATTCAGTGCTCAGTTATCACCTAGAGCCTGTGCCAGCTTGGGTTCCGGATAGAGCACTGCAGCCCTCCCACTGTGCTGGGAAGGGCAAGGGGCAAGGAGCGGGGGCTAAACACCCCCCGAATGCCCGCCTCGGCACCATGCCATGCCGTGCCTGCCTGGGGCCCCTGTCTGCCGTCACTGCCTCTGGGACTATGCCCCATCTCCCGCTTGTCCCTGAGCCAGGCTGCAGATGTGATCGATTGTCACCTCCAGCAGCCCCTCTTTGTGGGGTGGCCCCCCACCACATGCCCCAGGCCCCCGACAGGCTTTCCACCCTCCACTCCAAACCCATTTGGGAGCAGATGCTCCCCATTTTCTTTTGTGTTCATCCAGGGTGGCTACAACTGCTCATGCCTGGCCCAAAGGAAACTGTCCACATTAAACCAGGGACACAGTTCCGTGCCGCTGTCCTAGCACCACCATCCCCGGGAGCACTGGCTCCTAACTCCTGGCATGTAGGGACCCCAGCCCCGAGCCCATCTGGCCAGACTCAGCTCCACCTCTCCAGACCACACATGGAGCTGCCACCACTCAAGGTGAGTGGGCACAAGTCCCAAGGGATGCTCCCAGCTGGGTGTTGTCATCTCTCTGCCCTGGTGCAAGCCAGGTAGAGGAAAGGGAGCACAGCACGGGCGGTTATCACTGTGTGAACCTGGTTATCACCAGGTTATTGTGGTGTGACCTTGACAAGGGGCTGCTGTCATGCTGTGACACCGGCAGCTGAGTTCAGGCACAGCTCCCCAGGGAGCCATGGCCACCACGGTCAGAGGGGACAGCCCTGGGGAGGACGAGGGGAAGATGCTCTCCCGCAGCTGCATGTCGGTGGCACAGAAGTGATGCCACCAAAGTGTGACACATTTTGTGGGGAGCCACTGAGAGGGCAGGGGATGGGGGTGTGGGAGTCTCTGGGGCATCTTCTCCAAAACAAGGGGGGGAGCTCCCCAAAATACACCCTTACCCACCGTGCGGGCACCTATCTGCCACCCTCCCCACCTCAGCACCCAAGGGATAGGTGGCGCCTCCAGGTGCTGGGGGGTGGTTTGGGGTCCACGTGGTAGAGGAGGGTGTTAGGGGGGTGCAGCTCATCCCAAAGACAGGGCACCCTGCATACGCTGGGGCACCCCACATCCCCATCATTACAGGCAGCCGAGGGGCATCCAAGGTACCCCGGGGCACCCCACATCCCCGGTACCCCAAGGCGCCCCGGGCAGCCCAGCACCCCGTACCCCCGCCGGCCGGGCCGTACCTGGGGGGGCGGCG
>NW_009259029.1:163099-171822 GCF_000687185.1 Egretta garzetta | reverse complement strand
GTCCCCGCTGGAATCCGAAGAGCAGCTTCTCCCCGCTGGCAGCCGGCAAGGTGATGCGGGCAAGGCTTCATGGCCGTCCCATCTGGGTCACCAAAAACTGTTGTCCAAAAAGCGATTTCATGTCCCAGTGTGCACTGAGTCAATTGTCACACGCTCGGGAGAGACATTGCTCATTTATCCCGCGGCTGCGCGGAGGTGGGCGCTGGGCGGCGACTCCCCAAAGGCAGCGCACCTCCCGCAGCGCACGGCAGCGGAGCACACGCGCAGGGACACCGTTACCGGCTATTTCACAACGACACTTAATCGTCTCCGCTGCTAATTGATTCTCTCTAATTGGCAAGCCCCGCATCCTTTTAAAGGCACAGGAGCCTTCCTTTGCACTGCGCATGCGCTGTGAGGAAGGGTCTGCACGGGGCAGACCGGTCTCTTGGCTTGGGGGCAGCGACTTTTACCGCGTGAATTAGGACAGTTCCCTCGAAGTTCAGGTAGTTCTCCCTCCGGCCTTATCAAACGTTTGGTTCCCTTGGTGCTTATGGTGTTACTCGCTTGTGCAGCTGATGCACGGTGCCATCCCGCTCCTCCTCTCAGGGCCACGGCTTGTTCACCACTTGTGAAGGTTGAATGATTGGTGTATGTTCTCCAAGATGTTTTGAACGTTCCGACCTTCAGACTGAACGTTCCGACTGATAAATGTCCCTAACTCATCAACTCCTCTGGAGCCCTCAGCACAAGAAGGAGGGCTACTAAAACGATCCGAGGGCTGGAGCACCTCTCCCAAGAGGACAGGCTGAGAGAGTTGGGGATTGTTCAGCCTGGAGAAAAGATTGTGGGGAGACCTTATTGCGGCCTTTCAGTACTTAAAGGAGGCCTATAGGAAAGAGGGGGAAAATCTTTTTAGTAGGGCCAGCTGTGACAGGACAAGGGGTAATGGTTTTAAACTAAACCAGGGTAGGTTTAGGCTAGATATAAGGAAGAAATTCTTTACAATGAGGGGGGTGAAACACTGGAACAGGTTGCCCAGAGAGGTAATGGAGGCCTCATCTGTGGAAACCTTCAAGGCCAGGTTGGACGGGGCTCTGAGCAACCTGATCTAGTTAGCGGTGTCCCTGCTCACTGCAGGGGTGTTGGACTAGATGACCTCTAGGGGTCCCTTCCAACCCAAAACATTCTATGATCCTATGTTGATTCTATGTTCAATAATCAAGCCATTCTAACTTGTTAACTTAATATATGTTCCATTAAATAATCAGGCCATTCTAAATTTCTGAGCTAACTTTCAACAATTCCCCGCTTTGAGGCTTGTCTGTTTAGGAAAGTCTCATCTTTAGCTCTTTTTGTTTGTTAATTTGGAGCAACATTTCAGTATGCATTTTATTAGTATATATAAGCATACAAAAGCAAGCAAGACCATTATCAATAACGCTAATAATCTCTTGAGCCATGGGCTTAAATCGGGAAATCCTTTGTCTGAATGGTCTGGAAAATGAATACACATCCAACAATTTGTTCTGTTGACCACCTTCATTGACTTTTCAATTAGCTCCAAATGAAGGTTATTCTTCCAGGGGCTGTAATGCCTTTCCTGGTTCCCTTGAATTACCCAGCTCAGGTAACCTAAAAAAGCTAAGCACCACATTCCTTTCATTCTATGATTTCAGGAAAGTGGTAAATTTGTACAACTACAACAAAACCAATACTAAAGTAATTCCCATAAAGCAATATAAAACCAACCTTCCCCTTGCATACAGCCCAACACCACTGATTCTACATTACCCCTAGTGCAGTTCATGTATTTCTGCACATTTTTAATTTCAAAGGTCCAGTTTCTTCAACTCTCCACATCTCTGTGGTGCCATTTTCACTCAAGTGTAATGAGTCCAGGAGTCAGTTCCCTGCAACTTCACAGTAGTATCACTTGTCAGCAGTACTAAGTAAGGTCCTGTCCACTTTTCAGTCAGTGGCTCGTCCTTCCAGGTTCATAGGTGCGCTTGATCTCCTGGCTTAAATGAATGTACTGGCATACACAAAGGCACGGGGGTTCTTATCTGGATGTACCTATGGAGAGAGGGGAGCACTCTTGCCAAGGACAAGATATAATCACTAAGTATTTGATTACCTTTTAAATGCATTTGGTCCCCTTTGCCAGTCAGATTTGTCATGTAGGGTTTTTCCACACAGAATTTCAAAAGGACTGATCTTTTCCCTGAGTCTAGGAGCTATTCTAATTCTCAATAATGCCAAAGGTAAAATCTCAATCCACTTTATACATGCCTCTTGGCATAGCTTGCTAATCTGCTCTTGATAGTTCGATTCATTCTCTCTACCTTTCCTCTTGATTGAAGTCTCCATGGAGTGTGTAAGTCCCATTTTATTTGCAAAAACTTAAACACTCCCTGGACTATTTCTGCTACCAAGTGAGGTCCCGTGGCTGAGGAGAGCCGTTCTGGTACCCCAAGTCTCATTATCGTTTCTTTTAACAGAACCTTTATCACTTCTCTTGCCTTATTGGTGTGGCATGGGAAAGCTTCAGGCCATCCTGAAAAAGTACCCAGAATTAACCACAAATATTTATATCTATTACAATTAGGTAATTCAGAAAAATCAATTTGCCAATATTCTCCAGGCGTAATGCCTCTTTTTACCTGTCCAGGAGGAGGGGCTTTTTTGAATTTTAGGATTGTTCCTTAAACAAATTTCACATTTGTGCACAATGCTTTTGGCCATCGGTAACATTAATTCCCACAGCATATCATTTTGTTGTTGTCAGTAAAAGTTCAATTCCCATATGTCTACTTTTATGTGTCCTTTCCAGTGACTCCCTCATGACAGGCGGAGTCACCACACGCTGACCTGTCAGAGTTATCCACCATCCTTCAACAGTCTTCTTACATTTCAAAGACTCTGCATGTTTATCCTCTTTTTCAGTATATCCAGGGACTTCAATTTCCGAAGTCTTCTCTGGAATCAGTGCCGCCACACTTGCAGATAAAGCCACTCTTTTTGCAGCCACGCTGGCTTTTCTATTTCCCTTGACCACATCAGTTTGTCCAGACTGGTGCACTTTACAATGTGGAACTGCTGTTTCCTAGGCTCATTAACTGCCCTCAGCAGTGTCATAATTTCTTTGCCATGTTTTATGGATTCCCTTGTGAGGATAACAGTCCTCTTTCCTTCCAGATCTCACCATGAGCACATATCACTCCAAAAGCGTACTTTGAATCGGTATACACATTGGCTTGCTTTCCTTCTGATAATTCCAAAGCTTGAGTCAAGCAAATTAATTCAA
This sequence comes from Egretta garzetta, assembly GCF_000687185.1. Classification (NCBI taxonomy): domain Eukaryota; kingdom Metazoa; phylum Chordata; class Aves; order Pelecaniformes; family Ardeidae; genus Egretta; species Egretta garzetta. The sequence goes on along the minus strand of NW_009259029.1, from coordinate 168,536 downwards.
CCTTCTGAGACGATGTATTCATTGGTAGTGGCTTTACTTCTATTTCCTCTTCCAAAGTTAGAACAGGATACCCCACCTTTTGCTCCCCTTTAACCACAAAGCTGCTCCCATCAGTGAATATCTCCCAATTGGGATGTCGCAAAGGAGTGTCTTTTAAATCCGGGTGGCTAGAATATACCTGCTCAATAGCCTGTAAACAGTGAAGTGTCAATTCCTCCTTTTCTCACAGGGGTAGCAAAGACGCTGCATTTAAAGTACTGGATGGTTTCATTATTACGTCTTCTTGCTGAAGCCATATCTCCTGATACTGTACCATCCTGCTTGGGGACAGCCAGCAGTGCCCCTTCTCTTCCAGGACAGCTATGACTGCATGTGGCACGTGAACGGTAATTGTCTGTCCCACTGTCAGGTTTCGTGCCTCTTGTATTAACAACACTGTTGCCACTACTGCTCTTAAACATCCCGGCCATCCTGAGCTCACTTTATCCAATTGTTTTGAAAAGTAATCCACCGGTCTTTTCCAGTCCCCTAGAGTTTGTGTGGGTACTCCCAGTGCTTGATGTCCTCGTTCACGCATATAAAGCTCAAAAAGTTTTGTTAAATTAGGGAGACCTAATGCCGGAGCACTCATAAGAGCATATTTTATATCATCAAACCCTTTTCGACATGCCAGAGTCCATTCCCATACCTCTCCTGGCCCTTTAATAGCCTCATACAAGGGTTTCGCCACCAGTCCAAAATTAGGTATCCAAAGGCGACACCATCCGGCCATTCCGAGAAATCCTCTTCCAGTCCTAAAAAGCTCAGCGGACTGATAGTTTCTTCCTTATGTTCCCCCATTGCACTTGCCCCTAGTGAAATGTCACCCACGTATTGTAGCAAGGTAACTGATGAATACTTACCTTGCCGTTCTTCCAGTTCTTTTGTTAATACATTGCCAGAAATGGTGGGGCTATTCTTAAATCCTTGGGGAAGCACCGTCCAACATAGTTGCATCTTGCATCCTGTAGTAGGACTTTCCCATTCAAAGCCAAACAACTTTGGACTCTGTTCTTCCAAAGCAATACAGAAGAACTCACCCTTTAAAACTGTAAAATAAACATTAGAATCTGCTATCATGGTCAGTGGAGTGCATGGGTTTGGCACGACTGGGTGCTCCCATCTCTGGCCATTTTTCCCCATCACCCAATTTATACATCGGCCACTGTTGACTGCAGCACTCTCTTAATTTCCTCTTTGCTAGGGGATCCCCGCCAAACTTATTCCGGTGTTTCAGGGTGCATCCTAATGGAGAGGAGAGGTCCAGCAGACTGCCCTACCCCTTGTCCCGCTCCCATATTGTTACCCAAAAAGAACGTTTTTACCCAAGCTTTCATGCACTCCGGTTGTCACTGTCAAGCATGCACAAAGCCCGTGAAATACTTTCTATACAGTGTTTCACCTATTATACCCCCCTTGCCATGTCTCATCATTCATGCGTTGCACCTTTGAGTTGCTTACCCGCTCCAGACAGGGAGAGCACTTGTGGAATCCCCCAACAAGCAGCTCGGTCCACGCTGGAATCCGAAGAGCAGCTTCTCCCCGCTGGCAGCCGGCAAGGTGATGCGGGCAAGGCTTCATGGCCGTCCCATCTGGGTCACCAAAAACTGTTGTCCAAAAAGCGATTTCATGTCCCAGTGTGCACTGAGTCAATTGTCACACGCTCGGGAGAGACATTGCTCATTTATCCCGCGGCTGCGCGGAGGTGGGCGCTGGGCGGCGACTCCCCAAAGGCAGCGCACCTCCCGCAGCGCACGGCAGCGGTGCACACGCGCAGGGACACCGTTACCGGCTATTTCACAACGACACTTAATCGTCTCCGCTGCTAATTGATTCTCTCTAATTGGCAAGCCCCGCATCCTTTTAAAGGCACAGGAGCCTTCCTTTGCACTGCGCATGCGCTGTGAGGAAGGGTCTGCACGGGGCAGACCGGTCTCTTGGCTTGGGGGCAGCGACTTTTACCGCGTGAATTAGGACAGTTCCCTCGAAGTTCAGGTAGTTCTCCCTCCGGCCTTATCAAACGTTTGGTTCCCTTGGTGCTTATGGTGTTACTCGCTTGTGCAGCTGATGCACGGTGCCATCCCGCTCCTCCTCTCAGGGCCACGGCTTGTTCACCACTTGTGAAGGTTGAATGATTGGTGTATGTTCTCCAAGATGTTTTGAACGTTCCGACCTTCAGAACATCCTGGACTGATAAATGTCCCTAACTTGTCAACTTAATGTATGTTCCACTAAATAATCAAGCCATTCTAAATTTCTGAGCTAACTTTCAACACCAGGTCCCAGGGGGTCCTGGGCATGCTGCTGCCCACTGGCCTCAGAGCAAAACTGCCAGTCCCCTCTTTCTCCCCGGCACAGCCTGGCAGCAGCCCTCCAAGATGTGCGTATGGGGTGAGAACTGGCCATCAGGACAGTGGGGGCTGAACCACAGTCCTATACCAGTCCCGGAGGCAAGAGCATCCTCAGAGGGAAACTAAGCAGAGGTGGAAGGGTGGTGAAACACTGGAACAGGTTGCCCAGAGAGGTAATGGAGGCCTCATCTGTGGAAACCTTCAAGGCCAGGTTGGACGGGGCTCTGAGCAACCTGATCTAGTTAGCGGTGTCCCTGCTCACTGCAGGGGTGTTGGACTAGATGACCTCTAGGGGTCCCTTCCAACCCAAAACATTCTATGATCCTATGTTGATTCTATGTTCAATAATCAAGCCATTCTAACTTGTTAACTTAATATATGTTCCATTAAATAATCAGGCCATTCTAAATTTCTGAGCTAACTTTCAACAATTCCCCGCTTTGAGGCTTGTCTGTTTAGGAAAGTCTCATCTTTAGCTCTTTTTGTTTGTTAATTTGGAGCAACATTTCAGTATGCATTTTATTAGTATATATAAGCATACAAAAGCAAGCAAGACCATTATCAATAACGCTAATAATCTCTTGAGCCATGGGCTTAAATCGGGAAATCCTTTGTCTGAATGGTCTGGAAAATGAATACACATCCAACAATTTGTTCTGTTGACCACCTTCATTGACTTTTCAATTAGCTCCAAATGAAGGTTATTCTTCCAGGGGCTGTAATGCCTTTCCTGGTTCCCTTGAATTACCCAGCTCAGGTAACCTAAAAAAGCTAAGCACCACATTCCTTTCATTCTATGATTTCAGGAAAGTGGTAAATTTGTACAACTACAACAAAACCAATACTAAAGTAATTCCCATAAAGCAATATAAAACCAACCTTCCCCTTGCATACAGCCCAACACCACTGATTCTACATTACCCCTAGTGCAGTTCATGTATTTCTGCACATTTTTGTCCCCGCTGGAATCCGAAGAGCAGCTTCTCCCCGCTGGCAGCCGGCAAGGTGATGCGGGCAAGGCTTCATGGCCGTCCCATCTGGGTCACCAAAAACTGTTGTCCAAAAAGCGATTTCATGTCCCAGTGTGCACTGAGTCAATTGTCACACGCTCGGGAGAGACATTGCTCATTTATCCCGCGGCTGCGCGGAGGTGGGCGCTGGGCGGCGACTCCCCAAAGGCAGCGCACCTCCCGCAGCGCACGGCAGCGGAGCACACGCGCAGGGACACCGTTACCGGCTATTTCACAACGACACTTAATCGTCTCCGCTGCTAATTGATTCTCTCTAATTGGCAAGCCCCGCATCCTTTTAAAGGCACAGGAGCCTTCCTTTGCACTGCGCATGCGCTGTGAGGAAGGGTCTGCACGGGGCAGACCGGTCTCTTGGCTTGGGGGCAGCGACTTTTACCGCGTGAATTAGGACAGTTCCCTCGAAGTTCAGGTAGTTCTCCCTCCGGCCTTATCAAACGTTTGGTTCCCTTGGTGCTTATGGTGTTACTCGCTTGTGCAGCTGATGCACGGTGCCATCCCGCTCCTCCTCTCAGGGCCACGGCTTGTTCACCACTTGCGAAGGTTGAATGATTGGTGTATGTTCTCCAAGATGTTTTGAACGTTCCGACCTTCAGAACATCCTGGACTGATAAATGTCCCTAACTTGTCAACTTAATGTATGTTCCACTAAATAATCAAGCCATTCTAAATTTCTGAGCTAACTTTCAACACCAGGTCCCAGGGGGTCCTGGGCATGCTGCTGCCCACTGGCCTCAGAGCAAAACTGCCAGTCCCCTCTTTCTCCCCGGCACAGCCTGGCAGCAGCCCTCCAAGATGTGCGTATGGGGTGAGAACTGGCCATCAGGACAGTGGGGGCTGAACCACAGTCCTATACCAGTCCCGGAGGCAAGAGCATCCTCAGAGGGAAACTAAGCAGAGGTGGAGACCCTCGAGGATCGGGCCCCAGAGCTGGTGCCCCCGTCTTCCGGGAGATGACGCATCTTCTGAGAGCATCTTCTTTCCCCCCTTTCCTCCTCCTCTCCCAGCACTTACCCGGCCAGAAGCAAATGCAACCTGGCAGAGCTCAGCTACTCCACTGAAATATTTATATGTTCCCGCCTGGAAGTACAGCAGTGGAATCCCAGATGTCTGGGGATCATCACACCCCCCTGCCCAGGGCTGTGAGGGGTCCAGGTAGCCACACCCTAGCCTGGGGTCTTCTCACCCAGAGGCCTCCTGTCCCATTGAGCCCCCAACACCCATGCAAAAAGCTCACTGACAAACCACTGCGGTCGGGGTGGACCAGCATTTATTTCACTTGGGGTTTTTTCCTCCTTTTCTCAGCCAAACAGATAGAGCCAGAGTGTGTTATTTAGGTGGGGGACATCCCAGGTCCTTTCTTTAATGGTGGCACGTTTTCTCCCAGAAGCAATTTCCTCCCTGGGGAGAAAACCAGGACACCAGGACAGCTTTAGTGCTGCAGAAGGAGCCAGCTTGTGTCCCCTCCCAGGCAGCTGCTGGCAAGACCACAGCAGACATGTCCACAGGCTCCCCATGCCCACCGTGTACCTCCCCCACGCATGGGCACAGCCTTTGGTGGGACCTGTCTCTCCATCCCCTGATCGCCAGGATGGTGGAAGGGTTGGATCCCTCCCTTATGTGTAGCAGGACCTGGGTGCAGGAGCACCCCAGGGTGTGGGTCTGGGGTGATGCTGTGCACCCGAGCAATGCCAGCGCCCTGGCAGCACTGGTGGGCCTTAATGACCTTGAGTAGTGTCACCTGGGACCCCCACCCAGTGTGTGTCCCTTGGCAAAGGCATGCTGCTGCTACCAGCCCCAGTCACTGGCCAGACTCCCCCCAGCCTGGGATAGCACCCAGGGGTGCCAGGGCCGAGCTGGCAGATGCATTTGTGCAAAGAGGGCAGGGTGCTGGCAGCACAGGGCACCCCAGCCTCCCATCAGATGGCTCACGTGCTGGGGGCAACCCCCCGGGCCTGAGGGCTGGCATCCCCTGGTGCCTGGCTGCCAGGCCTTTGGGGCTGGGGCAGGAACGGGGGC
>NW_009259029.1:135531-162167 GCF_000687185.1 Egretta garzetta | reverse complement strand
CCCTGCGACGAGCGCGCGGCTCCCCGTGCGGCATCACTCTGGGAGCAGGAGGCAAGCACCCTCCAAACCCAGGGCGGCTCCGCAGAGCGGTGGGTCCCCTGTGTCCCCATCCCGAGGGGCTCCCCCCCGTGTGCCCTTCCACCTCCCTGCGTGTGCGTCTCTGCGAGGTTGCTGAGAGTTTTCTGTCTCTGACTCCCAGCCCGGGATGCTGCTTGGCTCGGCAAGGGCTGGCTTCTGCTGAAACAAGCCTCAAAGCACTGTCCCTGTAGCCCTGGCCCACAAGTGGGGGTCTTCAAGGGAGGCGCTTGCCAAGCCCCCCACCCACTGCTGCAGGGAGAAGCACACATGGGTACAGGTGATGGCAGGGAAGCTGCGCAGGCCAGCCCTGGCTGCTGGCTTTTGGGTGGTGGCTTTCAGATGCAAGCATCCCATGGCGTCCCGCTGCTGTCAGTCCAGTGGTAATTTCTGAGCCCCAGCTCCAGGTGTGCTGGTTACCAAGCTCCCACTGAGCAGCTTAGCGGTGCACCCAGCTGGGGCAGAGGCAGCCCCGGCATCAGTGCTGGGGGGAGAAGGGGCGCCTAGGCCTTGTTTCTGGTGCACATACCTCCAAGCTTTCCCTGCAGTTGGGCAAATAATTTCCTGGGACCCCATTTCTCCAGAAAGGTATCAACTTTCTGTCCTTCCTCCAAAATTGGGCTGGTTTATCAGCATGTGCCCTGAGGAAGCACAGGGTGAACTGCGCTGGGGTTGCTCCCCCCTCCCCACCAGAGCCATCACCTGCCATCGCATGGAGCTGGGTCGAGAGAGGTGGGTTTATTTGGGTATCATCCCCAGGGCAGTGGACAGCATTCATTGCCCAGCTCCTCCCAGCGAGTTCCCCAGGGGTCTGAGGCCTTGCTGACCCGTCCTGGGGAGCAGGGGGCCCATGCCCCCTCCCTGCAGTAGCCCAGCCCTTTGCAGCTTTCTCCAGCAGCCACTGTGCTACGGAGCGTCCCCTCCCCAGTGCAGATGCTGCATGGCCCCCCGGGAATGGTGCAGAGCACTGCGCCACAGGGCGGCCTCCCCCAGCCTGCAGCACAGCGAGCCCAGGTCAGATGGGCCAGCTCAGGGCCGTGATGCCCTAGGGGTTCCCATGGTGCTGGGGGTGTGGTGCAAAGCTGAGTGCTGCGGTCATGCAGGCAACCCAGGCTTTCCTGGCCTGCAGCCATGGATGGTGCATGCTCTCTCTCCATCCTTGTGAGAGGAGAGAGTGTCTGCGCATCCTGAGGGATGCTGTAGCAAGGGACTGGCTGGTCCTGGTGGGAGATGCACTGGACACTGCTGTGTGCTGGGGTCTGGGGGGAGCTGGGATGTGCACAGGGGTCCTGAGGGTGGAGCGGATGGATTGCAGCACCTAGTGCAGACCAGCTCCAGCTGTAAGCAAGCAGCCTGGGGATGGAGAGCACTGTGGGAGGTGAAGGCAGCACCCAAAATCTCTATGACCTATTCTGTGCTTGCTAGGAGCATTTCAAAAGCAGCCTCTGGGAGTATGCGAGAGGGAAACCCCTGTCTGAGCTTGCTTTAAATGATGGCAGAGGAGGTGTAGCTCTGCTGTGAGGTTCAGGGCAGGTCCATGCAAGTGCTGAAACAGCTGCCAGACACTTGCTGGGGTGGGTCGAGCGATGCTCAGCCCCTAAGTTGCCTGAGCCCCAGGTCTGTGGGGCTGCAGCAGGAGGCTCCAGCCCAGGTTAGTGGGTACAAATATAACCCCCAGCTCCTTTGCTTTCTCTTTTCAATGGCCCCAGGAGAGCGTGGACTTGTTTTGAGGCTAGAGCTGGCTCCCATCCACCATTTGGCATGCCTGCCTGGCAAGGCTGGGGTGATGCAGCCACCCCTGCATGCCTGGTGTCCCTCCCACAGGGCAGAGCCTGAGGAGGGGGAGCAAATGTCCCCAGTTCCCCCCCGCCTGGGCTGCCTGCGGTGCCCTGCTCCAGCCCTGCAGAACTGGGGCACGGTTCAGGCAGCTGCCAGCAGTGCTAATGGCAGCGTTTTCTCTCGGCCTCGGCGCTCTGCCGGAAGCTCTGCTTCTTAGCCCTGCTAACTGGGGAGATGAATTAACAGCACTAAGATGCAACTGGCATCCCCTGTGGCGCCTGCCAGCTGTACTTCCCTGCACGGAGTCTGCGGGGACACCAGAGATGCATGCCAGGCTGGGGGACAGCGTTCATGTCCCCAGGGTAGACCCTTCGCTCCCAGCCCTGGGGCAGTGGTACCTGGGGCAGGGGTGGAAGCATCCTTCATCTTCCTGCCCTGATCCGGCACAGCGATGCAGAAATAGGTCTACTTTTCATCAGGTTGGCAGGCAAGCTGCGTGCTAGCACCTCTCTGACTGCCTGTGGGGAAAACACAAAGAAAAACTCTTTTTTCGCACAGGAAGTCCCTCCTTTAAGTGTCTCCAAGAGGCTGTTTTCAGTTGAGGAAGGAATATGGAATTTTCCAGCGGGCAGGTTCCCCCCATTTTGGGGAAAGCCCATTGAGACTCGGCACACTGGTTGATGGGGAGCCCTTTACAGGAGCTATGGGCAGTTGGTGACTTCCTAAATGAAGCAAGCGCTCAAGAGTGCAAAAACCAAACACTTTTCCTCTAAAAATGGCAAAATGTAGCCCTTTGAATTTTTCCACCTTATTTTTTTGGTTGCTTCTTCCCTTTGCTGAACCCCAAACTCTGGCGTGTTTGGGCAGGTTTTGCGACAAGACGTGCAGAAGTTCCCCAGCTGCAGGGAATGTGTTTCCAGCACCCTTTGGTCTGGCAGCAGCCCATCACCAGGGTCTTGTGGCATTTGCCCCCCTGGCCTTGCTAGGGCAGCATTGGCATTGTGTCTACCAGCCTGGTGGGTGCACAGGGTGGGGAAACCCAGGGTCTACCAGAGGAGGAGAAAGAGGGTCCATATGCAAGGGCAACCAGCCAGCATCTCCCAGGAAGGGGTTAATCCTGGAGCTCCAGATCTGGTATCCTGTTGCTGGCTGCTTTGGGTAAAAGCCTTTTTGGCTTGGTTTCAAGGGCATTGGCTGGAGAATGACTCATGCATCCCTGCCAGCAAGGAGTAAACCTTGTCCAGACTTTTCTAGCGCAAGGTGATGGTTTCCTAAAAATCCAAGTGGCCTGGAAGGCCCCAGTCTGCTTGCCTGGGGTTTGGGAAAAGCTGCTTCCCAGTGCTAAGGCTGGCTTCTCCTTAGGGAATTGGAGGGAGCGGTGGCATCTCTGGCATGGGTGCTGGGTGATGCTGAAGCACCTGTGCGGGTGTCCCCAGGATGGCGGGCGCAGGGTGAGCAACCAGTACCAGCACAGCCTGCCCGTGCTTGGCTCGGGTGGGAAGGGAGCAGGGTCTTTTCTCAGAACTCACTAAACGATAATAACTTAAGCGGTGCATTTGGAAACATAAGCGACCTGTTGCTGGGAGCGGAGGTAGCAAATGCTCCGCTTGTTCCCGCTGTTGGCGGCTGCGCTGCTGCCCCTGGAAGGGTTTCTGGCCCATGAGGTGCGGCTTTGCTTCGTACGTGGTTTGGAGCTCCCCCCAACGTGTTCCTAAGTTCATTGCATGAACACGGGACTCGTGGAAACACAGAACCACAGCCGGCATGGGGCTAGGGGTGCTGCCGGGGGTCTCTGCCTTGAAACCTTGAAACCCTTGTGCAAACAGGGGCTCTGCCCCCCAGGTCTCTCCATGACATGGGTGCATGTCTCTGGTTGTGACATCTTTGCTCCATCACCCTTGCGAGGATCTTGGGGTGTTTGCCACTGGGCAGCCAAGTACCTTGCGTTGCACCGGGGCACGTTGTTGGGGGATGCTTTCACCCCAGCGCAGCCTGACTCTCATCCCTTTTGTCCGCAGGGCAAGAGCCGCCCGCCCGGCTGCACCGTCACCTTTCCAACGCCGCCAGATGTGCCTCCGAGTCGTGCTGCACAGGGGACCAGCCCCGGGGGTAAGGAGGCAGAAACAGCCCCGCCGCAGGTCCAGGGCTGCCCAGGGGACTCCAGGCATGACAGTGGCATGTCCTCCCCCCCTGCACAAGTCACGCTGGCTGGTGGCAAGGCCAGGCCAGGCTGGCTCCATGCTGCTGAGGGGTGGTGTGTGGCTGCCCAGTCCCCTCTTACCCAGGTGATGTTAGGAAGCTGGATGATCTATGATGAGGTCCCTGCTGCCTGTTTTGCTCCTGAAATGAAAAAAATGAGGACTTCTGGTGATGACTGTGGATGAGGTCATCCAGGTTTCAGTCCCTGAAGCGAACACCTCCTCCCTTTTGTGTGTTTTGGGAAAGCCCACAGGACAGCCCCTCCCAGGGTGCAGGCAAAAAATGGAGGGCTCGGAAAAAGTTTTGAGGTTTCAGGGTGAAATTATTTCATGCCAGGCAGCCTAATCCATCTCTGGAGTGATCCCGCTGGGTGCAGGAACTGGACCAGAGACCTCCAGAGATGCTCACAGCCTGACTTGCTCTGTGCCTCTGGCCTTCCTTCAAATACAGAAATGATTCACTGTTTAAAGGGGTTTATTTGACTGATAACATGAAGGCAATGTTCTGGGGAGCTGTAGAGAGGAGACCCCAGGGTGCCTGTGAAACAAAGAGCTTCCCTGTGATGGTGCAGCTTCATGGGGCAGACGAGCCTCTCCGCTGTGGTTGCCCTTGGCCACTCCATGAAAGGCACCTCGGGAATCTTGGGAAGCTGCAAAGCCCAAAGCCAGAGGGCAAAATCCGTATGTTTCTGATACCTCATAGCTTTCGGGAGGATTCTCCTGATCTGGCTATGTTGGATGCTTTGTGTCAGGGGAAGAGGATGCCTCGAGATGCCCAGGGTGGGCTCCCTGAGCTTGTGCAGGGCAAGGGATCTTGCAGGACGTGAGAGGGGAGGACGGTGAGTGCATGGCAAGGTGCAGAGAAGCAGCCTTGTAGCATCATCAGGGATTTAGTGCCTGCTGAAAAATCCACCAAGGGGGCCCTCTTCAGGCACCTCGCTGGTCTGGACACTTCTGTGACTCAGTTTCCCCACCTGGAAAATGTGTTACCCCTCCAGGGGATTTTGGACACCAATGCATGGCAGGGGAGGATGGATGAGTGAGGGACCTGAAGTTGCCTGTTTTTACTGCACAGCTTGGGTGGCTGTGGTCCCCAGGGACACGCACCAATAGCTCACCCTCTCTCTCCTGGGGCATTTCCTTGCATGTGGCCTCTGTGCTGGGGGTCTGGCTCCCCCAGCTGTGATGCTATGCCCTGCTGCTGTGTGTTACACCTCAGCCAGGGCTTCACTGGGCTCTGCCAGCCATCCATGCTTCTCCATCAGAGGACCAGGATGCAAACTGTGCCCAGATGCCACGCATCCCAGCCTATACAGTCTCTGTCCTTGCCCTGGGTTGCAGCCTCCTCCTTTCAAGCATTTATGAGAGCTAGCGTGCCTGTTGTCGACAGCTGTCCCTGACGCGGCTAGAAAACACCCCAGAGTTTTGAGAGTAGAGCTGACAATATCTGGCGAGTTGTTTCTCCCTTTCAAGCATGCAGGAGTAGTTTTGCCAGCCCTTAAGCAAGGGAAGAGGGGCAATGATAAAGCAAGGATGGAAGGAAAAAAAAAAACAACCCAGAAGAAGGGAGGATGGCACCAAATTTGCTGACCTACTCGCTCTTGGCTGCCTCTGGAGCAGAAAGAAGATGAGTTGGAGGGTGTTGGCTGCTTGCAAATGGCCCCAGGAGCAGGACCGGGCTGTGCGGACCCTGGGGTCTCCTTGGGCTGACCTCTGCTCTGGGCTCTTTTGGGCAGAAACACCCTTCTGAAAGGCATGGGGTGGGCTTGGCAGTGAGTGATGTCACAGGGAGCTGCTGGTGGCATCTGCTGCTGGGGCTTGGCTCCGGCTCAAGTGCTTTGACATCAGCATGTTACATCACTCCTAATCTTTTTAGTGATGTCTGGGTTTTGGAGAGAGCATGGCTGGCTCTCCAAATCCCATTCTGAGGACCTAAACTAGCCCACTCCAATGGACCTAATCCCTGTCCTTCCCCAAAGGTGAGGAAGGGCCAGGGATTCCACTGTGGCTGGCCCATCTCATCCTGGTGGCTGCTCCTAAGGCTTTCTAAGCCCGCTAAGGACTGCAGTGAAGCCTCAGCCCTTTGTGGCTGGGGAGCGCTCTTGGAAGTTTTAGAAACTCACCAGATGTGGTTTTCCCCAAGGAGACACCAGCTGCTCTGTCTCCCTGGGTGGGACACATAGCATAGCTTGCTGACCTAAATGAAATGTCTGATTGTCCCAAACCCGGGTCTCTACTGGGTACCCATGCAGCCGGCCCTGCGTCTTCAGCCCCTGGGGATGCGGATGGGCATGGCAGATGCTGCTGGCATTTGCCAGAAGAGAGAGGAAAAGGCAAAACGCTGAGCTTCCCCCTCCTTGCCAACCGATTTGTCCTCTAGGAGATTAGTCCCCTTCCCTGGCTTATGGGGGGATTTGCGGCTGCTCCATCTGCTCGAGCCCAGCAGGGCAGCGGGTGCCGGGGAGGAGTGGCCAGAGCCCAACTGCTGTCCCTGCTCCTGGGGGTCCTGGGCAAAGCCACCCTTGGGTTTGCACCCTGGTTTAGGCATTTCTGGCTATATCTGCCAGAAGGAGCAAAAACCTCTGGACTTAAGTGGGTGAAAATCCCACTTGCAATGTGGTTTAGACCCGAGTGTGTTTGCTGATGGAGCTGATGAAAACTGTGTGGAGCAATGGCAAGTGTTTTAAGCTGTTGTTGGCTGGTAGAAAGCCTTGAGGGTGCTCGAGGACCCCCTCCTTCCACCCAGGATAGTCCCAAGGAGATGATTGCCCTGTAAAACCCCCTTGGCCTTTGGGAAAGCAGGTAGGCAGGTAGAGAGGAAAGCATCTAGGTGTGGGCTTTCCCATGATGAACCCATGATGTGCCTGCTGGGGCTTTGGGGGAAAATGGGAGGAGGTGTGCTGGCTCACAAGTGCTTTTAGAGCCAGGTTTTCCAGAGGGGAAAAACGGGAAGTGATAGGGGTGATATGGGGTTCTCCCCTCTCCTGCTCCGTCACTCCCATCTTGTCACCAGGCACCATTTGAAGGTGGTGGGTAGGAAAGAGGCTGGAGGTAAGTTAGAGAAGATCTGATGACAAGTGGGCTTACAGACACTGGATTTATAGGGTCTGACTGAACTAGGTTTGTGGAAGCGGGGGCGGGGGCTGCTGGGTGATGCTGGGGGCTGGGGCTTTGCCAAGTGCTGTCCTGCTCCCAGGCGGTGGGGACCACGGGACACAGGAGCCTTTGCCCATGCCCACATCTCAGCCAAGAGCAGGTCTGGCATGTTGCTGGACCCAGGAACATGCTCTGCCTGTGCTGCTGCCTTTTCGGCAGGCATGGGGCCACGTGGGATCCTGCTGGACCCCCCTGGAGATGCTCCTGGTGGGGCAGCTCTCAGAAAGCACCGTTTTCTCTTCTAACATGGCAGAAAAATAGAGGGGAGCTCCAGGCAGCAGAGACGAGAGGCTGAGATGCCAGCACCATCCCCATCCTGCTCACCCACAGCTGCAGAACCTGGGGGAAGACCAGTTTCGGCCCCCTGCCTCCCTTCTCCTTTCCTTGCTGTTTTGCCAGGAATACCGATGGAGGCTGCCAGGTGTCAGCTCGGAAATCTTTTAACTTTACCTTGTCTCCCCAAATGGACAATGTCTCCGCTCATTAGGTGCCTGCCCAGGGGGCAGATGTCAGCTCTGCTCATGGCTTTTCTCAGCTCATCTCTGTGGAGACTCTTGATGGCTTCAGAGCGCTCAGGTCCCATCACGTCATGCCAGCTCCTGCCCACGGGGCTGCCCTCTCTGCTTGCCCGGTGGCTGTGCTGTCCCGGTGGCGGCTCACCTACAGCCCCCCCCACTTTGGGCACATCACCTCCCCCTCTTGAGCAGTGGGGTTTTGAAGGATGTTTTCTTAAAAGGCTGGAAAATAACAGGCACCAGTGGCACACGCATTGCGCGTGTGTGTGTGTGTGTGCAGAGCTGGAATCGGTTTTCCATGCCCAGGCAGCGCCTGGGAGGAGAAGCCATCACTGAAGCCTGCCCTTTGAGGCTGATGCGTTCCGACAGCTTGTTCACTGGGACATTAAAATCATTGCCTCTGTCTCCGTAAAACACCCAGTAAGGCAGATGATGGGAACACAGGTCAGGGGAGGATTGTTCTCTCCCCTACGTGATGAACAGTGGCATTGAAAACCCCAAGTAGCAGAACAAAGCAGATCCCAGCAGCACAGGGGCTGCTGCACCCCAACTGGATGTGAGCGGGGTCCCCTCCAACATGAAGGGCACTGGCAGCCTGGGGGGGCAATGCAGATGGAGCCATCTTGCTGAGGTTCCCATCTATAAGGTGTAGTACAGATCAGGGATTTGGTGATACAGTGGGAGAATGTCCCATTGCATCCGGTGCATTCCTCACCAGCTGTGCGGCATGTTTTCCCAAAGAGCTTGAGTTTTCCCTAGAAGGTTGCAGCAAGGCAAGAGGACATCTGCAAGCTCTCCATGCTCTCTGCAGACCTTGGACCCCACAACCCTGGACCCCACACAGGTGCCACATGGTCCCAAACACAGGGCCAAGCAGGTTGCCCTATGGGCACAAAAAGCCAAGTACTCACAGGTGAGGGGAAACTGAAATCCAGCTTGGCTGTCTGAGTTTTCAGGAGAGGCAGGCTGGGTTTTGGACCAGGCTTTTTTTTTCAGGGGGAGTGGGGGAGTGGTATGTAGTAGGGGATACGGGAGGACCTGCTGGTATTTGGTGGGATAGGGCAGTGTGCCAGGGTCCTGAGGGGGCTGCTTCTGCATCTCCAGCCCATAGAGGTGCAGAAATGGGGAGGTTCTGGGCAGGGCTGCTGAAAGTCTGGTTTTGCCTGAGCAAGCATTGCTTTGAGGGACCCTTAAAATTGATTCCCAGTGTGATCTGCTGGGTTGAGATGGGGAACAAGGTAGGATGTGAGCTAGGGTGCTCTGGAGACCCACCAAGACAGTGCCAGGGGCAGCCCCTGTGCCCAGGTGCTGCTTTGGATGCCTGCAGATGTCCTCAAGAGCAGTGCTTACCAGCTTGCTCAGCCTGAGTGAAAGTGGAGGAGCTGTCACAGCCTCGAGGGACCGGGCACAGGACCTGCTCACACATGGAAGTACCCATCAGCTCACCTCCAAGGCTGGGCACGAGTGAGGAGCTGCACACAGTTCATTCACCTTTGCATCCTATTGATGCCTCATGGTCAAACCCTCTTCAGAGAATGTTTGGCCACATCTCTGTGATTCCTCCTTACCCGCTCAAGAAGAAATGTGAAATTTCGAGCCTGTTCGAACATGGTGGCTGAGTCCTCCAGCATGCACGGGTAGTGTGAAGCTGAGGGTGCTGCTGAGCCCCTGGAGAGTGCTGTCCTGCACGGGGTCCATGCTGCTCAGGGTGCTTGGTGCCTCTCTGGGATGAATTAAGGATGTTGAAATTTCAGAGTCTACAAAGGATGGCTTTTGGGGAGACTGGCCACGTCAGTGTGTTGGAATTCACTGCATCCTCGGGTGCTTTCACCTGTGAGCAACAGGTGTGATTTTGCTGGGATCTAGACACCTCTGCCGCTCTGCTGTTCGCAAATGACTCCTTCAGCATATTAGGTGATCCCTTGTGAATGTTGCTGACCAAATTTGCTAATGGGACCTAGTCCATGAGAACTAGCAGGTGAGCTGGCCATGCCGGGATGGAGCCATGCTCTCCACTGCCATGGATCAGGCTTTTGGTGTGATAAGCTTGCTGGTGTCTTTCTTGCGGCACCAGTGTGTGTTTTACTGGAGAGAAACAACCAGGAAAAAAAATAAATTACTCCTCTGCTTGTACTGCCAGAGCAGACACAAGGTGCAGGGGCATTAGCCGTGCTGGAGAGAGGATCTGGGAGATGATGGTGAGGATGATAGTCTACCAGAAGACCAAAAAGTTGTTTGTCCATAAGTTTGTGATGCTGCCTTTTAAGACAACCTGACTGGCTGCCTTGCATTGGTCACTGATGAGCAAGACCCCACTGTTGTATGATGTGGGGACACAGGCAGCTGCCACAGCCAGCGCCTCTTCGGCTGCGGTGGTGCCGCTGGACGGCTGCGCTTGGCAGAAGTCTTCTGGAAACAGCCCTTCAAGACATGTTGGGGGACGCTTAAAGCAGCCGTGGTAAGTTTCTACTTGGAGGCAGCTTTTGGATTACTTGAGGTGCACTTGTGCCCATGCTGGAACTGAGGTTTGCCCCCAGCATGGCACCAGTCCTCTGGGAAATGCAGGCATGTCCTTACCTGGAGGTAACCTGCACCTTAATCGCGGAAAACACGAGTTAGGTGGCTAGACAAGCATGCAGTTTGACTGACCTGCTCCTGTGTATCTCAGGGAGCTGCAAGACATAGAAGTAGCAGGTTTTGAGACTAGCTTACAATTCTATCTGCACCAAACATTTAGAGGAAAAAGCTGGGCTGGAAGCAGGAGTTTCTGTGCATGGGTACGCACATGGTGCACAGTGCAAGATCATGGGGTCACGCTTGGGATCTTACCATACAGCATGTTAGCGTAAGGGTGGAAGAGTTGTAACATAATAAGTAGTGCTGCTGTGAGCTGGACCAATGCTTCATTAAGAAAACTGCCGACAAATTCTTTGATGACACATTTCCCGAATGCTAAGCCTTGTCTTGAGATAATTTCAAACCTATGACCTGAAAGAAAAGTTTCTTTCCTCGTGAATTTGCGGGCTGCATTGCTGTGGGTTGCTGCTCTGTGCTCGCGTGGGCAGTGGGGAGGCAGGATGGGGGGCAGCTGGGACAGAGGGGCTTGCACCTGCACCGGCGCTGGGGAGCAGGATGGAGAGTTTCCTTGCAACCCCTTGTCCTTCCAGCATCCTGAATCCTTGTCTGAGCCCCCTAGTTTGCACATATTTTGATGAGCCTTCTTTTTCTCAATACTGGAATCAATGACCAGAAGTTTGTACTAATCAGCATAAAAAAATTACCAAGAATCCCTTTGCTGGGGCTGTGTTACCCATGCGCTTCCCCATCCGCCGGATTGCCCTCAGCCACGGTGTTGGTGCTGGGAGGGTGCTCTTGCGGGTTCTCGGGTGGCCTGGGCACCTCGGGGTGCTGAGATGTCATGCTGCCTTCCAGGTCCTCCTCTGCTGCTTCCACTGCTGACCCCCAGCCCTCTGCCCCACGGCCTTCCTGACCTGCCCCCACTGCTCCTCCAACGGTGAGTTGCAGTTTGGGTTTTCCATCCTTTCCAGGTTTTTTTGGCAATCTGTTTGGGGCCTGCCCTGCTTGCTGGTGACACCAGCTGGCGATGCTGTTGCTACGACCTTGGAGGACATGGCTGCTGTCCATGGAGAGACATATAAGATATTGTGGGGGAAAAAACATTAATTCTGAGGATAGTTGGTCACTGAGGGAGTCTGCGCAGTCCCCATCCTGGGAGGTTTTCAAGCCCCAAAGGGATAAAGCACTGGGCAACCTGGTCTGATCTTAGTGCTGACGCTGCTGTGAGCAGCAGGCAGGACTGAAGATTGACCTCGGGGGTCGCATGGGCTCCTTCCCAAGGCAGCAGCATCAGCCCTTTGTGCCCAGGTCGCTGGGGATGAGTGTGGTGGCTGCTGAGTCACCAGGAAGAGGAAGGTTTCCCCTTGTAACACACAAGCCGCCCCGGCAGGTCAAGAGCAGCACCAAGTTGGAGCGATGAGTGGGGCCTGCAGCTTGCCCATCCCACTGCCCAAAGAATATTTTGGATGATGGAGAGGTTTTTCTGCCCTCTGGCACTCCGCTTATTAATGGCTCAGGCTGCTCAATTGATTTTATTGATGGGTATTGCATGCCCCAGTTAACTTATAGGGAGCAGCAGCAAAAATAAAGCAACAAAAATAACCCCACGCCCATGTCATGGAAATGTGCTGGATTATTTCCATTGCTGTGGTGGTGTGATTTCTGGATGAAGGAGACCCCTGGCTCACGCTCCCCCCATGGGAGCAGTCCTCACAGCTGGACCACTGGGCTGTAGTCACCTGGGGGGTCATGCTAGGGTCGTGTTCTGGGGGCTCCCTCCACCACAGCTTGGCTCTTTGGATGACTTCCCTTGGTCAGTAGATGCTGGAGCAGGACGTGCCCAAACCTGCTCTGAATGTAGAGAAAAGCATTGGCAGGGCTTTGCTGCCTGCCCCATAAGCAACCTGGAGGTGATGCTCCTGATCATTTTGTCCCCCCAGCCAAAACTGTATTTTATTTCTCTCTAAAATTCACTTTTCCTGGATGGTGAGCATCCATTGGGTGTCCTTCCTCCACGCTGTGCCTAACCTCTGCTGTGTCCTGGTCTGCAGGCTTGTGCCGCGGACCCCCAGTTTCCACCCCTTGCTCAGCATGCCCTTTTCTGGTGCAACCGGACCCTCCGAGGAATTGCTCTGGAGCTTGAGGCCAGCCTGCACGGTAAGGTAAGGTTAGCTCAGTCCCCTTCCAAATTCTGGGAGGGTCTTTGCAGCTGCACTGCAGTCTCCCTTGAGCTATAAAATGCCTGCAGGGAGGACATGGTTGAGCTCTGCGTGCAGGGGTACTGCTGTACCACAGGGACCTGGCTCTGTGTGAGGGGCAATGCTGCAGCATGGGCAAAAAAAGGGAAGGGGGTTTTGCTCCCTGCACAGTGCAGTCCTGTTAATGCTTTCTACGAGAGGTGTGTTTTGCTGCTGGGGCCTCTCACTGCGAAGGGGCCGGCACGGTCTTGCATCCGTGCAGGTTTACCGTCCTGCTGCCTCTGATCTCCTTGCACTCAGCCATCTGCTTTCCACCACATTGGTCACTGGGGTCCATTAAAACCAGCTGAAGAGCTAAGCTGGGAAGTGCATAGATGGGGTCATTTTCATCAGCCATTCTGCTTTTGCTACTAAAATAGATCTGCTTTGGCCTGGGGCCATTGTGTTGTCCCAGGCATTGACTATCGCAAATGGATGGCGGGGCAACATTTTCCATTAGCAAAGAGGAGGACACGCATCTCTGAGAAGAGAGCTCCATAAAGCAGAAATGTTATAGTGACATACAAACCCACCTCTCCTCTCTCCCTTTGCTTTTAAAAGTGTCACTAATCCTTGTTTTCTGCACCTAAAACCCTGGGAGGGACTGGCCAGAGCAACAATCTATACCTCCGACAAGATGGTGCATTTTGGATAAGGGGATCGAGGGTTTCTTAGAGGAGCTGCAGGTGACCCAGTAAGGGGCAGCAAGGGTAGATCTTGCCCAAAAACCTGTGAGGAGGCTTGTCCAAGGTCATTGGCAACGTGGTGTGTACTGGTTGTGCCTGGTCTTGAGTGCGCATCACCTGAGGTCTCTGCTGCCACCATCTGCAGCTCCTGTGTGCTATGGGCAGCTTCTCACAAACACATCCATCTATAGAGGGTTTTTTGGTGGGGGTGGAGGGCAGCTTTGGCTTTCCTGCTGGTAGCTTGGAGGCCAGGAAGCTGAAGGAAGGATGCACTTGAGAGCGCATCCCGGGAGGGCTCTGCCTCTTCCCCTCTTGCTGGCAACCCCCTGAGCATGGCAGGTCTTGGGGAAGGGCTCCCTATAGCCAACTCCAGGAAAACCGGGGCATAGCCTTGCTGGGGGGACTGACTGTCCAGCCTGGGACCAAGTCCCCAAACTGTCCTCCCACAAGCGCTCATAACCCTCATCTGTCTAGCAAGTGTGTTTTATTCTCTGGCTTTAGTGAAGACACTTTGCTGCATTAAGTGGTTATTAAAGCATCATTTGGATGAACATCACAACATCCTGCAGCTCACACCTCCTCCAGGAAGTCTCTGATATCATTCTTCTGCCTTCCCATGCTCCTTGTCCAACATCCCGTCCCTTCTCCCAGGCCTGTGCCCTGGTCCCTTTCCCGCATCTTCAGGCAGGAGAGGAACCCAGTGCCCAGCTCAGTGCAAGCCAGCAGCTTCTGGCTCAAAATGCAAAGCAAGGTGTGGTTTTCATTTTAAATGCTAAATCCCCTTCAAGGCCGTGTCTTGGACCTCTTGCCCCATGGGATTTCATCCTTTGAACTCAGAGCTGATCCTGTGCATATAGTACCATGGCTATTTTATAGAAAAACTACAGGTACAAGGGACACCTGGAAGAGGACTCTGGTTTTAAAGACCACTTGGCACTGGGAAACCGCTGCTGCTCCACCTTGCATCCAGGCAACATGACAAGTGGTCACTGCTGATGCTGGAGGCTGGAGATGCTGTGGAGCAAGCAAGGTGCTTGGGTGGGAAGTGTCCATGCCAGCCAGGGTAAAAGCTGGCCACAGTGCGACATGAGGCTGTGGGGTGGTGAGGAGGACATGCCCACCAGCGGCAAACGATTTCCCAGTTTGACCTTTCTGCTTAATCTGAACTTGAAGGTGAACAAGCAAAGCTGGCGGCATCGATCCGGGATGCAGCTGATGAGCACTGTGCCCTGCGGAGAGCTCGGCCCCCAGCATCAGGTCTCTTTCTCACCATGTTTTTTCCTGCCTCCCCTTCACGCCTTTCCAAAGCGATCAGTCAGAGTGGGGCCTGGCCCGGCACCCTGTGCCGCCGACCTTGCTGGGGGCCAGGGGGTTGCCATATAGGTGCCTGCAGAGAGCTGCCCTGCTGTCTGATGGGCTTCTCCCAGCTGCAGCTGCCTCTCCACCAACGGTAAGCCTGGCATCTACCTGCCATCAGCTCAGGGGTGTGGGGAGGCACATGCTAAAGGCAAAGGTGTTGGTACCCATAAAACCCATACTGTGGGCCAGGAGGCACATTTCTCATAGGTAATTAAGTTGCCTGCCAAGCCACATGCCGATGCTCCTAACTCAAGGGGTCTGATGTCTTAACAAGCAGCGATGCGTCAATGGTGTTTAATTCGGACTCGGCTTGCAGAGCAAAATGTAACTTGAAGCATCTCCGCGCTGCCCTTAAGTCTTTAGATGGAATGCCCTACAAACTGGCATATTTTATTTCTTTGACCCATTGGGAAACAAAACCTGAGCATAAGTTGGAAACCTAGAACTTGCCTTGACTAATACATAGAAAGCTCTTTTTTGGGGAAAGAAAGATGATGCACCTTCTCTCAACATCTTCCGTGCTTTAGCCACAGATTCTCCACAGCTGAAAATAACAAACCATTTTAATCTAAGTATTGCTTGTTCTGATCTTTTAATCCAGCTTGCTTTCTATCAACAGAGCGGCCTAAAATTATTTCTCCGCCTGCCTCTCTATTATATAATTATTCAGAAGATTACTCGGGAGCCAGATTTATCTGGGCATTGCTGGGAAAGGATGAGGGGGCTGTGAACGGAGAGCTGCAGGGGGGGCGGTTCTTCTCTCCCTTTGCATGTTGGCCATTGCAAAATACGGGAGGAGAAAGGAGCGAGCTGAGCACTTTTGGCTGCGTCTGTAGTTTGCATTTGTGTACGGCAAGTTTCTCCCTCGGCTTGTATTTGCTGGAATAAAATGCCCAATCTTCTGGTTGGTGGCTGGAGAAGTGTGACCCTCCAAGCCAGAGTGGGTTTCAGGTGAAACCCTGCACTTCTCTACATCATTTGGGGTGTTTTATGGATGTAATTCTGTCTTTGATAACAGTGTGGTGAGACAGTCCAGCCTTGGGAAGGACCTGGAAATAGGGCCTGTGCTCCTGATGTCTCCCGTCCCGGTGCAGAGCTGTATGCAGGGAAACAGCCCTGACGGGGAACCAGCACTGGGTCAGGACATGGTGGTGATGGCAAGAAAGTGTGGAAGTGTCCAGAGCTGTGCTTTCTCACCAAAGCCCAAGCTCAGGTGGTTCTTTGAGGAGTCTTAGGCGTTACCCTTAGATAAGAGGGGCTCAAGCCCTTGGATGATAGGATGGCTGGAGCAGCTCTGTGGAAGTAATATCACAGGAATTCAAGGGCAGATGCCAGACGTAGATTCACCTGGGGCTTTCCACTGGCAGGGGTGATGAAAAGGTGTATCGCTGGCACAACAAGATGGAGCAGGCAAGGGATTTGTCAGGTTGCCAGAAAAATGCAGCTTCTGACTGGTGTGACCTAAGGGCTTGAGCTTTGAAGGGAAAAACAAGAAGATATCTTGAGCTCCAAAATTCCTTTTTTTTTCTTCCCCAGACTGAGTGTCCTGACACTGATGGGCTGGTACCTGTGGTTACTGAGGGAAGGCCAGGAGCTGCTTGGCCTGTGGACCATGGCTGGCTGGGATGTGGTGGCTCAGAGCTGCTTTCCCCTGGGAAATACAGAGCTGGGGCAAGGAGTGACCTCCAGTGCCAGCCAAAGTCAGCTGCTAGGAGCCGTGGCTTTCCTTGCCTTGCTCCATAGGGTCTCAGGGATCCTTCTGGGGCAGAACATCCCCAGAACTGTGCTGTGGTTTAGATTTGGCAAGTGTCTGTGGGGGGACACATTGAAATGCCCTTTAAGCCTGGCGTGGCCATGCGGTGGTGGGAGCAGGTGATGCCCACCTGGAGTGTGCCACACTGCCTCCACTGCACTTGGTCTTTCTTCCAAGAAAGCTGTTTCAGTGGACCCTCTGCCTCCAAAGCAGGAGACTTGTCTCTTGGAGCAGTTGGTTGGTGCAATCACTGTGCATTAGCCAGGAGGGCAGCGGAGGACGAGTTCAGCCTGGGGCAGGAGTCAGGAGCAATGCAGGGGCATGAGAGAATATTTTTTTTAGTAATGGAGCAGTTGTATCAAATCCCCTTCCTCCGAGGCTCAGGGAGCCAGCTGAGCTCTGGGGTCTGCAGTCAGGGCTTCAGCCTGGTCCTTTCCTCTGCTGCTGCCTGCCTCTGAGATGGATGGTTTAGCACAGCCCATCACCAGCAGCCAAATGTGTGTTGCTGTATGCCCTCCCTCCCAGAGGCTCCATCCCCAGAGTGGGTGGGCAGGCACCGCTCTGCTGGTACCCTGGTAAAGCATCTCCAAATTTCCCTGTGCACACGGGCAGTGTCCCTGTGCTCATCTTGTACCCGAGCTCCTTTCTCCTTCATGTTGGAAGCGTTGGCTGGTTTGCCCTCATCGCCTCGAGGCAACCTGATTTGCTCAGTGGCCTTTAAAAAAATAAAAAAAAATAATCAAAGCCCACTGAAATGACAAGAACATCAGCGGTGGGTGCATCCCCCTTTCCAGCAAACCAAGGGATTTGGGAGAAAATGGGTCACGTGCTCTTCATCCCATGCCACGTGGTTGCTCTCCCAGGGCCAATGAGGTTTGGAGCCCTCTGCGCTGTACGGTGAAAAAAATCACTGGGATTTTTTTTTCCCCGTAGCATTTTTCATCCTTTCCAAACGTGAAAAGACTGGCCATCTGTCCGGACCCCCCTCACGCCAAATCGGGACTAAAGCAGCTCTTTGGGGAAGGTAAGAAGATATAAAAGGTTGTGTTGGTGGAAGACCACCTGCCGCGTGCAACTCTTCCTACTAATGAAAATCAGGGAAGAATCATTAAATGATTCAGGTCTGGGGCTCCAATATGGGTTAAAAGAGCTTTGGACGCTTAAGAAATGTCTTAAGTGAATCTCTTGTAGAGGAAATTTAAGTCTGTGTCGGAGAGAGGCGGGATTATGGGAGAAATAGGTGCATGAGCAAGGGGGTTACCTTAAGTTAATGGCTGTTCCTCAAGTCTCTCCTATAAAATATTTGCAAAAATACGTTTTCAAATTTTTTTTTTTTACAAAATATTTTTGCAAAATTGTTGTTCTCTGTTATAGTGTGTGCTTTATTTTGATAAAATTCAGTTTCACCTGTGTCTCGCGGCTAATGCCGAAGATCATAACCCTGGCTAGGGAAGCATCCATCTCTGCATTAACCAGAATATTCAGCCATTCTTAATTTGTGTGATTTACAGCGCAGGCTTTGGACAGTGTTGTTTATATATGCGCTCAGAGTTGGGAGTAGCACAAATCAAATTGCCTTAAAGAAATTGATACTAGAATAACATAGATGTTAATCACATCTTAGTCTGGCAACATAATAAAACCCCCAACCCTATTTGATTTAATTTTTACCTTTTGGTTGTATTTCCATTCTTTTTTTCCCTTGCGCCAAGGAAATTTGATTTGGAGAGAGCTTTGTTTTCTTTTCAGTTTGCCTTCAGATAACCATTTTACTCAGGGTGGCTAAATTCTTTCTGATACTGTCGCATTTCTGTTGCATTTTCTTTGGTTACACCGTTGCTTTATAAGTAGAAAAGTGAAATATTAGTAGCAAAGGTTATGGCGGACTTAACTGCTGTTGAAATCCATCCCAAAATATCATCTCCTTATTATAAAGGGAAAATGTTCTTGGGCGTATTTTTCTTGTAATCTGAGTTTTCCGGGATAATGTAATTTTAATGTGAACCATATTAGAAAATCTTATTTTATTAGTCGGAAGTCACGTCCAGCTTAAAAATAAACCAGAAACAGTGGATCAAGGGTGTTGTGTTTAAGTTTCCATAAAATGATTGACCTTTATTTTGACAGATGCAGAGACAGATGCTAGCCTGCATTTTGAGACAGAAACCAAACTCTGAGAAACAGCAGTTTTTCCTAATGTCTGGGGGTTTGCTTTTAATACAGAATTCCAAAATAATTCAATAATATTTCTGAAGCTCTTAACCTCAGACTTTCCCCCTCTTTTATGGATTAATTTATATAAATTTATTTAATATTCTCAGATACAAAAGCAAATCTGAAATTCTTTCTTCCCAAGAAATAACTGTAAAAAATGTTCTTTTAATCTTGCTGAATTAAGAGGACATTTCCTTCTAAAGAAAACCAATCATTTCGGAGTGGGGAATAAAAGACTATTGATCAAGACCAAGGGGAAAAAACCCTCTTTAAGTGGTTTCAACATTTCTAATGTTCATATTGCAAAGGTGCAAATTCTGCCTTCAAAATGCATCACAGAAGCTGTGGAATTTTAGTGCAAAGGATCAGAAAATACAAATGCTGTCAGAATTGATGGCACGGGTTGTGCAGAGAGGACCTAGCAAACCGCCTCTGTGGTGTCCAGCACTGATTTGAGATGGAAGCGGAGGGGTCCTGGGCACTTGCATGGGGAGATGCTCGCCACCTTGCAGGATGCTCTTCTGGGTAACTACCAATGATGCTTTTGCTCTCCGTGGTTTGGTGGTCCCAAGACTGCTTTTCTCAGGTGGTGATTGGTTTTTTCCTCCAAGTCACACACCTGCTTGGGAAATGGGCATTTTCTGTGTGGCAAGGGGAGCCGGCACCTTGTTGGCGGCACAGTGCTGGCCAACGTGGCTCCCTGTGGCGGGAGGCTCATGCCTGGTGTGCAGGGATGAGCTCAATCCTGACAGCAGCGGAATGCTTGCAGCCTCAGCTCCAATCTGCAGCGAAGCAATGTGTCTGCTTTTGGGGAAGCAGGGGATGCTTTCCCAGCCCTGCGACATGTGGTGTGGCGCAGCAGCTCTGGCGTAGACCCCCTGTTCCTGCAGCGCGAGGATGGGTGGCAGCCTGCATGGCTTGAATCTGCCAGGCCTCTGCAGCTGCTTTTTGGCCAGCTGAAATGAAAAGTGAATTTAAATGCTTCCCCACTGAGTGAGGGCTGTCCCCATCCCTGCAGTGATCTTTTCTCAGCTTCTCGCTGAATGCATCCGTCCTGGTGCTGCAATTGTGCACACATGTATATCTGGTTTAATTTCTTTATTTTATTCAGGCTTTGCTAAATGAGCTGGTAGTGTGCAGCGCGTGCCAGTGCAGGGCACCCCACTGACACCAGACCTGCTCCACCCCACAGAGGCACCGTCCGCCGGAAATGAGCTGGTAGTGTGCAGTGCGTGCCAGTGCAGGGCACCCCACTGACACCAGACCTGCTCCACCCCGCAGAGGCACCGTCCGCCGGTGCTGCTGGGGTGCCACCCACCCGCAGCAGAGGCAGCTCGGGGTCTTGGTGGCACATCCAGACCCGGATTTTGGCAGGGACCTGCAGCCAGGGTTAGGTTTGGGGACAGGGGTGGTCATGGCCCCTTCCCCAGCAGTCCCAATTCCCAGCCAAGCAAATTCACTGATTCCCTCACCGGTGCGTTTTGCTCAGTGTTTAGACCCGAGGTTACAGAGGACCTACCATGGAGAGAAGGAGAGAGGAGAAGGCAGGGCTCCTTGATTTTAATCAGGGTTGAGGTTTAGCTGAAGTGAAAACAGATCCAGAGTGACAGTTTTGGAGCCTGCTGTCAGGGTTTGAGCACAGCACGGCAGCAATCCACCCCCAGCCGCCAAGGGCCCCTGTCCTCCTCCTCGACGGCCAAAGCCAGGGAAAGCCACCACCACTGAGTGCGGGACGGGGCCGTGCAGCCTGGCTCCACCACCGGCACAGCCGCTGGCTGGCTTTGTCACATGCTGTCCTCCTTCCTCGCACTGCTTTTGGCTGAGGGCAGCGCCAGGCAGGACATGGCCTTCTGGTGGGCCACCAAAGTGTGTACTCACCCCCCGCCTTCTCCAGCCCTGTGCAAATGGATGCTTGAAAGATGAGGTCAGTACTGCATCCCGACCGATCCAAGTGGTCCTGACTGAGCGATGCCAACTTGCTTCTCCCTTGTCTCCCATCAGTCTCCCATTCCTAAAGAGCATCTATGGCCAGGCCAAAAATCAGGGTTTAGGCTTGTGGAGAAACAGCACAAGAGGAGCACTGGATCCAGCCCTGAGCCTGGAGGAGCTGGGATTTATAGGGCCAGGCTGGTCATGGCTCCTCTGTCAGTCTCTCTTAGTTCTGAAGCATTTTCCTAAATGTGGAGGGGACCAGCAGAATGGTACTGTACTCAGTCTGTCCCTTTTGTCCCCAGCCTGGGGGGCCGGAACAGGAAGACCTGCCTGTTCTTCCATCCCTGGATCCGGAGGGGCTAGGACCTACCCCAGGTACTTTGAGAAATTTGGTGGTATTCACAAGAGTAGCCCCAAACCCCTCATCTTTCGTCCTGTGCAGCCTGTTATTGGGCTGCCATCTACTTAAAAAAGAAATCATCAGCTAAATCAGTTTTTGTAGAGACTGAGCGTGATCAAAAATAACATGCTCCTTGTCCGTCTTGACCTTGCACCTCCCGTTTGCTCCCATGTGCTCTGGGTCGGTCAGTCTGTCTGTCCACTATTGCCTGGACAGACACCTCCAGGGCAGCCACTGCACTGCAAGCTTTGTCCCTGTTTCCAGGGATTAGAGAGAGAGAAATGGAGATGGGATGAGATGAGGCAGTCGATTGCTTTGCTCTCTGGATGAAGGGATTTATGGACTGCCCCCAGATCAGTAGATTGAAACTGGAGGGAAATTATTGGGATGATGTTGCCTGCAGGATTAAAGCCAGGGTAGCCAGCAGGCTCTGGAGGAGGGGAATGCAGGGGGCTGTGGATGGGGGGGCTTCGGGATATCTACTGCCCCAAGCTGCAGGGAGATGCTCCTGGTTGCATCCTCGTCTGTTTTGGAGGACGCACTGGAAGTGGATGCCCCCCAGCCCCAGCTCTCCAGGATGCCTGAAAGGGCATGCAGCGTGGTGGGCTGAGGTGGAGAGAGGGATAAGGGGACAGAAGGCCATGTCCCTGGTGGCTGGATTAAGAAAAATAGTAGGGGGCGTGTGTGGGTGTGGGTGTGCGTGCACGCCTGCTCTGCAGGTGTTTCGGCCACACATGCATCTGTGCAGCATATAGAAACAGGATGGGCAAAAGTCTTGTGCTGGTTAAGTCCACTCAGCCCTTTTAGGCGAGGAGTGTGCCAGGAGTGCCTGGAGCTCTTCGCAGAGCTGTGCCCTCTCATTTCCAGGTTGCTGGAGGACAAGCTGCTTGTCCTCTGAGGTCCACACAGCTCCCCATGGTCTCTCCTCCTTTATGAGCAGCTGACATGGACCTATGGCCATGAAATCCTTTTTTGGAAAAATGGCATATAAAACCTGGCACATAGGAGACTATTATCTGATTGTCTCACCCTGCAATCTCCAGAAGGATGCATTTCCAACTCTGGCTGTGCTGGCATCCTTTGGGAAAGACGTGGGTCCTTCAGAGCTGGTCTATGGCCCCAGCAGAGCATCCCTGGGGCATCTGTTGAGGCATCTGCCAGGTGATGTCTCCTGGCTTATGTTCCTTAGCCTCTGGCTAGGGGGAAAAAGGCTAAATTGGGTGCATCTCTGAAACATGACCAACTTTGGGCTCAGTGTCAAGGTTATAAGTGGAGTTGTCCAACAGAGATGAGCTTTATTTGCAAATATGCAAATGTTTGTAAGATTTAAACAACAATGACTGGCAGAATGACATTCCCACCAGCAGCACATGGCTGTGAGGAAGCTCTTTTCCAGTACCTGACCTGGATCTTTGCTGCAGTTTCACTCAAGACCGTTGCCCTGTGTCCCCCCACCCTCCTTGTCCTGCAGAACTTTGGCTCCTCCAGCCCTTCCCTGTGGGCCGTGTTTGCTGGCCCCAGGGATCTGGGGTTGTTCTCTGCTGGTCTGTGAAGACCCACCTCATCATTCTTGGGTTCCTTCTGCAGATCCTGAGCTTGCAATTTGAGTTGTTGCTCCCAGCTGTTTTCAGGTGGGTGGGGAGCTCTTCCTCGGTTTCTGTGCACTTATTTCCACACAGCCAGGCTCAGTGCTTTGCCTTGCTGAACTGTGTCTTATTTTCTCCCCTTTGCCAAGCTCGCATTGGCTTCTTGCCCTGCTGTCCAGTATATTGGCTTCACCCCCTTGGGTAGTCACCTGGCAATTTAACAGGAGTGCCACTGATAAATGTTCGGGGGAGGCTTAGAGCATTTCTCAGCCATCTTCAAATGGTTTCTTATGCCCCAGGCTTCCCTGGCTCTTTCAGGACAATGCCACGTAGGACAGTATTAACAGCCTTGCTACTGCCACCCCTGTACTACCAGTTAGGGCATATCCCCCCTCTATGAAGACTCGTCTCAGGGGGTGTTTATTGCTGATGCTTGCAGAAATGCTGGATGAGCTGCCCTGGCTCCCTTCACATCACATGAGTTTCTTCATTCTCCAGTGGCTCGGTCCAGCCACCCTCTGCGGCACTGCTGGTGGTGTTTCCCCATGTCCCACCACACATTCAGGGGGGCAGAGGTGGAGGGTGGCACTGAAGTCGTCATCCTCCTGGCCTCCACAGAGTAAGGTGGTGCCGTTTCAGCTAATTCTGAAAATCTTTGGGATTTTTTTTTTTTTTGTCTCAATTGCTGCCACAGAATTCGCCCCACTCTGCAGTGCTGAGCCCCGCGGCAGGGTCCAGGCTGGGGGTGTAATGCAGTGCTGCTGGCTCTGCCTTCCTGAGGCAACCAGGGCACCTGCACTGAGCAGAGACTGGGCCAACACTTGGTCCTCACTGGTCCATCAGCACCTCCTTTGGGGCCCTTGCTCCAACCTCTCCAAAAAATTGGATTGCGCATAGAGGAACACCCAGTATTTCAGGAAAAACTGTAATGGATCGTTTTTGTCTGTTCTTTGATATGCTGGCAGGCCAAAAAGCTGTGATGGAGCTTGCAACACAGCAGCAGCTCATGTGAATGAATGGAAATTCTGCGTCCTATAGATCTCTGCAGATATATATCTCAGGGACAGCTAACTAAATTTTCCCTAACCCTAGTAACATGAGCCTCCAGGTTTTATGACTTCTTCAGATGTATCTGGGCAAGAGGTAGGTGCTATTATCCTGCTGGTCTGCAGTGTGGGATGAAGTTATTGCGTGCAAGACCTTCATCCCGGGCTGATCGGTAGGGAAAAGCTGTGGCTTCGTTTGCTAGCCTTCACATAAAAGATTGCGATAATGGCACTGCCATTGCGACAAAACCAGTTGTTCTCCTTGGACTGGGCTTGCCGTAGAGATGGTGGAGACTAACACCATCTGACGTGGGGCCCAATTCTGATTTCACCCGTGATTGCGCATCCGTGCACCAGCCGTGCCAGAGCTGCACTTCTGTGGACGACTGCTGCTGGTCTTGATTAACTGTTGAGGTGCAGTAGGCTGCAATGAACTACACGGTGCTCAGCAGATGAGCAGGGACTCTTACTGGACATCCCTCCCTGGGATTCCAGTGACCACAGGCAGGAGTCAGGGGTTTGTTCTACTCTTCGTTGCAGAGACTTGCCAGTTTTCCTCGCACTCTGGGACGGGGCTGTGCTGGAGGTATGTGATGCTGCATTTCTGTTCCTCTTGGTTTATCCATCAGGTCAGAAATAGCTCTGAGATGCATGAAACCCCACTGAAAACCTACAAATATAAGGTGGGTTCAATAGAGGCAAGTGAGGCTGGTACGGTCAACACCCAAAGCAGGATGCACAGCCTGATATCAGCTTGTGGGTGCACCAGATGAAGATAAACCCAGGAAAGCAGCAGGAAATTTCCTGGAGGGGAGAGCAGGCTTAGCACAGCTTTGGGCTGGTCTGAGAGAAGAGGTGTGCATTTCGTTGGGATGTGGCTGAGCCCACTGCAGTGTGACAGGGCTGAAGCATACCAGTTGCTCCTGAACTCTAGCTGATACCAGTATCTAGAGCCAATATCTCTCCATGGAGGGCCACCCAGTGTAAAAATCCAACCCTGCTCTCTAGAGGGAAAAGGATCTGGGGAGAAAGCCATGTGATGTGAAGAGTGGTAGGAAATTATAGTTTAGAAATAGTGAAGAGCTCCCAAGAATTTCAGCCAGCAAAGTGGTTGGTGGGACAAGTAGGAGTTAGAAGGCCACCTGAAGCATGGAGGTAGCCAGGAGAGGTTGCTCTGATAGTCCTGGACTGAATCTGTGAGCAGACGAGCCAGCAGAGCAGAGAGGGGAGTGGAGAGAGAAGAGGGTCCAGGGGAAGGCACGTTTGCTTCCTCACAATAGTAAGTGAGACTGGAAGAGCCCCGTGGTGCACATGAGGAAGGAGGGGAAGGTGGGTTATAATTGCTCATCGTCAGCCAGAACTGACATCCTGGGCCATGAGTCTCATCCAGAGGAGAGCAGGGAAGTGGGAGCAGGTGACTGAGAACGAAGCCTCCAGAGATGCCTGCTGTGAAGGCAAGAGCAGGGACATTTGTCTCTTGTGATGCTTGGAAAGATCAAGTGCAGGTGAGAAGCAGATATATACTGCTGGCTGATGTACCAGGGTAGCATGAGGCATCTTTTTTTTCTTTTTTGGGTAGAGATATCTAAAATATTTCCACTGAAGCTGGAGAATAAGTGGGGGAAATGTCGACCAAAATTACTATAGTCTCTGGAAAATGGAAGCAGATGGAAATGCAGCTTTATTGCAAAATGGCGTTTGGTGTCACTCATGTAGATGGTGCTTCTGTCCTCTATTGGCTTCATCTTCTGATAGCCGAAGTCTGCTGATGGCTGATGCATTTCCATTTGGAGCCTGGGTTTAAGGGAATGCTTGGCTTTGGTTTTCTGCCATAGCATTTTCTCCTTCCACCCCTGTCCTGACCTGGCCAGACTGTGTGTTGTCGTCATAATCCTGAGCTGGCTGCAGTGCGGTGCTTCCCAGCCGCTAAAATGCAATGCTGAAAATCGCCGGATTAGGTCTTAATGGCAGGATCAAGCTGCTGGGAGATGAGTGGAGAGAAAGCTCCTGCTTACGCAGGTGGACAGGCAGGGCTCCTGGGGAAAGCAAGCTAGAAAGCATAAAATGTTGTAAAAGCAGCTTCTGTCCTTGCTCTGCATTTAGCATATCCCTCATTTTCCAGGGGTCAGAAAAAGCTGGCCTGAGTTTTGTGAAGCAGGTATTGAGAGGTCAGAGGTGTTTAAACATTTCCTCCCTTGCAGTGGAAAATGTTGTCCAGAGTGATGGACTTCCTGGCCACGATATTAATCCCCAACATGAAAGTCTGTCAACCACATTAGCAATCTGGGCCCTGCCATCGCATATTGTGGTGTGCTGAAGGACGCTGAAGCTTTCTGGTTGTCTTTAACACTTGGCTTTCTGCTGGTGGGGCTACTGAAGCACCAAAGAGTCCAGAAAGTGTGTTGGATGTTTTTCAGGGTGGCATTGCTATTGAGCAACTGCCCAGATGCTCCAGGGTAGGGTCTCAGGGGTGGTCCTCTGGGCAGGCGGCACAGCATCCCTGTAGAGACTGGTGCCCGGCCACCCTGCGTTTTACCTGCATAGGTTGGCAAGGGCTCTTGGTCAACAGGACTCCAAGGTGTTGGAGTTTATCGGCCTGCACTGACCAAACCGGTGAAGAATGTGTGATTTTCTAGAAGCTGTGTGATGGGCTATGGGGGTAACGGAGACTTTCTTCATTGAGTTTTCTTGGCAGTGCCTGTGAGCTTTCCATTCAAACCTTTCAGGGAGGGGGTGGGTTATGCCTGTGGGACATTTTTGCACTGAGTTGCCCTCTCTGTTTGTTTTTGGACAGCTTGAACAAAGCATTGCTGTCTACCAAAACAAATGCCTAGATAAAGCAATGAAATTTGATCTCCATAATGCTGATGAGAATATTCCATGACAAGATCTACCAAATAAATTCTACCTTCTGTGTCTGTCTTCTGGCAGGACTCTCTGTCCCAGAGGCACCAGGGTGACTTTAGAGCAGATAAGAGAGAACCCTCCCTTTGGAGTTGGGGTCTGCAATGCTAGTGCCAAGACAAGAACAGTTTTGTGATGGACCTCATTAATGACAGCCTCAACCACCGTCTCTAAAATGCAGGCTGGTGCTGCCGCCCCTTGGGGGAGGCGCGGGTGCCT
>NW_009259029.1:97615-135450 GCF_000687185.1 Egretta garzetta | reverse complement strand
ATGGCAGGGGCTGTCCCGGGGGAGCTGCCCCCCAGCACTGGCAGCAGATGCCCCGGCTCTCCGCTGGGCATTTGCAGAGGAGGCATAGGCAGCGTTTGCTGGAGCTGTGCTGCAGGACTCGCTCGCGCATGGCTAACATGCCTGGGGAGCCCAAGTGGATTCATGGGAGGAGGAAGAGGAGGAGGAGGAGGGCTGGCATAGGCAAGCACGGAGCCAGTGATGTCTCCTGGCCCCTGCAGGGACACCGGCTCTGCCTGAGCTCAGCCAAGCCTCCTGCTATTGCCCATCCAGAGGGGTCTGTGGGGATCCCAGCATCTGCTTTTCCAATTCCTGTTTGGAAATCAGGCTGGAGAACAAAGTCTCCCTCCCCCTGTTCTGCTTCATGTGCTGTCTCCTGTCTGGGAGATGATCATGGTATTAAATTAATTTTATACATGGTGTTCAGAACTCCCCTAATTAGAATGTTTTGCTCGAATTTTAGGCGAGTGTCAGTATTTTTGAGGTATCAGCAAACATAAAGGAAAGAGACTTGCCTGGCTCACTGTGCAACTTCCATTTTGGGGCCAAACTCAACACTTCTGTCTTCTAATGCTGCACCTGCTCTGCACTGGGTTGGAATTGGGATCTGGATCTAGTCTATCTGTTGGACTGGATGTAATGGCGTCCTCGGGGCTTTCAAGTAGATGGACAAAGAAGCCATTTCAAAGCTGCTATGAACTAGGCAGAACGCGACAGCGAAGAGGAATGGTCCAAGATAGGTCTTTCTCTAGGCAGGGAGTGCTCCGAAATGCTCAAAATGGCATTTGGGGGACAATTTTTCCCAGTCCTTTGTCTGTGAAGAATGAGGGCTGTGGTGGGAGGCATGCACCCAGGGTAAATGCCTCGGCTCTATTGTTCCCATCGTTTTCCTTGAGTTTATGAACCCCTATATAAAAGACTTACCTTTCACTAGTATGATTAAGAAAAGGCCAATGTAGCTTTCCCGCTCACTGGAGCATGAAGCGTGTTTAATTTAATAATGCTGATAAATCTTAAAGCCAGGAGCATTTGGCTAACACATGACCCACTTTTTCAATCAATTGGAAACATTTACATAACGGCCTGATGCAGCGCTCCTCCTGTGAGGGATGCGGAGCAGGGGATGGCAGACATTCCCGCAGAAAGCACTGCCGCTGTAGGACATCTGGTGAAAGCAAAATGGTAAATTTGGCTGGTCCTTAGCGGGCGAGTCGTGACCTACCTCACCGCGACTGCCAGCTCTCCTGCTGCCGCAAGGATGTGCCTGGGTTTAGAGCACCTCAGCCACCCAGCTGGGCTTTGGAGGTCCATCACCCCTGTGGCAAAGCCCAGACTGTTCCAGGGTCTCGCCCTCGCCTGCCAGCTCCCAGCAGCCATGGGACTGGCACCCTGGCCTGTAGCCGCCTGGGCTGCCGCAGCCAGGCAGTTTACAAAAGAAAGCCCTCAGGGTGGTGTGTGGGGTGGGATGGCTTTGTGGGTACTGCCTCTGAAGGTCATGAAAGCCACTGCCTAGGGATATGCCTTGACCATCAGCTGTGAACAGCCTCTACCTTCCTCTGGCTCTTCTGTCAGAGCATGCTCATCAGCTGAGAAGGGGAGCTGTGCCTCTGTGTTGGCTGTAGCGGTGTTGCGGCTTTGTTTCTTTCCCTGTGACAGGGCTAGGTTGGGACAGGGCATCCCTGGGGATGGCTGTCCCCCCGTGTGATGGGGGCACCTCTTTCATGCAGGCACTTTATCTCCTGGCACATCAGGAGCACCAGCAATGCTGACCTTCACATATCAGCACGTTCATCCTTTTTAGCATTGCTTCCCTTGCACAGAAATCAGCACTAACCAACACAACCAATTATTTATTTTCCTTTATTGTTTGCCTGCAGTGGTCTCAGTCTTGGAAGAGAAAGTTCCTGATCTTGCACATTGTGCTATCATGTGTCAGCCTCTTCCCATTACTCTGGTCCCCAACATCATCACCTTCTTCCTCTGAAATATTCTCCTCCTCCCCACCCTTAACAGTGCCTTTAGCTTAACATGTTCAACACATTTAATTTCTTATCCTTCTTGTGAGGATTTTACTTTTTTTTTCATTTGTAACATCCAGTGGCCTCAAGATCAGTGTTTGCAAGTAGGTTATAAGCAACCCCATTCCCACTGAGCCGGTCTCCTCTTAGCTCAGTGGGAACACTATCTCCCTGCTAACCGCATAGGTTTTATCCATTTTGGCTTTCATAAGAAGCTCTTGGAAGAGGAGGTTTTACATCAAACCCGTCTCCCAGCCATGATCTGTGCAGTGCTCCCTGCTTATTCATCCTGACTGCCTCTTTGCATTAAAGTAATACTTAAGAACTGGTTTACCTCCCATTTTTTGGTCACGTAAGTCCCTGTCTGAGCTAAGAAGAATGCCAGATGCTCATGACCAGGATGCAAAATCTCCCATCTGATATATACTGAGGGATTAAATAACATGGGGGAGAATTACTGTGACTCTCTCGGCATTGCACATAGAATGATGCTGGCACCTCCCTCTGAGACAGGACGAGTCTCCCCATGCAGTAGGCTGCAGAGACATTTCACATGCCTGGTCCTCGCACAAAGATGCCACTAAGGAGGCATCAGGAAAGAAAAGGAAGGATTTGTTACCATTCTGTGATTTTTTTTTTCCCCCTGCCTTCAAAATATCAGTGGCATTTTTCCCTCTAGAGGGCAGAGGAGGAAAGAGAGAGAATGGGAAGGGAAAGGAATGTGACAGCACTGGGAAAACTCACGGAGGTTTCATTAGATACATGCCAGGCATGGATGGTTGGAAATGGTGTGGTCCTGAGATGCAGTGGCCAGCTAGGGTGCTCACAGGTTGGGATAAAAACGCAGATATGTAGCACTCGGGACACCAGCTCCATCCTTCCTGTTCCATGCTCCTGGGGTCAGATAGATATTTCATGGTTGCTGAAAAACTGGCTTTTGATTTTCTGAGTGCCCATTCACACTTGAAATGGTGAATTTCAGTTCGCTAGATAGGTGGCCCTGGGTCTTTTAAAGTCCTAGTTCAGCCTTTTTTTCAATGAAAGGGTTGTTAAGCATTGGAATGGGCTGCCCAGGGAAGTGGTCGAGTCCCCATCCCTGGAGGTATTTAAAAACCGGGTAGATGAGGTGCTTAGGGACATGGTTTAGTGGTGGGTTGGCAGGGTTAGGTTAACGATTGGACACGATGATCTTAAAGGTCTTTTCCAACCTAAACAATTCTATGATTCTATGATCCTATGATCAGTCTTTGGCCAGGCTGCTCCACTGACTCCCTGCTCCTTGTGTCCATGCATTCAGCTGGGCACAGCTGCTTTTTGGCTCCTGCAGGTGTGGGCTAGCCATCTGGCTGTGTCACCTTGGACACTTGAGTGTTTGCTCCCATGATGGCTTTTGCATAAAGCCAGTGGCAAAGCATGGCAGAGCTGTGGGCTGTGCCCAGGCTTGTGCCCAGCATGGTCCCTACAGCACCATCTGCACCATGAAGGTGCTCAGCTCATGACATCTCCCCAGGCTGCTCCAGCTGTGGCTTTGCCATGCCCTGCTGCTGTGCAGGGTCCATCCCATGTCGAGGAACCTGTCTGTTTTGAGAAAAAACCTTTCCCCCTCTCTGTCCCCAGGTGATACGGCCGTGGTGCTGTCTCCTTTTGCGCCAGGGCTGCCCTTCCAGCTAACACACATCTCCCGTCCCCTGGTAGGAAATGGAGTCGAAAGTCTCCGAAGGCGGCCTGAACGTCACCCTCACCATCCGGCTGCTGATGCACGGCAAGGTAAGGGGCTCCCTGCCAGGGAGTTTCCTCACAGCTCCCTCTCCCACCTCCGCTCCAGCTGTGCCTGAGTCCAGCAAGCTCCACGCACCACCCCCACAGCCCTGGGCTGCCAGGAGCAGATGCCCTGCTGGTGGGGAGGGTGGCACAGCGGCACGGTGCTCCTGGCCCCTCTCATGCCTGTCCCCCACCCTGCCCTTCTGCTGGAGACAGCGTGCGCCAGGTCTTTGCTTCATCGTGGGGTTGGGCTGGATTGTCCTCACGTTTTGTAACGTCGATTCCTTTGTGTTTGGCTTTTTTTCTGTAGGAAGTTGGAAGCATCATTGGAAAGGTAAGGACGTCTTTTAAATGTGTATTTAATTCTGTTGCCTGCACCATTTGCTGCCTGTGGTGTGGTAGATGCTAGTCACCTCTTTCCTGTGATGTCCTTAAATGTTTGGTGTGCATGAGCTTGTTGCTGCATTTGTGAGACAGAAATTATGAGAGTGCCAGAGAGTGATCAAAGACCATTCCCCTAAAATAAAAAATAACCACCAAACTTATCTGGTGCTATTTCCAGCTGCTTCACTGTGGTGATGAGTAGGTGTTTCTGATCATGTTGCCTGACATTTTAATCAAATAGATTCATTAAGAGAGATTAAGAAATGTCATGCAGACCCATTTAAATTCTGC
The DNA here is from genome assembly GCF_000687185.1 of Egretta garzetta. Classification (NCBI taxonomy): domain Eukaryota; kingdom Metazoa; phylum Chordata; class Aves; order Pelecaniformes; family Ardeidae; genus Egretta; species Egretta garzetta. Next base: position 130,978 of record NW_009259029.1, on the reverse strand, counting down.
AGCATTTGTCTCTGAGGCCACAGGACACCATTTAGCGTGTGCAGAAAAGCCTCACGAGGTGTTCTGCTCTCTGGTGCTTGCTGTGGCGGTTTGGAAGGTCCTGGCTATACAGGATTGGGTTTTTGGTGTTTTTAAAAGACAGGTTTGTGGTAGCAAAGATTTGCAGCATGAGCACCTTCTCACATATGCTTGCACCTTATTTTTCCATCAGCCTGTCCAGCCCTGGAAAGATTCACGGTTGTACCTGCTTTATATCTGAATATAAAGATATCAGATCTCTCTATAGATGCTAAGTAACTGCCCTTCAAAATCACTCTGAAGTGCCAGCTTTCCTCAACATGTGATCAGTTTCTGAGCTTTTTCCATTGGTTTTCCTCCTAATGGGAAACAGAAATGAAGGTAGAAGCTACAGGTGTGTAGCTGGTTTGTCTGTCGTGTTTTACAGACGTGGAGAGCAGGGCTATGACAGGCTACTCCCTCAGCTCTTCAGCCTGCCCACTGTGTGGGGATGGAGGACCAGGCATCACAATGCTGCCCAAATGTTTGTCTGTATGTTGCCACCTATTAGAGAGACGCATGTTCAGAAGGGTTGTTCTGAAGGTGGAAGTCTTGAGTTTTTAGTAATAGCCTGTGTTTCTGCTTCCTATTTCAGAAAGGAGAGACTGTGAAGAAGATGCGTGAGGAGGTGAGCAACCCTGCTCTGTAGAAGGATTTGTGGGAGGAGGGGAGAGGAGTGGGCAGGGCCGTCGGGCTCTCCTGCCTGGCAGCAAGCAGCGTGGTGGCCAGAGCTGCACATTGCCCTGTGCAGTATGTGCAGTAGCTCCCAGGGTCAGGACACACAAGCTGGTTGTGCCCAGAGCTCTTTGGTCCAGTTTTCTCCCTCCATACTCAAACAAACTCCTATAAAATTTAATGGAAATTTTCCAGAGCCAAGAATTTCCTCTTAATGAAACAGTGAAATGAAGTCACTCGTAAGATGCTTGAGTTTGCCCAAGGTCTTTGCGCCTGCATCTACAAAGGTGTTATCAGATCAGTAAGCAACACTCTTCCTTTTTACAAGCAATGACCCTACAAGCTGGTCTTGCCTTGACCGCTTGGGTTTGCATTGCAGTAAAAGACCCAAGGTGGATGCTTGGAAACCCATCTGAGAGTTGGGGTAAGCCAGTGCTGGAAGCACCGCAGGGGAAAGGGTTGGGAGTTTTTAAGGTTAGATGGGGTGTAGAGAGGCTGGCAGAGGTGATGACCTAAGACCAAGTGAGCAGTGCACTTGCTGGTCACCTGGGGTTCTCTGAGCTTCTGCTGTTAGGTGCTGAATGTTCCCAGGCTGGGACAGGATCCAACCTGGAAGAAGGGCTGCACCTCTGGCACATCCCTTCCAGTTGCTTGGCTATGGTTATTCCAGGGCTGCCCTTCTCTTTCCAGAGTGGGGCAAGGATCAATATCTCGGAGGGGAATTGCCCTGAGCGAATCGTGACCATCACTGGCCCCACCGATGCCATCTTCAAGGCTTTCGCCATGATTGCCTACAAATTTGAGGAGGTGAGCAACATGAGCCTTCACCCCAGGAGGGCAGAGTAAAGTGGTCTACATCCAGACCCTTGGGTGGCCCACTGGCCAAGCAGAGCACTGGCATGCCCACTGCTGGGACCAGCAGTGCAGATCGGTCTGGATACCTCCAACCCATGTGTGACTGGTTGGACTTGCTTAACTGTTACACAACCTCGGCACAAAACCTTCCAGACATTTCTGACTAGGCAAATACTGAGTTTCAGTGAAGTGTCCCAGAGGTCTCACAGTTAATTAACTGCAGGAATATGCAGTGATGCAGCTGCAGACCAGCCGGGGTCTGGGGGACGTGACCCCTCTTCTCTGGCCCAGGGCATTTGGGTTGGCCTGGATGGCAGGTGTGGTGTTGGGTACCAAGGGCTGATGCATTGCATTCTTATTTCCCAAGGACATAACCAACTCAATGAGCAACAGCACTGCTACCAGTAAACCTCCGGTGACGCTGAGACTGGTTGTGCCAGCTAGTCAGTGTGGCTCTCTGATTGGCAAAGGAGGATCCAAGATCAAGGAAATCAGGGAGGTAAGGCAGACCTAGTTTTGTTCTTGCATGTAATCTCAGCTCTGACCAAGGGGGAGTGGGAGCTGCCTTGGAAAGGGGGATCCTTATGCTGTGAGCATCATGCATCATGTTGCTTCCCAGGATGGTTCTGCTGACATAGGAACAGCATCCCGTGGGACCTTGCCGGCGTGCTCCTGCAGATGCAGGCAGTGCGCCACATCTGAGCTTGCGTGGGGCAGCACAGCTCTTGCGAGGCGCGTAGCATCGAGCTGGAGCTGGCTGCAAGGAAAGGCATTCAGCTGTGGGATGTCTCCTCCTCTCTCTTTCTGTCTCCAGTCAACAGGTGCTCAGGTTCAAGTGGCGGGGGACATGCTGCCCAACTCCACGGAGCGGGCGGTGACAATCTCGGGGACACCCGAAGCAATTATCCAGTGTGTCAAACAGATCTGTGTGGTGATGCTGGAGGTACAGTCTGTAACAAAGGGGGTAAAGTACATAGGAAAAAAACCCAGCTGGCACCACAACAGTGCTGGGAGCTGTGGAGCGTGTCTCATACCCTTCACCACGCGTTGTTGGACCACTCATTTCCTGGTACCTCCGTTTGAAACCCACAGTGTGTTTTCCCTGCCATCTTTGTACGTTTTTTCTAGAGTCCCACACTGGAAACCTGCCTGATCAAGTGTCCCAAAGGAGATGGTTTCTGTCATAGCACAGGGTGGCTTTAGGAGAGGGGGATGACGGAGGAGACCAGGCAGGCTGGGACAGCCATAGCCTGGTTTCCCAGCAGCACCGAGGGTGCCATGGGAAGGGGATGGGTGCTGCAGCCACTCCACCAAGCACCTGGCCTCCTCTGCATGGGGCTTGTGGTGCCCCGTGAGGACCATGGCTGGGAGGAGGAGGCCAGTGCATCCCCTATGCTGGGGAAGCTGGGACTGGGAGCACAAACCCAGGCTCCAGCAAGGCACAGTAGGAAAGGTAGTGAAGAAGGCTGGTAGAGAGCAGGGCCCTTAAGATTCACAGACATGTGTCCAGGGTGCCATTTTCTGGGAGAAATGCTGATGAGCAGAGCTTGAAGACCTCTGCTATGGAGAAATGCTGCTGTACCAATGACTTATTGCCAGGGATGATCACAGCCATATGCCCCATGTCCACACCTGCCACCTCAGATGGGAGAAGCTCCATCAGGAAAGCCCTTGGGACACAGGATGGTGACACCCTCCGCTCCTGGTGCCTCCCAGAGGTGGATGGGCACAGATCCACGTCAGACCCCTCTGCCTTGCTGCACAGCCCCCACACCACTGCCCCTTCACAGCAAGGAGGAGCACATTTTGCTGCTGCAAGAGCTTCAGATGAGGATGCCAGGGCTTAGTGGAAGTGAAGCAAACCCAAATGTAAGCAACTTCAATTTGGTAGCAGCATGGCTAAGGAGGAATTGCCACAAGTCACATTACCCACCGCTGCTGGTAGTGATGCTCAGGCGGGTACGCTCTGCTGCTAGAGGAGTGCGATTTTAGCCATTTATGCTCTGGACTACAGCAGGTAGCTTCAGGTGATGCTTGCAGGTGTGTTAGAAAGTCTTTGGTGGCTGCTGATCTCAGCAACCAAAACAAGGGTGGTTGCTCCTCTGTATGGCTAAGCAATGATCCCTAGAAGCCTCCAAAATCTCCTCTATGGTCTGTTATATTCAAGAGAAAACCAACAGCAATAACTTGGGTGAGAAGATCCCATGCACCATGCAGTGGGATGCATCACTACAGCTTGATGTGCATCACTACAGCTTCTGCTCAGACCTACCCAGGTACCGGTCAGGTCACAGCAAGGAGGAGCAAGATGTCTTGCCCAGCTGGAGTGGGGCTGCCCCAGGTCATGCTGCCCCAGGAGAAGGACTGGGAGTGTGTACGAGTCAGTGCCTCTGATGCTGGTGTCTGTCTGGCTGCTCACACAGACTGCAACCACCATGCAGCTCTAGGATAAGATCTCTGGAAGTGCTGGTATTGCCCTCTGAGAGGGGTTTCCAGCCTCTGGCTCCCCCAGAGCTCAGCACCCTGCCCAAAGTGATCACTGCCACTTGTCTCCCAGGGTATGGGAGGTCTTAGCCCCATTCACGTCCCAGCTTGGATGGTGATAGACCAAACCAAGTCCTGAAGGTGACCTTGTTATGGCAATGAGGAAGATGAGAGGGGTCAAAGAGCTTGCGCATCATGCCAGGTTGCTCAGTCAGGATGCTTGCACCTGTGAGCATCGTGATGCCCAAGCTCACGATGCTATGCCACAGCTCCTGCTGCTCGGCGGGGGTGGTATGACTCCAGGGCAGGCTGTCGACATACAAGAGCTCTCAGGCTGCAAAGAAAGTCACTGTACGAGGAGGCTTCTGGCAGTCAGGGATGAAAAACCTGGTCTGTGGGTGTACCTCCCCATCTTGCTCCACCTTGAGGGTCGCCTTGGGGTGCTTTGAGGGCACTGCATTCCAGCATCAGGCTGAAGTCTAGACCAGGTGATGCAGTTTGTGGAGAGCAGAGCAAAGGCAAGGGAGACAGCCGAGGACTGGAAAGTGATTTATTGTCCCGTGCCTTGGCAGGGGATCTCCTGTACCCCAGGTTGTCCTCATTGTCCATTAAACACTGATTTCCCCCATGTCCTCCTGTCCAGAAACGCGGTTCGCCTGGTGCGTGTGTTGCTGGCGGCGGCCCCGGGGGCCGTGCTCCGTCGGGTGCTTTCTAACACTCTTTTTGCCGCCATTTCAGGAAAAGCTATTCTAATGTTCTCTCTCCCTCTCCTTGTCCCTTTTCCTAGTCCCCACCAAAAGGTGCCACCATTCCCTACCGCCCAAAGCCCGCCTCCACCCCTGTCATTTTTGCAGGTGGTCAGGTAAGAGCCGACCCTCTTGCAGCCTCCACTGCCAACCTCAGCCTTTTACTGCAGCACCAGCCGCTGCCCGTTAGTGCACTCAGGTTTCTTGCCTTCTGACTTGCATGGTGTCATCCCATCCGTTGTGTCCCACGCCAGGTGGACTGAAAGCTCTTTGCAGAACCGCTGGCAGTTTGCAAGCTCAGGCAGATGACTTAGCTCCTGTGATGGCTGCTAGAGGATAAGGAAAGGGCCAGCCTGGGGAGACAGGGTGTTAACTCTGCCGAGCACTCGTGCACCAAGAAAAGGCTGGATTTTGCTTCCTTAGACCCAAACTCAGTATTTGCCAACAGTTACCAGTGTGAAGGAGAAAATAAACAAGAGGCCATGACCATGCTCTCACAGTGGATGCAAATGTTTATTTTCTGGTATCTCTAGTCCAATTAAAAACAACTTTGCATGGTTGTAACTGATCTGAGATAGGAAGGGCTCATCCGAGTCACCCCAGGACCATGCTGAGCCTCTGTTCAGGGCAGTCTCCACGAAAGGGTCATCCCCATCACTGGTGCTCAGCTGGTTTGGGGTGCTGATTCCCCCCCAAATGCCGTAACCTCTGCTGCAAAGCGGGGTCTCAGCTCTGCCCACAGGAGAGCCTGTGTTGCATTGCCTTCAGTGACACTGCGCACTGCTCAGTCTGCAGGCTTGCAGTCATGATGTGGTATTTCTAGCAACCCTTGGGAAGTGAGGGCAGATTTTTTCTTTGCAGGATGGTTATCTCATGCACGTGCCACGGGAACTGGCAGTTGTTCTGCAAACGAAAATGAGCTCCTGCCACATGCGATTTATGAAACAAGAGCAGTTGAGCAGGCTGCTGCTGTTAAAGAGGGGACTTGAACCATTGCTTTTTTCCACCTCATCTACTTACCTTGCCTGGTGACCAAGGACCTGCCTGTAGATGCCACCATGCTGTGGTATACCAGTATCTAGCAGGAGAGGTACTTTCCCAGGAGCTCCAGCAGCCAGGTAGAGCCTGCACCACGAAGCTACAGCTAAATTACATCCAGAGCAGCTCTGCATGAGTTATTTAATTTCTCCCCAACCATAACAAAAAGCAGAAGGACAAACTAAGGGTGGGAGCAATGCCCAAAGCACTGGCTATTTCAGGTAGCGTGCTGAATTAGCATGTCTTAGTCATTGCCAGCATCAGGAGGAGTGTGCTGTTTGGTCTGAACAGCCATCCTGGAAAAGAGCTTTGAGTCCAGCTGCTTGGTGAACTTCTCTTCTCAAAAGGGAGAGTAATACAGAGATAGCATTTCTCCTGCTGGCGAACGGTTGGTGTCTTGCACAGAAGTGACATCGCGGGAAGAAGCAACCATCTCTGAAATGAGAGCTCTTCCCTGCCGCCCCTGAGGGAGCATTGGCAAGCCCCTTGGCTCTGCCCGAGGAGTGGCATGGGGCGGGTTGGCAGAGGACAGCAGGTGACAGTCAGTGGTATTGCGAGATGCTTTGGGGCGGGTTGAACCTGCAGGAGCTCAGCAGGCTGAGGGACGCGGTGGCCGATGGCAACTGCCACAGGGATCAGCCCTGTTGCCCGTGTGCAGCGTCAGCCTCTGCAGAAAGCCAGGTGCCACGCAGGCAGGTGCTGTCACGAGTTGGGTTGCATCTGTCCAAGACACCTTCCTTCCTTTAATTAGCTTTTTCTAATCAATTGTTCTAATCAAAAAACAACAATCAAATTAAAGCACCAGGAAGGAGTGAACTTAGAGCAGCCTCTGCCACGTCCCCACGGGCACGCCAGTCCTCATCACGCTGGGATGCCGGCAGGCACTAGGACTGCTGTTCCGTGTACAGGGCTTTGCCCCTTTCTTCCTCCAGGACTTTGGGGGGGTTCTTCACAAAAAGCGCTTTACAATTTGCAAACAATGTGGCAAATTTGCAGGAGGTTCAGAGTGTTTTTTTTTCTTTTTCTTGGCTATCTTTACTCTCCCTTTTTAAAATGTTATCCATCTCTTTTGCCATTTCTTTGAGAATCATCTGAATAATGTGTCAACCAGTGAGATACATCTTGCTAGCTGGTTAAGTCTAAAATATTGGGATCTCTAGTGTCTGGCTCTTTACCCACAGCAGTGCTTAATTTTCAGGCTATTTGCAAAAGAGAAAGGGTTGCTATAGACGATGGGAAAAACACTAAGCAATTTGCCTAGCAGACATTTGCATGGATTTGTCAATTATTGCTGGGGAAAGGCATTGCAGTGTGGGCAGCCTGTCCCTGAGCCCTCTCCACGCTTGGTGAGACATCAGTACCAGCTGACTTTCTGCACGGCAATGCCTTTCCCCCCAGCAGAGCACTGGAATATTCTGGGTAGATGTAGAGCATGTTGGGAGTTGTACACCTGAAAATACGGAGAGGCTCACTGCATTGGCTTGCTTTCTAGGATCACATTTAGGTGTGGAGTGTAACAATCATGTTAGCATGCATCCACTACACAGATAATTCTGGTTTGATGAATATGTTTTGTACAGCGAAGCCCAGTCTTCCTGCTCCGTGCAATTCTGGCACCTTTAAAGAGCTGTTTCCTTCCTTTTGGAAAAGCCAAACTGAGCCCAAGCCCTTCAAGTTAGGTAGCTCAGCATGCGCTGGCTTTGGTTGGAGGGGTACGTCTCCCTCCTGCCCCAAGGACTCGCTGCCCCAGCAAATTTAATGCAGCACAAGGGGGACTCTCCCCCTGGGCTAGCCAGGGGGCGCATGGGGCAACTGCTTGCTGCTCGGAAAGTGCTTCCCTCATCCCCTCCAGCCTCAAAATTAAGCCAGTTAAGTCAAAATTCAAGATCCCGTACGCCGCTTTCACTGGCACGGGGTCCCGGGCAGAGCAAGATGGGGGTTGAGCTCCTCTTTAGCCTCTGCATTCACAGCATTTACCCCACGTCAGGCAGAAGGGAGCAAAGCCCAGGGACGGCAGTCCCTGCGGAGGCATGGGGCTTTGCTGCTGTCTCCTGCCAGCCCTAATAACGTCTGTTTTTTTCTTTTGCAGGCCTATACTATTCAGGGACAATACGCTATTCCACACCCAGATGTGAGTTTTTCCCTAATTTCTCTTATACCCTTTTATGTCACCTGCATGCTACTGTTAATTCACATAATATTAATATTAGACAATAATATTAATAGCATATTTTCAAAGTAACTGGCCGTGTGTAGTATCTGTATTACCTCGAATAGCCTTTTAACCTCTTAGCTCTAAATTTATCAGTTCTGAGGACTTGGCCTGATGCTAAATTGTTTGCATTGTTCAGTGCTATCCCTTTGTTCTGAGACAAACCATATACTATGCATTTTGTGCCTCAAAATGATGAAAACATAGAGAGAAAGGGAAGAAAAAAGACTTTCCCCTCTATTTCCCCCCTTATCCTTAAATATTCATAAGCCAAGGGCTTATTTAGGTGTTGAGTGCCTTGGTGGGGTGGGGTGAAGCCAGAGCTCTAGTGGTGCGTGGTTTCTTGCTTGAAGCCTGGGTGGGAGGACGTGCCTTTTTGGGAGTCCTCCTCCAGGTGACTCAGAAGCAGGCGCTGAGGCTGGGCAAAACACCACCTGTGTCCCCCAGAGGGATGGAGAGCACAGCCGCCTGCCGCGCTGCTGGCTCACCTTGCCGACGGCTCTATGCCTCCCTGCGGGAGTGGACCCCAGACCGAAGCGGTCACCCTGGGTTTGACGGCTGTCTGGCTGGGTTTGTCTCCCTGTTGCCCGGGGGCAGGCATCACGGGCACAGTCCCCACTTTGCCTTGTGCTTCTTGGTGTGGAGGCAGGCGTCGCTCAGGCTTGCAGCATGGATGGGTTTTGCTGACGCTCAGATCCCCCCGCTCGTGCCAGGCTCCCGTGCCTGGGGTGTGTCAGGGAGTCACAACATGTTTGGGGGGGGATGTGTAGAGAACATCTGCTGGCATGTCGGCACATAAAAGTACCAACAGAAATAGAAAACGAGTCTATTTTAGAGGATTTCTCTATTAAAAGCAGTAGTGAAGCACTGCAATGCCAGCAGCTCCTTGCTGGCAACAGACAGCTGCTTGGCTTCTGGGGTCATCATGGCTGGTGTGTGCTGGGAGCTCTTGGAAAAGGCTGGGATTTTCTAAAAGTGTTTCAGTGGGGATAAAGCACCCGCTGAGTCCCATTGCAGAGGCCCCTTCTTGCTGGCACGCCTGTGAGTCAGGGGTCCGCAGCAGGGGCTGAGCACAGCGCGCCGCTCTGGGGATGCGGCTTAATTGTAAGCAGCGTGGTCTGGGTGTAAAGCCCTCTCCAGCCATCCCACACAGGGAAGAGTTTGATGTGGCTCAGTATTCCTCTTTCTGATGGGTGCATCATCATCATAATCATGGGATTACTTTTTGTGTGACTGAGAACAGAGCAAAGCTGTTCGATACCAGGAATGCATGCTCCCTGTGGGAATGATTAGGACTTGTAGGATGGATTTTGATCTTAGGAGCAGCGATTTCACCCAGTCTAGTGAGGCCAGGCTTTGGCTTTCCATGTGACACCAGTATGCGTGTATTTTGAACAGCCTGCTGTGGTGGTTGCTCAGAAATATTCGTAATTGTGTGCGCTTCACTTTTGCTCCCTAAGCGGAATATAAAGAAATACATCTGCGTATTTAAAGAGCATAGATCAATATATTCTTTGTCCCAGTTTTCCTTTACAAGCGGTGGTGACTGCTTAGAGTGTTTTCCTTGTTATTATATTCCTCTGTTTGACAGGAATAAAATACACTTAATATATTTTCTGGCTGCTCTCTGTCCTACTCTCAGCAGATTTGCTGAGACCTGGAAAAAGTTGTTCATGCAGGGGCCGCATGCTCCATCCTTACTCCCAGAGCTCTCTCACAAGGATCCATCATTTTAAACACTGCTCGGTGCAGAAACCAGCTTGAATGTGGGTTTAGGGCATTGCCCTCACTCTCGCAGGTGTCTGTGTTTAGTGGATGCCTTTTGCAGACCTGTGGCTGCAGAGTGGTCAGAATTTCAAATGCCAAAGCTAAAATGCAAGCTCCTGCCCTGATTTTCTCCCCGGGGAAAAAACCCAGGTCAGCAGTTTTGGCTCACGAAGGGCTTCAGCATTGCCCAGGTACTCGTAAGCCGTTTGGGATGTGATGGGTAGCTACCTGCCTTCACAAAATTTGCGGTGGGAGATGAAAGGACAGCCATGGCAGCCAGGAGTCAGAGGTGTCTGGGAGTGAAATGAATGTTGAGCGACAGGAAAGCTCCCCAACCAGGGCATTGCTCCCGGGTATGTGCCAGGCTGGCAGCTGATGAGATGTCACCAGGCATTGCTGTGGGTGCCTAGTGATGCTTGGCGTGGCTGTACGTTCATCCCAGCACTGCTGTCCTGCCCTGTCCTGTCCCTTCCAGCAGTGCCGGTGGGGGAACTCCCCTCTGGTCTGTGGGGAAAACCAGAGTTTGAAGAAATGGTCTCAGGTTTTTGCTTTCAGCTTTTTCTGGGGAATGGGAGAGGAGGTGTTTCATGCACTGCAAGGGTTCACATAGCAACTTTCACGCCTAGATGTAGCCATCCTCTCCTCTTGCAGGCTTTTTTCATTGCTGTTATTATGGGTGTTTGCTAAAGCCACTATCCAAACTATGTCTAGCATAAAAATATGCTAGATCAATATTAGAAAGGATTTTGGTGTTTCCCCATCAGGCAAAGCAGGACCCCTGCCTTGGGGGGCACGGTTGGAGTCCGAGGGACTTTGCCTCCCCAGTGCTCCTTGGCCATGCTGGCAAAGAGGCAGGAGATTTCATCTGGAGTCCTGCTGCTGGGACCAAATGTAATGAGGAGTTCTGCAAACTGGGGCGTGCAAATCTGAGGGCGTGCCTGGGTTTAATTTGGTAGAAAACAGGAAAGTTCTTACATTAAAAAGCAGTGGATGCTGATGTCCCTGCTACCTGCAGGAGAGGTGGCGTGCCGGGTCGTATCCAGAGCTGACTGTGTGCCAGCAGGAGCCCGCCATAGGGCGTCTTCAGCCTATTTTCCGTGCTGCACAGGGAGAGATGTGCACATGCCTCTTTTTGTGGTGCAGCGAGGCCTCTCCCCCAAGCCGGCGGAGGCTGGAAGTCCTCACGCCTTGGCCCAGCGGGGCCCCCTCGGGTACCTCACCAGGGACTTGCAAGTGTTTCCCCTCCCCTCTGCCTCCCTCCAGTCTCTCCCCCGGTGTGCTCAGCCCCCTGGCTCTGCTCTCTTCAGCTCTTCCCCCTCACCACTGCCGGCCAGACCTCCCCGTGCTCCTTCCCCAGCCATGCTGCAGGAGCAAGGAGGTTTTTGACTATTATTTTCCCCCAAACATGGAAATCATAACTCCTGACTCTCCCTCACTGGGGAGGGGATGGCTACAACGAGTAGTTTATGTTTGGGGGATGATGCGATCCTGGCAACCCTCTGACCACCTGTGAAATCACCGAGCGGGAGGCTCATTGCTAGACTCAGCCCGGTTTGTTTTGTTTTCTTTTGTTTTATTGTTTGGTGTTTTTTTTCTTTTTTTAATTTGGAGCAGTAAAACAGAGCACAAAATGTATTCCAAACAAACTCCTCTCTATGCAACCACTTCCTGACAGGACACGAAAACCTACCCAGCACAACAAGGGATACAAGGATCTGAAATACCTACTGGTCATGGCTGAAGCCCATATTTTCCTATACTGCTAAGGGGCTTGCGCTTGTAATGAGCTGACATTAAGAGCCACAGTTTGTCTGTCTCCCAGAGACATTTCCCATCAGAGGCGCAGCACGAGAGCGTTTGCTGTGGGGATGAGTGGTCATGATGCAGCTCCAGCAGCACAAAGAGGGTCTTCTGGCTGCTGGCACACGATGGCCACCAGCCTGGCAGTGCCTTTCAGGTGGCTCCTCTGCTCTAAACCTACCTTGAAGAGAGCAGCAGCCTCTGGTCGAAGGTTGTGAAGCCCGGGAGGGGGAGGCAGCGGCTGGAAGCGCCGCAGGCAGCAGCCCTGCCCCTGCTGCAGCAGCCGCCGTGCGCAGAGGCAGCCGCTCCCTCGCGGCACGAAGGAGCTGAACTGTTTGACGAGAGGTGGAAACTAAGAATGGGCTTCTTGCTGGTATTGTACTTCAGACCCTGACCAAGCACTTCTGCAAAAGATTTGGGCTTTATTGTATTTTACCCAGGCCAAGTCCTTCTGCTAATGTTTTTGCCATGTCTCACCATGGCTTCCTCGTTTGTTTTTTTTTTTTGTTTTATTTTCTTTTTTTTCTTCCGTTATAATTTTGTTCTTGATTTTCGGTGTGACTTGTACTCTATGACAATAACCTTCTTAGCTCTAATGTCCCTCCTACCCCTCAGCAGTTGACCAAGCTCCACCAGTTGGCTATGCAGCAAACCCCCTTTACTCCCCTTGGACAGACCACCCCCGCTTTCCCTGGTACGTACCCACATGCCCTTTCTAGATATCCTTCTCTTCTTACCTGTAGTTTCTCTCTCTCTCTCTAAACTCATGCTATTTAATGGAAACAGGCAGGGCAAGTAAAACTGAAGTTGCAATGTCCACGGGGAAATGTTAATAGGGAGACAGGACGGATTTTTGGGGGTTATGGTCCTCACGGGCGAGCTCTCAGCTGTTAACTGCACATGCCTGGACTGCTCCTGCGAAGCCACGCTTACCTTGCTCCCAGCACACTGGCTTTCCCAGCAGAAGCAATGAGCGCCACCCTCCCATCCTTCCCATCCCAGAGGAGGTAGCATCCCCCGCTGTGCACTGCTCCGGACCCCGGTGGGACATCCCCACTTTCCTGGGGAGAACGGCTCAGCGCCAGCCAGGGATGCTGCCCCACTGTCTGCAGGGAGCGGTGCCAAGCAGGGCAGGATGGCACCCCCATGCTGGGGAGAGCGATGGGAAGGAGCCATGGCTGTAAGGAGCCGTGTTAATGGGAGGACAGCCAGCCCCGGCATGGCTCAGCAGCCTCGTCCCCAAGGCTGGCGTTGCAGTTAACGCATTTCATGGTGACCTGGGAAGCAGATAGAGTGCAGGGGATGGAGATACTTAAAGTACCTTTGTTTACTCAGTGGTCAAAGCGCCAGTTGGAAATGCCTTTTCTGACAGTATGTTCATCATATTTTGAGCTTCCTAGATGAAGTGACATTGCTTATCTCCTTGAAGGCAAAAGCATTAAACCTGTTTCTTCTTTGCTCTTCAGGAGAAAAGCTGCCCTTACATTCCTCCGAAGAAGCTCAAAATCTGATGGGCCAATCATCAGGTAAAACACAAAGCTTCAGGGAAATAAGCAGGCTTCTGTTGAAATACATTTCTTAAATAGGACTGTGCCATTGTTGTGCTCGTAGATAATTTGTGGTATTTGTGGAGAAGATGGCAGGTTTTCTTGGTTGGCAGGGAGAGACCAGGCAGTACTGTGCCTGCAGTTCTCCTTTGTACAGCCCAGCAAAAGAGAAGTGCCTGGAGTTTATTGCCTAGGTTTTTGGTGTTTGCATGTGACTGCCATCCACGTAACAGAAAGAGTCAGAGTCATCGCCCTTATTCTTTCATTTAATTTTGCATAAACTTTGCTCAGAAACAGTAGAAAAATGCCTGTGGGAATGGAAACAAGACACAATTTTAGCCGTCTCTAAGCCATTCAGGGTGAGCTGCCTTTTTAGTGGGACAGGACCCCGAGGAGCCAAAGTATGTAATGTTGGAGAAATTTTGAGGTCAAACGTCCTGCACATTCATCCATATGTGCCAAACGTGCTTATCTTTTATAACCTACCATTGCTTAGAGAAGTTATCCTGAGATCTGGAGGCTCATAGGTGACGTGAGCCAGACCTCCCTTGGATGTACCTGGGCACATGTGTGCTCTGCATCCAGCTGAGGTGCATCACATGCATGCCTCCAAAGAGTCTGGGGACATCGCCTAACTATGAAAGCAAATGTAGCCCAAGTAAATAGACCCCACAAGACTATAGCAAAAATAGATTTTATGATACCAACCTCCACAGCCTTATTTTCTGTGTGCCCTGCTTTGCCCTTTGCAATCACCCGTGGCACTAATCCTGCCCTGACCCCCCCCACCCACATTACAGCTGTGGGGACTGCTTGTGCGTATCAGTGAGGGAGGATCTGGTATGCTAAAATAAACTATCTCCAGGTAATGGAGAAGGACATGGCCATTCCTCAATAGCCATCATGATGCAGGGGGTGATGCAGTACCATGGCACCATGTGCCCCAAGGGCTTTCAGCAGCACCCATGGCATCTGGGCAGGGGGCCATATCTATGAATCTGAGGAGGCCAGCCTGCATTTCCAAAGACCCCTGGGTGCCTCAGCATTGCTCTGAGCCCATCCCCAGTGCTCTGCTCCCTTCAGAAGACATTTTCTGCCCTACAGAAGCTACTGACAAGCTGAACCTTGTAACACATGGCTGAGAGGCAAGGACATCTGCACCCTGGGGGACATGTCTTTGCCTTAGATGCAATCCATCTTGCCCTAGACTGTGAGGAGGCTTGGTGTGAAAGATGGTCCAGGGCTGGTCAAATGTCTCTCCCAGTGCAGCATGCTATAAAGTCAGCATTAAGCATTGTAAAACTGTGGTCTGTGTAAAACCCGGGTGGGAGCTGTTTTGTGCAGGCTTTGGCATTAGTACACCTGGCAGGGAAGAAGGATGGCATAGGGCTTCTGAGTGGAGAGTTTGCATCCTCATTCCCCGCCTTTCTGTGTGCTCCCGAGTGAAAAACTTGGTAGGGAGACCTCCTGCAAGTGGGCGCCTGGGTGGTGTACCCAGGCCTTGTGTCTCTGTAAGAGGTGCATGTGGGAAGGTGCAGGAATCATGCAAGAGCAAATCGAGGATACCTGATATTCTCCTTTCTAGGGATGATGCTCAAATGAGAGTGCAATGTAAGGCTTCATTTTAGTATTTTAGAAATCTTGCTTTGACAGTGCCAGTACCCAGACAGACATCAGTTCAGACCTGCTGGGTTTTAAAACCTGGGCGGCTGTTGTTGGCAAAACTGGATGGGAGCTCCTCTTCTGCGGTGCAGAGGGCCTCGATGGAAATGCAGACCATCAAACTTGGCCACGAAGGAGTTGCTCAGCGTGGTTAAGGCAGCGGCATAGAGCTCTGCAGCGTGAGGAAGCCCTGCTGGACTGGGCGACTAGAAATTCAGGGTTGGTGCTGTCTTGTGTTGTAGCAGCCCAACACTTTCAGTATCCTTGTGTTTCTTTTCTCTGCACGCCTTTAATCTGCACAAGTGTCTTGGACTCTTGCACACACTGCTCTTAAAAGCCACCTTTGGTAGTTCATACCATATGGATAAGGGGGTTTTTTGAGGTTACTGCAAATTCCTGTTAGCCACTAGACAGCTTCTCTCTTGCAGATTTGCAATAGGACATCCCTGCTTCAGCATTGAGGTGATTTAATATGGAAACCTGTGGGAGAGGCAGGCTTCAGTCTGGCCTAGGAGCATTGCAGCATGCTGTCCTCCTGCCTCTGGAGCTGCACACGGAGGGTAGCCTGCTGGCTACTTACTGTTTGCCATGCTTTCCCTTGGGAGTAAGAGGGACCATCCGTCCTGGGTCCAGGTAGCGTTCATGTCTTAGCAATCTGGTTTAAATTCAGCGTGCAAGTCTGTAGGGCTTTAACTCGCACAGTACTTCGCAGGCTGCCCTGTGCTGGGACTGCCGGATCCCCTGGGGAAACCGGTTTTGGGGCACCAAGCTGCTGTTGTAACCAAGCGGCTCTGTGCTGCTGTGCCCAGAGAGGGCTGCAGGGTGTGTGGGCAACCCTCCCACTGGCAGGCTGTCTGCCTCTCGGGTTGGGTTTCCCAGCCAGCAGGCCATCTGCTGCTGTGTGGAGGAGGGAAGGTGCTTTTCCCACCTCTGTCAGAGCCTCCCAGCGATGCTGCAACCTTGTGCTGTAACGCACCCTCCTCTGAAGCCATTCCCAGTGGGAAGATGGCGGGTGGGAAGTGAGGCACTTGTGGGGCAATGCCTGCAAGGCCAGCTCGAGAGATGCAGGGAAAGGTGGCACCCAGCTTCAGAAGAGTCAGGTAGAAACCGTCTTCCTCCTCCTTGTACCAGAGTGTGTGATCCCCTTCCCCTCCTGGCCCCGGAGCAGGACGCAGCCTTTGCAGTGTTGACTGTTGCAGGAAAGCAGTGGAGCTCCAGCATGCTGCCTCTGCAAGCTATAACCATTTTCCCTTGCATATGCCCAGGTTTGGATGCCAGTCCCCCGGCCAGTACTCATGAACTCACCATTCCCAATGATGTAAGTAAATCCAAATGCTTCCTTGGAGGCTGTGTGAGTGTGTGTGTGTGTGTGTATATATATATATACACAGGGATATGTCTTTGTTAAATATGTTTAGAGATGCCCCTTCACCAGGTTCACTCATGCCATGTACAGTCTGTTTGAGATCAGCCTGCAGCATAAGTCACCCGTTGGACTTTACCCTGTTGGTAGCTTTCCTAGGTACAATCCTCCTTAATGCTCCATTTCCCTTTCCAAGTGAACTCGGTGCTCATGAAACATGCCCAGTTGACTGCACTGGGAAGAGGAGAGAGCTCCTGAGCCGTCCCTGATTAAACTATATTTGCTTAATCTAGCGCTGACAGATCTGAGATGATGTTTCAGCTCAAGCATGGTAACTGGGGGAGGGGTTGAAGAGGAGGTAAGTAAATAGTGTTTCTGATGTCACAAAGTGCCACACAAGCATCTGAAGGATGGTGCATCTCATCTTAGTACTGGTGGCAGGCAGCTTTCGGGTCTCATAGAGGGTGTCATTGCGGTCAAGTGGATGTTGGACTGGGATATTCGCTGGAGGGAGACTGAAGTTATGCTTGGCATTGAGTGGTGCAAGAAGGGCGCTTGGGGATGCTCAGGTGGGAGGAGGTGGGATGGAGAGCCCAACAGAGCCGACACCTGGATCCAAGGGTCTTGCTTCTGCACTGGCCTACTGGTTTTCATGGATTCATAGCAAGTGGGCACTCAAATCAGGATCAGGGCAAGAGGGGGGATCACTTCCCATCTCTGTCCCCATCTCCACCAACTTCAAGGACCTTCAGCCCATCCTAATCAGGAGTTTCTGGATCGGGTCTTGCAGCTCTTTCCACTTCTTCATGCTGTTCACCAACACACGGCAGTGCAAGGGAAGGGCAGAGAGCATGGCTGCAGCTGCCAGGCACCTCCACTCCTCCAGGACACTTGCAAGGCCTCCTTCCACCTGAAAGCTGTGGCAGTGAAACAGCTTCTGAGTATTTGCCATCTGAAATTCTTGGAGATGCTTCACCCTGGGGCCAACCACCGCAGAAGGGCTCTGTGGAGGAGCCTGTGGGAGATGGCAGCAGGGCTGATCCCTGGTCTGCTTCTGTCCATCCAGCGAGGAGCCCCCTCCAGCAGGCTGCGGGGAGCTCTGCAAGCGCTCCCGAAGTTGAAACAGCTACATCTGTTAAGCATGTGGGACTGTGGCCCTGGCAGCAGCGAGAGCATCTTCAGAAATATCAAGTCACCCCTTGCAAAGGGGCCTTTCCTCCCCTTTAACATGCCGATGGACCTGCCACGGGACCTGGGAGCACTCAGAGCATTCGCTTACTAAAAGCCTGGCTCTCATCAAACCTGCACAGCATTAAATGTCATTGCCTGCGTCTTTCTGCCTGCTGAAAAATACCTCCATAGGTCTGCCTACTGTCGTTTTGAGGGCTCTTAAATCCCCATTGCCACCTTCCCAGGAAATGGAGGACAGGTCTGGGTTTCTTAAAGCAAAGGGTCTACAGGCGTGTTTTAGTGGTGTAGATCGACTTGTGGTTGTGCTGCAGAGAGAGGAGAGTTGAAGGAAAGCTGATGATGAAATTCATCTTGTCTCTTTGACTGTCCGGAGAAACTTGATCAGCATGCAGAGATGCTTGGATGTTGCTGAAAATCTTTCCAAATAGATTTGGCTCCTTGGGTCTCTCCAGCAGGTTCCAGCTGTAAGGAATTTTCATTTGTTGAAGCATCTCTGAGTTATTTCTGTGGAGTGAAGACCAGGATGAGTGGCTATTGGGCTGAACATCATGCTAGTGATGAAGTGAGATAGTTGATACCCTTACAGCACTGCAGTGGGGTGTACATTCGGATTCATATGGGACAAACCACTAAGGTAGCCCCATGGTCTGACAACAGGACCAGTGAATATTTGGAGGAGTAGTTGTCTCCACTTACACAGTGACAGAAACCCAGCAGCTGCCAAGATGAATGTCCTGTATATAAAATTCCCAGGTGCAACCTTGGAAAGGAGCTCAAATGCTGATGGCCAAGAAGAATATACAGAAACACCTCATGCCTGTGTTGGTAAAGCTGGACATCTCGGTATGCGTTACCAAGGTTCAAAGGTGCTTGAGGGAACCATAGTTTGATG
This sequence comes from Egretta garzetta, assembly GCF_000687185.1. NCBI lineage: Eukaryota > Metazoa > Chordata > Aves > Pelecaniformes > Ardeidae > Egretta > Egretta garzetta. The sequence goes on along the minus strand of NW_009259029.1, from coordinate 112,689 downwards.
CACAAATGAGTGATAGCGAAGATGAAGACCACTGAGGAAATTCAAGCCATTGAGGACCATTGAGGAAATTCAAGGGGCAGGCAATTGAGGAAATTCAAGCCTACAACTGGCTCTAATTTTTTCACAAGAGTGTGAAAGACATGTTTTTAAGTAGGATTCTCTTCTGTGCCACAGCCACATGGTGCTCTCCTGTCAATGGTGTGAATGCCGGCGAGCCCTTGCATTGCACCAAAAGAGCTGAAGAGGCTAACAGAGGCAGTAAGGGTGTCCCAGCAGGCTAGAAGTAGTGTGGGATGGAGTGAACAATGTGAAGCCATCAGTGGCGTGTGATGAGGGAGCACTTGGGGTTGGGCTGTCCCTGGGGAAGGTGGCGGGCTTGTTTTCTTCTATTAAAGCATCCTGTATCACCATCTTCAGGTTCACTGCAATTAGCAAGGGGATAAGTGCAGAGCACAGGCTGAAATATGACTTATTCCCATGCCCTTGCAAAACAATTGCAATTATTAGACCATGAAAATTATTATTACTGAAATGAGCCCAATATAATGCCTCACTCTTCCTGAAGCCCTCTGAGATGCCAGCCATCGTGTGCGGATAATTTAAATTTGCTCCCCTGAGGACCAGAGCAGGGCAGGCCACTGGACGTGTCCTGGGAGGACCATGCTCCCGTGCAGCTGGGATTCATGCCCCGGCTGTCCCTCTCCAGTTTTCATGAGCATTAAGGTCACTTGCACCCCAGGACAGACGTTCCCTCCGTGCTTTTTTTCTAGCTAATAGGCTGCATAATTGGACGCCAAGGGACCAAAATCAATGAAATTCGGCAGATGTCGGGAGCGCAGATCAAAATCGCCAATGCCACGGAAGGGTCATCGGAGCGCCAAATTACCATCACAGGAACCCCTGCAAACATCAGCCTCGCGCAGTACCTCATCAACGCCAGGTGAGACCCCCCAGCTGAACTCCACTGCCTCCCACCACAGCCAAACCCATCCTGCCAGTGCGGTGGGAGCAGCGCTCGCTCCCGGCACCATGGGCCAGGAGGGGCTTCCTGAGGCCATCGGGGATGGATGGTGGCTTGCTGAGACCTCTGAACAGGGACCAGACGTCACCAGCAGGACCTCTCACCCTGTTGGTGCTTTGGCTGGGGACCAGGAGGTGCTTCACTGCCAGTGGAGCAGCCGCAGGTTGCGCCAGTCACCTGCCCACCCACCACTCTCACTCAAGGATTTTGCTCATGGGTGGGCAAAATCACTGCCGTCTTTCCCTGCGGACAAGGCAGGGGATGGGGACGGGGACGGAGCTGAGCTGGTGGTGGGGAGGCATCACTTGGGAACTTCTCGCTGGGATCCCAGCATCGCTTACTGCCGCCTCAGAGCCTCTTCCGTGTGCTTCCAGGCCTCCCAAAGGCTTTCCTCCATCCAATGAAAATAGTCAGTCCAATAAACGCAAGACATGGGAACGGCCTGATTGCTTCATTTTCATGCTAAAAAACTTGGCGCAGCAGGACTTTTCAGGGGCTGAGTGCTCCCAACGATGCCTTCGGCTAGGGGGTAATGCTGCCTGTGCTGTGGGGGACCAGGGGTCTGGCAAGGGACTGCAAGGGGAGTGTATAGGAGAGGCGTAGCTGGAGAGGGGTTGGGGACCAGCTCCGTGCTGGCAGCAAGTCGTGTCAGGGGTGGTCACACAGACCTATATGCCTACATCTACAGACTCATGGATGGGGAGCTTAAGGGGAGACAGGGCCTTTCGCTGGCTTCGTGCCCGCCTGGCACAGCCGTGCAAGCTGAGGCCGTCTGGCCGTCCGTGCCCTCCGCTGTGGGCAGAGTTGGTGCCGTGCCAACCTGCCGCCAGCTCAGGATGTGCGCAGCTGCGGGAGGCTGCTGGCGTGGTCACAAGGATGGGGGGCTGTTGGCGGCAACTCTGACGTTTGTTGGGGTGTGGGCTGGGAGGACCAGTGAGGTCTGTATGTGCTTTCTCCTCCTTGCACCCAACCCACCTCAGCCCCAACCTGCAACAGACCTCCACCATCCCATCCTGCCCTGCTGTCCTGCTGCCCACACCCATGGCACCTCTCCAGCTGCTCAGGAGAGGGATGGGGCCAGCCCCGTGCCCATGGGCATGGCCAAAGCAGCTTTCCCCGCAGCTCCTTGCAAATCCTCCCCACCTCTTGAGACGAGAAAGAAAAGAAAAATGAGTGGCTCTTCATTACTGGGAAGGACTGGCTGAGATGCAGCTTGTGCTGTGGCAGAGGTAGAGATGTCTTGGTGAGGGGCAGGATGGGGCATATCTCAGCCTCTCCCATAGTTCCAAAAAACCAGAACAAAACAAAGAAGCCAGGGGAGCTGGGACAGCTGCCTGTCCTCTGTGGGAGGAATGCTGGTAGAAAGGAAGGCATGTGCTGGGATGTCTCCTGCCAGGACCCCTGGTGGGTGGCACCTCTGCCACAGTGCAATGCCAGGGATGGGCATTACCTGGCAGCAGTGATGAGAGGGGAAGGCACCCAGCTGTTGAGCTGGCTCTATGCTCCAGCCCCCCCGTGCCCTTCATGGGCACCCTCAAGCTCCATGCACTCAAGCCACCCAGTGAAGCTCTGCCCCCCATAGGCAAGAGGAGGAGCGCTGCCCTGCAGGGTCTTAATTTTCTTTTCTGCTCCGGATATTAAGTGCTTGTTTTTGTCTCCCCCCCTCCTCCCCCCCCTTCTCTCTGCCCTGTCTATTCTAGGCTGACGTCTGAGGTCACTGGAATGGGCGCACTCTAATTTCCACCCACCATCCTCCACTCCGCACCACCCGACCCTCTCCAGCCACCGGCACTCCACCCAGCCTGTACTGCCTGTACATTTACCGTCTTCCCTTTACCTCCACAAATACTCTTTTCTTTACTAACTAACTAATATATATATATAAATACACATGCATATGCACACACTGGAACGTTTCTTTACGAGCTCCTTACTGTGCTCCTGAGGCTGCTCCCGAAATCTTTGGTTATGGTCCTTGTTTTCAGCGTATGGTGTTATTACTTCATCTGTTTTTCCGGGGGGTGGGAGGAGGGTTCTTTTTTTTTCTGCTGGTGAGACTTCAAAGGATGACGGGGTCTCTAGTGTCAGTCTAGTGTAGCTACTTACACGTTTGAGTTGACGTTGGCGGTACTTGCTGTAGCCTATGGACATGTGACGCCACTCAGAGCTGTGTGTGCTTCAGAGTACTTACTTTTCTCACCCTTCCTCCTTTGATGCTCCTGCTTCATTCACTTTGCTTGTCCTGGCTCACCTTTGCAACCTCGCATCCCTGCCCTCAGGATAAGCTGTAGTTTTCACGCCGTGTTATTTGGGAACCAGAACATGTGGGAGCCAAGACGATGCGCACACGTGTTCACCCACAGACTTCTCTCTTTGCAACATGGCAGGGTCCAGACAAGCCATTTTTCGTACTAAAGAAAGGGACTCTCTCTCTCTCTCTCACACACACACATACACACATACACACACAGACTCCTCTTTTTTAACTAACAAGCAACTGGAAGTGTGAAGAATTCAGCTGTACGGGATTCACATCCCCAGGGGCCTTTGAAAGCATTCTTTTGACAATCCCCACAAGCAAAACCTTTGGATGATAGCTCAGGAAGCTCTGTGAGTCAGCTGTGTTTGTCATTGTTTGTGTTCAATAAATGTCTGTGCAGCTCTGCTACAGATGGGCTCTGACTGTTCTTCTCCTGGGTCGCCCTGCCATCTCCAGCCCCATCCTTCTCTCTGCATCCTTCCACACCTTTATAGCTGCTTGAAGGGAGAGTGGGGGTTGTATACAAAAACTTCATCATCGTCATCATCATCATCATCATCATCATCATCATCTGTTATTTTATTTAGAGAAGGTCCCCATGAGCAATGCACTTCCTGAGTCATTCTAGGCTTTCTTTTTTTTCAAGTGGAGGGTGCTTGGCTTGCACAATGCTTTGGTTTTCCCTAAGATTAACTTACAAGTTACAATACAACAACAAACATCTCTCACTGCCCCCTTGTCTGGACAGATCTGCCATGTCTGTGCCCCACACCCTTCCCCAGGACCTCTATGCCCCGCCCTGCCTTCTGCTTCCAAGCTTTACATCTCTCTCCTACCTCTCAAGCAAGGAAACACATATATTTTCCACCAGTTACTTTCCTACTGTACAAAATGTATGGTACATGCTTTTCCTGTATTGCAAATGAGGGGATCATGATACACCATGTCCCCAGGCAGCTAAAGCAGCCACACAATACATTTTTGCACTGTACCACATGGGAAATATATTGGTTTTCCAGGTGACCCCCAAGACTTCGTGGCCTTTCTTCTTCCCCTGGTGCCAACAGGCACTGCTGGCAGCTCCCCCTCCCTTCTCCTGCTAGGATGCTGGACCACTTCCCCTCCTGGCTTTAAGTGCTGACTGCCTGGTGCTCCTGCAGGGCACTCAGAGCTCCCCTGGGCTGCGGTGGAGACCCTGGGTGATGCCACTGCATCAGTGGCACCAGGGGTGGCCAGGGGGTTACGGGCTCCAGCCCCAGCACAGGGGCTAGGGCAGCTGCCTGGCAGCTAGCAGGGATGATAGCACGGCTCAGAGAGGGCAAAGGGAGTGGGTTTGCTTGAGCAAGACAGCACATGCCTGCTCCCTGCATGTACCAGGCAGCATCGTCACCTCTCCTTAGAGGTTCATTCCCCCAGCCCAGGATCCCACTGCTGGCAAAGCTCCAGAAAGGTAGAGGTGACTGCCAGCCCTTGCCACTGAGCATCAGCGAGCCACGCAGCCTAGGTGTCAGAAGCATTTCAAACCTCTGCATTTAAAGGTGCTTCCAGCTCCTTCATAAGATGCTTTGCTGCCCATTCTCAACCCCTTGGATTCAGCCGTGCCTTTCACGTGGTCCAACATGTGAACACGCTCAAGAGCATCCTCTTATTTCCTGTCTGGGGGCCCAGGTGCTTTGGGTAGTGCTATGGGGGGCTTAGGTGGAGCTGGTAACCTCCCCCAGGAAGGGGCAGCAGCCTCCCTTGTATTTGTGCTGATGCTGGAGCAGGGTGGGAGCCCAGGCAGCAAATGTTGCCTCCCCCAAGTTGCAGACTGGCCACAGCAAGCACAGGGCCACCTGCCAAGGTGGTAAGTCAGCTGTGGGCAACCGGCACTCCTCATCCTCTCCTGTCCCTCATTCTGGTCTAGCCCAAGTATTTTTCCTGTTGAAAGAACAAAATACCTGTGCGTGAGATCCAGCATGAAAATAATCAACCATCAGCATGACAGAGCCACCATGGCATCCTGGGTGGTGAGCCAGGGCATGTGCCAGCCAGCAAAAGCTCCACATCCCAAACCCAGGGCCAGCCAGTGGCCTGCCAGACTCTGGGACTTCTCTTTGGGGTCACATTTCCCCGGTTAGTTTGCAAATTAAAAAAAAAAGAAACGAAACCTCAGTGTGGGAATCTAGCAACTTATCCATCATCATCTGGGCTTGAGTGAGGCCTGGAGAAAGAGGTGTTTAAACAATTGCAGCATCTCCTGGGAACATGTTGATGACAACAATGATAACAACAAAATCACAAGGAATGTATCAAACTCGGCTTTGATTTCTTTGGTATAGCTCAAAAGGAGATTTGCTGTTTTCTTTGGAAGGAGTCTCAGTGTTTTGCTTTTACTTGTCATATGTCTCGGGTTTGCATTTGATATGAGCATAAAATGTTCCAGTGATGCATCCACAGCCATGCCACTGGGAAAATATATGCACATCTCTAATACTGAAGTGATTCAGTACAAGGTGAATGTCCCAGTTAATTGACAGAACAGCTTTAGTGCATTGCTTCTCTCTCTCAAAGCAATGCATTTTATTGAGACAGAATGATTCAACATTTCTGGAAGTAGCCAACTCAGTATTACTCAGTCAAACTCTTTGGGAATGTGTTATTTTTGTGGGAAATTGTTACTCTTGGCAGGAAAGTATTGGTCCAATGCCTTCTCAGAGCGCGGTGGCTCTCCATCAGAGAGGGGCCACCTGAAGACTGTGCTCAGACCCTTGGGCTTCAGCTGGAGGTCTCCACTCCCCCTCATATCCTTCCCAGGTCATGATCCCCAAATTAATCGTTTGGAGTATTGTTATGTGCATTTTTTTCCTAGACTTTATTTGCAAATCTAGTACATAATGGGATTGAAAAAACCAGATTGTTTCACCTAAGGGAAAATGACTTTCACCGGGGAGACTTTTTAAATTTAATACTCTCCTTTAGTTGTAATTCAGGGTTTTTTATGTATTCATGCTAGTCACTTTAAATTATGATAATTTTGAGTTCATGGTTCATTAGCAAGGGTAATTTCCCCCACACCCACCCAGTGCCGGCAGAGGTAGGGTTTTCGGGGGATCGCTCTGTGCTGTGGCAGGGATGAAGGAATCTCATTTTCTCCTTGGCCACAAGGCTGGAAGGATGGTGCAGGCTCAGCGCAAACCTGTTCTGACACCTTTCTCATGCTGTTTGCAGAAGCTGAGAGCCCTCCAGCCCACCTCTTCTAACCCTGGGCACCTGCAGCCCCCAGCCCTGGGAGGTACCCCGTGCTCCCCGGCCCTGGGCCCACCAGGCTGGTCACTAGATGTCCCTCTTGATCATCTTTTTGCAGGCATTAGGCTCCAGCCAGGACGTAGGCAGCGTTTTGTTGTGGGGTGCTCCCACCTTCTGCTCCATCTGCTTGCAGAAGCTGTGCCACACTGCAGGACTTGAGAAGGGAGTGGGTATTTGTGTCCCCCTCACCGGTGACCGTCAGTGACATCCACCTAGCAGGTGGCCGGCACTGTGTCCCACTGCAGGAAGTGCTGGGATCTTCATGGAGACACCTTAGCCCATCTGGGCAAGCACCATGGCTAGCAGCTCCTGTGGCCATGGGTGTCCCCATGCTCTCCAGTTATACCGGTGGCACCAAGGAATGAGGTTGGTGGCACAAGCGCCCCACCTTATGCTGGTCAAAGCCCGTTTGGTCTCCCTGGCCCCACAACAGAAGGACAAGGTTTTGACAGAGGTCCCAAGGGTCTCCAGCCCTTGCTGTCCCTGGGGAGGTCAGCGTGCACAGGTGGGGAGTGCCATGCCTCTGCTTGTGGCAGGAGAATCTGCAGCTGGTGTGAGCGCAGAGCTGGGGGTAGAATGACTTGCAGAAAGGTCACAGTCTTGGTGCAATTCCCCTGCTCCCATGTCAGACATCACAGGGAGCAGGGGCTCTGCTGAGAGGGTTATTTTTGCTTTCCCTTCAAAAAAAAATGTAGCTGCAGATCTTAATCTGCTGTGCTATGCATCGAGCCACAGGCCTCCATCCAAAGGGTAACGTGGCAGTGACTTTTAGGAAGTACTGAATGTACCAGATGTGCAACTCCTTTGACTCCAGATGTGCAACATCCCCCCCGCCCCCCTTGCCTCAGCATAGTTGTCCTGCAAAGGGGAACAAGAGACACCAGATTGCTCAGAAAGCATCCCGCAGACTAAATCTAGCCAAGTGTGAAACCAGACTGGCTCTGGATTCCCACACCCCTGTTTAGGCAGTTCAACCGCAGATATGTCTCTTCCCAGAAATGATGCTCCACACATGGGGAACAAGACCGACTCAGATGAGTGTGATAAAAATGGAGCGGCAGGAGGAGGCTTCATTGCTAAGCCCCATGCTGAACCATGGCCTGTTACTGATTTAAAACTTGCGTGCTGTTTCTAGAAGGAACTGCTTGATCCTGAAAGGGAAAGCTGAGATGTGCACAAGGACTTGAGTATTCGAAGCACTCCTGGAGCGCTGTATTCTGGTCCCCTGTGGGCAGCATCTCAGCGACATTATTTATTCCTGGAGGAAAGCCTGTGTTTAAGAGCATTTGCATCTGGACCAAAAAGGGGATGAGCGATGCTTGACTCTGGAGCCTGTCTGTGTTTTGATGCTTCAGATGAGACGCCAGGGTGCGGGATGCTCCAGGGAAGCACGGGCACAGTGATGCGGTGGTGGCAGGCCACCAGCCAGCTGGCAGCATGGCCAAGCACAAAGAGCTTGGGGAGAAGTGGCTAGAGGGATGGAGCAGCATTACCTCTGAATTCAGGGCTGCATGCATGGCTTAGGGTCGAACCACAACAGAAATCCAACAGGATTTCCCAGTGCAAAGGAGACCAAGACAGCTTCATGACACGCTCACTCAAAAGCTCTCATTTAGTGGTGTGGGATTTTTCTTGGTGGTGTCCTTCAGGGAAGAGCTCCCACCCAGACATTGCAATGACGTAATGTGAGGCTACTGCTGCAGCCAGTGCTGTGGTTTTCCCAAGGGATTTTGCTGTGTGCTACTCAGCACGCAGCTGTGCTCCCAAATCTCTTACAGGAGCGTTGCAGAGGAACAGTGTGCAGCTTCTCCCTGCCTGTAAAAAGCCAGTTAAAGATGCAAACCTGGCACCCAAGAGAAACAGCCATCCCTGTGTTTAAAACAAATTTTCAGTTGCATACTAATATTTCCTTTCTTGCCTCAAGTAGAATTCCTGTCCAAATATTTCAGGCTGAAATGCAATGATTTCAAGATGCACAGGATGGTGCAGTGCATCTTTAAATGCGGCAGTGCTCAGAGGGTTTTTATGGACTGGAAAAAGCATTTGCTCCTGTGCATGTGCTCGTGTACCTGGGATGCAAGATTCAGACTGTGATGCTCATCCCTGCGGCGCTGGGGCAGCCTGGGGCTGCGTGACTGTGGCTTGTTGTCAGCCAGAATGCGGGCAGGGTGTCCTTTTTCCCCTTAGTGCAACATCAAGGACAAAATCTTCTCATGGGCTCTCTGCTGTTCACAGGTAGAGGTGGGGCAGGGCTGTGTGCCCTTTCGCAGTGCTCCTCTCCTTGCTGCTGTCTCCTGCCCATCACCCCCAAACCTCACAGCCCAAGCAGATGGGGGCCAGAAGCACCAGCTCTCCGCAGTCACCATCCTCGCAGCCACGTTTGTGGGGCAGAGAGAGGCAGGCAGAGGGAGACAGGCAGGCAGGGGCGATGCTCAGCCTGGGGACAGCCCACAGCATGTGGCATAGGGTTGAGGCATTTTCCCTGCACAAAGCCTGTGGCCTCAATACGTTCAGATGGCTCCCAAAAAGCCTCTCTCAGCACCCGGTGAGAGCCCACAAAGCAAACCCTCAGCCTGCCAGGCAACTGCCTCAGCTTACCCAGCGGCCCAGGGTGCTTGCATAGGATGTGTTTGGGTGTGAGCTCTGGTGGCAAAGGGAGGTCTGTGTTGGTGTAGCCGAGCCGAGGCTTGGCCTTCGGGGTGTGGCTGGGGCTGGGAGGGGGAGGCACTGGTGTTGGAGCCCTGGCCGAGCCCTGACCATCTCTCTTGATTGACCCCCTAGCTCTCCAGACCCTGATCCCCACGGGAGGAACACCTTCACTGCCTGACTGGAGTGCTGCAGCAGATGTGGTGCCAGCGGCTGATGCTTGAGCCACCCTGAAGACACTGCAGGCTTCCCGTGAGCTTCTCCCTCTCCTCCGTGGCACCTTTTGGGCTGGATGCCCAAAGTCCCCCGCCCATGGCTGCACAGACCCTGCTCCCTCAGCTGTGGTATGGAGCAGCAGCGGGATGGAGGGCTTGAGCAGCAGCTTGCAGAAGGACAGCAGCTTGCAGCCAGCATGCAGCAGTACCTGCTTCTGCAAGCAAGCATTTCCCCATTGCACCTCTCTGCGCTTCTTTATTACCCCTCACTCCCCTGCCGCTTTGCAATGTATTTCGTGGCTTATTTGTGTAATTGCAATAAAGTTTTTGTTGCTTGAGGTACCCTCTGTGGTTAGCGAGAGGAGGTTGGGGTGAGAGCAAAAAGGGGGTCCGGTCCCCAGCGGGTGCACACACTGCTCAGCCAGCACAACCACGGCTTGGGCAGCGGAGCATCCGCAGGGAGGGTGGTGGGGTGGCCCACCAGCACAGAAACCTCTGTCACCCCAGAAGGGTTAATGGGGAAACTCAGCCCACGCAGCCTGCAAAGCAAACCATGCCGGCTGGAAAAAGGGCCTCAGAGCCCTGGCTCCGCCCGGCATCAGGAAACGATCCTGCGCAAGAGCAGGGCTGCCAGGAGGGGAGGGGAAGTAGGACAGGGGGAGCACTGCAAAGAAAATCCAGAGCTTTCCCCGAAGGCAGTGACGGCCGGGATTCATTATCCATCGGGAGACATGTTTATAGCAAGCATGAGTCACTGCTGGGCCCCTGGATGGGAGCAGCTAGCCCCCCTGGGCCGCCGCATGCCAGCCTTGGAGCAGACCCAGCACTATTTCAGGCCACGTCAGGGCATGTATTTTTTCCAGGATGCTTCATTTCTCACTTGAGAAGTGACGCCAGAGCGCTGCCCCTCCCTGCCATGCGACTGGCCCAGGCAGTACCCCTCTGTCACCCACCCATGCCCCCCCATGCCCACGCCCCTGGGTAAAGCCAGCCCTGAGCAGGGGGTATCACCCTGTGATGCCAGCTCAGCCCCCGACTCTGCCTGGAACTGCAGTGCAGCTGGGCAGTCTCCATCCCCAGCTGGTCCAGCCCCAGCCAGCACTGCCTGCCCAGACATGTGCCCTGTGGGGAAACAAAGGCAAAAATGCCCATTTTGACTTTTTTCTCCATTTGGAGTTGTATTTTCTGCAGTGCACATCACCTCCGCTCCCATTTGGCCCTGTGAAGGGGCTGCGGGCAGGCAGGCAGCCCCTCTGGGTTTCAGCAGCTGGCTGAGCCCAAGTGTTGCTGCCAGAGCCTGCTTTTCGCCCCTGCTAAACCTGCTCCCCAGGGAGCACTGGCTCCAAATCTGTATGGGTGCTGGTGCTTGCTCCAAGTGCCTTCAAGTGGGAAGTTGTCCTCCCCTTGTCTGTGCCATCCCTGGCACCCCCTTTGCTGGGGACTCCACCTGACAATTGATCACAGTGCCCCTATATAGAGGTGTCAGCCTGTAGCACCACCTGGGGAGGTCTCGGTAAGCTCGCAGTCAGCATTATGGGCTCATGGGCAAAAGGTGCTCATTCACACCCCACCCCAGCATGTGTACTCCAGAGCATCCCTGGGAGGAAAAGCCACCCTTGCTGCCTTGCAGAAAGCCAGGGAGCTTCCACAGTAAAAAGTCAGCTGGTGACATCCTTAAAAGGATGCTGTTATCTTGCTTGAGATGGGAATTTGCCTAGAAAAAAACATTTTGCTCCTGCTCATTCACAAATCTCTTTATTTTGGATGAGGTGACACAGCAAAGGCAACACTTGCCGGGGACTGAAAAAGCACACCATGCTGGCTCCTGTGGTGTGTCAGTGCCCAGGGTGCCAGCAGCCAGCCCAGCTCAGTGCCTGGTTCAGGCAAGCTATGAAAGCCATGTGCAACATGCAGTTCCAGGCCTAGCACCCACTTTTCACTAAAAAACAGGTTTTCTGGGTCTCTCCTGCCCCAGAAGCTGGTCATATGCTTTGGCTTAGTGAAAAACCCCTGTCCCCACTCCTTTTCCATTCCTTGGAGCAGTAGCACTGTGGAGAGCCTCCCAAAGGCAGGTGTCACCAACTGAGACCAATGGTCCAGAAAACATGGGCCAGCCTGGCTCAGGGCTCCTTTCCTGCCTCCCTGCAAGCCATGGGCCATCCATGAGCACCTTGCATGGCCATGCACCCTCGCGTGGTGCTGGGAGACACTGCCAGAGACAGCCCAGGGTGGGAACAGTCCCGGAGAAGGAGCTGGTGGAGCTGTGAGTGCAAACATCTGAGGCTCAGCCCCAAATACTGCTGCCCACCCACAGGGTTTGAATACCTGCCCAGGTTAGAGACGTGGGATGTGGAGGGATGTTAACCACTCATGTCCATCACCTGCATGCACTGGCATCTGCAGAGTGCATCAGCTTAAATACAAAGCATCTGTTGCCCCTGTGAAGGCATTAAGGGATGTGGGTGTTCTGTACCTTTCAATATTGCTTCCAGCCCTCTGCTGCAGAGCTTGGTGGTTTCCTCCTGAGAGGGTAAGTGTTTGGAGATTTGAAACAGCCTGTACCTTTGGTTGTTCCTCTAAAAAATAAAGCAGTGAAGGGGAGATGCTTATCTTTATGACCTGCTGGGATTTCCCTTGCTGTGGCTCATGCTGCTGGCCTCTGGGCTGCTGTCTCCTCTGTAACCCCTGCTTCTGCTCCAGGATGGAGCAGCTCAGCCTCTCTCTGTGTGCCCTGTGCTCTAGCCCCCTGGCCTGCTTGCTGGCCTGGTATCTTTTAAAAAGTGGCTGCTCCTGCCCTTTTGCAGGGGGGTTGTGGTGGAGATCTCTGTGGTGGGGTGCCTGCCCGCAGGACCAAGAGCTGTCTGCCTGTCAAGGAGCACCACTGCTCCTCCTCAGTGGTGCCCCTCAGGGACAGCTGTCCTTCCTGCTTCTCCTCCAGCTCAGCACTGTCACTGCTGTTTCAGCCATGGCTAAGCGTGGAGCAGGGAAAATAGGCTTGAGGACACCAAAATGGCTGAATGGCTTACATTTGCTCTTCATAGTCTGCAAAAGATCTGGGGAGGATCCTTGGCACTGCTTGGAGAGGGCTGGGAAGGTGTCCCTGCTAGGAAGGGTAGCTGACTTTTTTTATACTTCTAGGAAAAAGCTGGATCTAGCTCTGATGTAAAGAGAACTCAGCTGCAAGCCCTGCTGCATGCTAGGACTGCTCTCAAAAGACACAGCCGCTCCAGAAGCTATGATGGCTGCTGGAGTGAGAAAAATGAAGGGTATAAACAGTGCATACTGAAAAAACTGGGAACAGAAACAGTCTGGGCTTGGGCTAACAGGGACCTCAGGGAGTTTGCCAGACACGTGCAAGCTCCTGGGTAGGAGTGGATCATCCCCCTGGAAAAGCATGGAAAGGGATTGGGCTGGCTCTGCACTGCACTGTGCTGTGAAGCCAGCTGAGGTACATTATCTGGAGGGTATCCAACAAGCAAGATGGACCTCTGTGCTTCCTAGGGCTTTGGGGCTTGCTGCCAACACTGGGGGAAAATGAAAGCATGTTTAGGGGAGTGGAGGGCACTCGAGAAGAGACAGAAATGAAATGGAAAGCAATTAGGGGTAGTCTTTTGGCTCTGTGGGAAAAGAGATGAGCACCACCGCAGCTTGAAAGACAAGACAAGCTGGTGGAAAATGGGTGAGGGATGAAAGGAGAAGCACGGCATTGCGTGGGCATTGGGGGGGTTGCTGTGGCTTCAGGAGAGCACAGGGAATTCTGCCAGCCTTGTGCCACCCCTTCCACCCGGGGCTTGCTGGGAGCAGTCCTGGGTGCTGTTGCACACCAACAAGCTGCTGAGGACCATGGATCTCCTGGAGAAGGGGGCTTAGAAGTGGTGCTGGGAAAAAACAGGTTTTCTACCCGGGAAGCTTGTAGTTTGGTGATGCAGCCTGGCCCAGCTTCTGTAAACTGCAGGGCGGGGGACTCCTGTGCCACCCCCTGGTGTGGGGCTGGGTGGGAGCCAGCACTTCCAGTCCCCCCAGCTGGAGCCAGGGCTGTCTGGCGGCTGCTTGGCTGTTCCTCGAGGGCCCAGTGTCTCCCTTCCCCAGGAAGACGTGCCCTGCCCAGCTCAGCAAGCACGCTCTGCTCCCTGGGAATCACCCAAGCAATGCATCTTGTTGCCGAGAAATGGAAAATATTCTCTGCCCAGCTGCTGGAGGGATTAGCACGTATTTTTCCACCCAGTTTTCATGCTGTGCTGGCTGGACGTGCTCCATGCAAAGCTGCATGGGAGAGGTGGGTGCTTTGTCCCCTGTCCTGGCAGCAGTGTCCCCAGGACTGGGGGTGGCTTGTCCCAGGGTGCTGCTGACACCACGCGGGCTGGCTGGGGCAAGCACGGTTGCTTGCCAAGGGCTTGGCTGGGAGCTAGCATGCAATGATTCTCTGGTATCAATGCCTCCCATCGCTTCTTCTCTAGCTTTGTCAGAAAACCAGGCCCCCCTTTTGGTTTTGTTTTCTCCAAGAACAGGAGAATAGTGCTGGTGTTGCTGATCTTTCTGGTTTGGGCTGGTTTTACCCCCAAGCCACGATGCTCCCAACCCCATAAAGTCTATGCTTTGGGCTGTTTATATTTTTTGAGTGTAAAGTGTACATTTTCCCTGGAGAAAAGGAAGAAGAGCCCTGAAAGTGAATTTTGCTTTGCTTGCCTTCAAACCTCCATGGTGGGGCAGGGGAAGAGGCTGCGACTCTGACAACAGGAGAGTGTGGGGAGGCCCTTCTGGGTGCCCAGAAAAAGGAGGCCAAAAGCATTATCTCCTCTCCTCCAGCTCTCACGTTGCATCCGCAACCTCCCCTCTCTCTCGACCCTCTCATCTTTCCTAAGAAGCTGAGCCAAGCTTTCCCACAGACCCAGACAGCTATTAGAGAAATATTATTACCAGATGGTTTGTTTTTTCCATAGCTGCAGAGGCCAGCGTGAGGTAACGGGGAAAATATTAACCCACCCCACACCAGCTTGGACATAGGATTGTGGCTTTTCTGGTGGGGCTGTGTGGTGTCCTGGCCATGCCGGCATGCAAGGGGTCTGCAGAGCAGGGTGGCGGGGGTGCACTCGCACCCCATGTATGCTGGATCAGTGGGGTGGCTGGAAACCCTGCTTTGGAACAGCAGTGGCCCTGTGGAGTGGCTTGGGAAGGCTTTGATGGGGAAGGGAAGAGCATGTCCCCAAATGGTGCTGGAAGGGAAGGAAGGGTGCCCCCAGGCCAGCTTGAACTGGTAGGAGCAAAGCCCAGCTGGCAAACCCACATGGCAGGGAAGTTTGTGCTGGGTCAGATGCAGTAATCAAAGTGGAGAAGCACCATGTCCTGGCTTTCCTGCCTCTTGCAGGGCTGATGTGAATGCTAAGAAAAGAAAATGTGCCAAGATGCTACTTTGAGTAGGGATGTTAATGGATTTGGAAGATACCTCGTTGGCTCTCCATGAGGTCTTTTTGCAGGTGGGTGGATGAGTCTGAGACCCCCCTCTGGTGCTGCTGAGCCTACTCTATGCCCATGGTAGGATGCTTGCAAGGCACCACCTGCATGAGCTGGGAGAGGTGATGTTTTCCTGCTTGGAGGGGTTTCTCTGCTGCCTCCTCCTGTAGAGATCCACTGTGGGAAGCTAAAT
>NW_009259029.1:80077-97584 GCF_000687185.1 Egretta garzetta | reverse complement strand
GGGTTTGTGGTTGGCACAGCGCTTGGCTCAGACCATGACTGCTCCCATTGCACAGGTCTGAGCACAGAGATGAGGCAGCCAATGGTGGCCAGCAGCTGAGCCATGGGCAAGCTGGGTCATGCGCCTTGCTGGGGCTGGGGTCCTACAGCCAGCCTGGGGAGGTGCAGCCCATGGTAACCAGAGCACACGGAAACATCTCCTAGCAAATGCCTTCACCATCCCAAACACTTAGCAAGTCTTGGGTGCTCAGGTCCCCAGGAGTAGGGGAAAGGTGGCACAGCCAGCTGGCAGGATGCTGGTGTGCTGCATCTGGTTGCAAACAGGGAAATTTCAGTGTTTGTTAATTGTGGCATCTCCCAGGGCTGTGTGAGAAGACAAAGTAGCCCCAGCTGCAGAAGATGGATCTGGAAACCTGGAACTCAGTTGTTCTCTGCTTTCCAAAGCACCCTTTGGTTATGATCATGCTGGGGGGATCAATCCTGTCTTTTTCCAGGGGAATTCATTTCAGCTCATTTCCATATTTCCTGTGGAAGGAGCGTTTTCCATTTCTAAGGGGACGTGATCAAAGGGAAGGAAAGGTTGCATGAAAGAGTTGATAGCAGAAAAATGGAGCAAACACATTCTTTTCTCAATCTCTGGGAGACGAAAAAGCAAAATTTCTGTCCCAAGTGCACTTTTTTCCTGCACCCCAGTTTGGTCTGGAATTGGAGTAAAAGTTTATTGCTTGCTGTGTAATGCAGTGCTGTGGGCTGGGACTTGGGATGGGGAGTGCTCATTCCCCAGGACATGCAGGCTCCATGAAGGGGCTCCCCTTGCCCGTCTGTATGGTGCCCTGGATGGATGCTGGCCCCACATATGGAGGGGGTCCCCTGCTCCTGGAGGACCCGGTGTGGCAGAGCCCATAGGGCCCCGCTTCCCTGGCCTTGCCTGAAGAAGGGAAAGGGGACATACTTCATAGGCACGTGTCCTTAGATTTCAGGACACAAGGGCACGCTGCTAGGGCCAATGATTGCAACACCCTTGGGGTCAGCCTACAAACTGGTGTCCAGCTATCAGCTGGATTTCTGCAAAACTAGCCCACACTTTTCCAAGGAAATGGATGCTGGGGGGATCAATCCTGTCTTTTTCCAGGGGAATTCATTTCAGCTCATTTCCATATTTCCTGTGGAAGGAGCGTTTTCCATTTCTAAGGGGACGTGATCAAAGGGAAGGAAAGGTTGCATGAAAGAGTTGATAGCAGAAAAATGGAGCAAACACATTCTTTTCTCAATCTCTGGGAGACGAAAAAGCAAAATTTCTGTCCCAAGTGCACTTTTTTCCTGCACCCCAGTTTGGTCTGGAATTGGAGTAAAAGTTTATTGCTTGCTGTGTAATGCAGTGCTGTGGGCTGGGACTTGGGATGGGGAGTGCTCATTCCCCAGGACATGCAGGCTCCATGAAGGGGCTCCCCTTGCCCGTCTGTATGGTGCCCTGGATGGATGCTGGCCCCACATATGGAGGGGGTCCCCTGCTCCTGGAGGACCCGGTGTGGCAGAGCCATAGGGCCCCGCTTCCCTGGCCTTGCCTGAAGAAGGGAAAGGGGACATACTTCATAGGCACGTGTCCTTAGATTTCAGGACACAAGGGCACGCTGCTAGGGCCAATGATTGCAACACCCTTGGGGTCAGCCTACAAACTGGTGTCCAGCTATCAGCTGGATTTCTGCAAAACTAGCCCACACTTTTCCAAGGAAATGGCCGTTCAATGCCCCAGGGATGCTGCTGGCCCCGGTTTAGCACTGCATGACCTGGAAATGGCAATGCTTTAAAATTATTTTGAAGCCGGACACTGATCCAAGCCCATGGTCTGGTTGGACAGCAGAGGGGATGTAGCTGGGATGTCATGCCTAATAACAGTCCCTGAAGCTGGGTGCCAGAAAGGGAGCAGGGTCCCTGTGGGGTGGAGGGCTTTGTGGGCTTCCCCTGACAGGGCGCACGGGGGCTGACAGGCTGCAGCTGTGCGGTGCCATATACGGTCAGCAGCGCTCTGCACAAACCATACCATTATCATTAAGTCTTTGCTGGCTCGACCAACTGGCTTCCAGCTTGCAAGGCTCTGTGGAGCGGCTGGGCTGTTCCTGAGATGCATGTGCTTTTTGAAGCAGGGGGATCAGCTCTTCTGCTCCTCTGGGTAATTCCCTGGGAGGGAAAGGGGGAGAGGAAGAGAGAAAGTAGAGAAGAAATGTCTCTGGTATGCAGATTCACAGGATGCCTCTGCTGAGTTGATGCATGAAGATGGGTCCCTTCCCAGCACCCTCATTCCTGGGAGCCTCTGGCTGGTTTTCGAAATCCCAGGTGAGCTCCCTCACGGGAGCCCTGAGGAGGTGTGCTGGACAGCCAAATTGGGTCTAACCCCCCTGTGAACTGTCACACAGTAGGATTTCTCCCTGGACACACTTGCTCTCTAGGAGAGCATCTTCAGTAGCTTTGCAATGCCTTGAAAATTTGCCTTTCGGTGTCTCCATTTTCTGGTGCCACCAGCACAGCTCTGCAAAGCCCACCTACTTCTATACCTGGGTGGCTATTTACACCAGCCAGCTTCATGCTGTTACTAAAGCTTTTTGGCTGGGGGAAAACCACTTTCTTCAGCACATCAAACATCTTGCTCTTTTGAGGCTGGGGTGTCTCTTCCTGCCCTCAACACACAGAGTTTTGTTTTGGATCTTAGCGTCACTCCCCCGATGCTGCCCAGCCTCCCTCCAAGGAGGAGCCCTGCTGGTCTGGCTGCCCCTCAGCCAAAGCACATGGTACCCTGAGGCTCTCCAAAGGCCAGGAGGAGCTGCAGAGACAGGATTCAGCAGTGCCCAGCAGCAGTCCTGCCCCTCCTTGAGACCACCAGTTTCTCCTCTTTCCTTTGTTTAAACATCAGCTCCCATAGATGCACCTAAATTTGTGTTGGTGTGAAGAACAACGCCTGTTGTGCTGTTGGGTTTATGAGGTTTCAATTCAGCACAGTCTGCGTGTTTTTCCCCACTGACTTTGGATGTTGTTTATCCAGAGAGCCATTATTTGATGCATCTGCCGTGATAGTGTGGACAGGCTCCTCCACTGATGTAATTTGTAATCAGTGGAGCTACAGCTTTTTTTTTTTTTAGTTGTCTCAACTTGAGACCCCTTCCTACAGCCAAGCCTATGACATTTTCTCCTGATCGTTCACAAAGAAGTGCTGCCAGAGTAGTTGTGTGTGAAAGGCAGGGTGATGGAGGTGGCAGCCAGCCTGGTGTGGTCCCTCAAAGCAGAGTGGCAGGTATCCTGCTGCCTTTGTGAAACCAACTTGTGTGCAAAACATCTGTACTGGCTGGGTTCATGCTGCTGACTCTTTGCCCATTGGAGCCATCCTGGTCCTATGCGCTTCCACAGGATGCTCTGCATGGCCCAAATCAAGCCCTTCTCTGGGTTTCATTTCAGCTTTCAAAGGCAAGGTGTCTCCTTGGCCTGGACAACATGTCAATTTGCTATTCAATGACAGCCTTTGGTCCCCTCCTATACCTGTGGGAGCAGGTTACAGCTGTAGCAGGATCAGCCTCCAGGCATTTCACCTCTCTCCCTGATAGCAGTTAATGCTCCCACTGTAATGAGGGGTTTGACAGTACCTGCTTCTGGGTCTGAGTTCAGCAGCATGGGACTTGTCTCCAGTGCTGGCCATGGAGACTACAACACTCTGGGGGGCCTTGCTGTGGGGGTCTGACTCCCCATTGCTGCAGGTTCTCAGGCTCTCCTGCCATCAGACAGGATGGGAAGATGCTCATCTCCAGGCACCCCCTGCTTCTAGCTACTGGGCTTAACAGGGGGTCATTCCCAGTCTGTGGGGGTCCCTGTGGGGTTTTTCTCAGCTTGCCCCTCAGGTTCCTGACTTAGTTGAGTGGAAAGCCCTGGAAGTCAGGGAGGAAGGTGCTTCTCCAAAAACATGGTGCCTCCATGGTACCTCCATCCCTGAGTGGCTGTGGGACAGCTCCAGCTCTGCCCTGTCGCAGGGACGCACCTGGTTAGCAGGGCAATGCAGGCCAGCTCTCATTCAGGTGGGATGTGATGGGAATGTCTGTCCCTCTGCCTCCAGATTTCTTGGCCCAGGAGAGGGGAGGGAGCAGTCTTGCAGGTTCCCCGAGCCCCCCTGCCCCATAGAACAGGCTGGCCCCCAAGGGGAATGCTGATGCTGGGCACTGACTGTGCCAGGGCTCCATGTGTGGGGCTTGCGGACACCCCAGGCACCAGTATCCAGGGTGCCATCGCAGGTACAGCAATGTCCAGAAGCAGGGTAAGGAGAAATGCCTCGTTCATTTCTGACTCACAGCTGACAGCCCCTGATCCCTCCCTCTGTCCTCAGGCTGGAGAAGTCTCCTCCTCACCCTTACCCTCCTGCTCTTCCTCCCACGGAAACCAAGGAGAAAGTGGTAAAAAATATCTTCAGCAACTCCTGCCTCAGGACCACGGCCTCTCTCAGCTACTGGGTTATCCTTCCCTGCTTTTTTTCTTCAATCCAGCTCGATGGTAATCTGAACCAAGCAAAATGAGGCTGCGAGACTTTCTATTCACTTTGCTGCTCCCGGCTGGCTTCCTGGGGAGGGGCTCGTGGGCTCAGGGCCCAGAAATCACCACTCGGGTCGCAAATGCAGAAGGTAAGCCTGGGCTGCTTCCCAGGGTATTTTTCCTCCCCGGGGTCAGCAGAGAAGTCCGGCTACTGTTTCTCTCCTCGGCGGATGCCTCCGCTGCCGCACACGGCCACAGCTTTGTCAGGACGTTTGGGGGAAGGGTTGTGTTTGCCGAGGAGAGTGATTAGAGAGGATCTGCAAGACATACTCAGTTTTAATATTTTTTTTTTTTAGCTCTTCCTCCTTGGCTCTGTCTTGTCAGGTGTCACCACTAGCACTGGGATGCATTGAGGGGAGAATAATAGTGTTTAGCTTTCTGAAAGATTTTGGTTTTGGCACTGGCTGTTAAGGTGCTTTACTCTCCTCTGCAATGATATTTGTGCCAGGTTGTGTCAGAAGATTATTAAATTTTCATTGGGTTAATTGCTATCATGTCTTGGTTTATTTTTTCAAGTGGTTGCTGTAGTTGCATGTTATTTTATATAACTGGTGTTGGTCTTGCAAAGATAAGTCTCGTAATGTAAATGGAAAAAAAGTATAGGAAGCTGTTAAATGCCACAAACTGATGTTTTCTGAACATGTGCTCAATCCAGCTTAACCTTGATGCCAAAACAGAAATAAGCAAGCTCACCCATGCGTGTGTGCTTGCATGTCTCGCGTGGGTTTAGGATGTGAAAGTGGTCCCCTTAGCACAGATCCTGGGAGCCTGCTGGGAGGGGAGTTGGGCTGCAGTCATGCCTGCCGGCGGTGCGGGGAGCCTGTGCTGGGGAGGAGGTGCAGCAGGGCTGCCTGCTGACTCCTGCTTCTCTGCTTCTTCCCAGACTGCCCCGTGGATCTGTTCTTCGTCCTGGACACCTCAGAGAGCGTTGCCCTTAGGGTGAAGCCCTTTGGGGACCTGGTTACCCAAGTGAAAGATTTCACCAATCAGTTCATTGATAAGCTGACAAACAGGTACATTTCCCAGGGTTTCGTCCAGGCTGCTTTAAGGATGGGTCCTGGTGCAGGGTGGGGTGCTGAGACCACTCTGTGTGCCTGTCTAAGGAGGAAGACACAGAAAGAAGGGATGCTGGGGAGGGTGGTGGGAGCATCTCCTCCCTCTCTCGGTCTGCGGCCGCCCTGTTTCTGCTCCGTCTGTGCTGAGGGCAACAGTGTGCTTTTAGCAGGGTTGCCTGCACCCACCCTGGGGAAAGAAAGGGCTTCCTGGAGTGACAGATGTGGTACCCCAGCCCCACCACCTCCAGTTGGACGTGTGGTTATTCTGTAGGGCCAAAGCGATGCTGATCCCTGTGCCACCAGCTGCTCAGGCCCAGGACAACCCAGGTGCTTGGGTGGCAGCAGGGCACCTCTGACATTAAACCCAGCACTCATGGGCACCCCGCAGAGCAAACCCTCCCTTGCAACTGGCAATCCCCAGGATACCCTGCAGCACTGAACCCAGCTTTGGGGCCCCCTGTGGAGTGCCGTTTAACTACCCTGCTGCCCAGCCCTCCCTGCCTCCTGTTCACCCAATCTTACTGCCACCAAGCCAGGTCTGACCCTGGCTTTCCCAGGGTGAGGGCACCCAGGGGTACCAAAGCTCCCAGATCCCAGAGGGGGGTAATGCTGGGAAGAGCTGGAGGCAAAGGCCATGGTTTGCCTGCTGGCAGGAGATGCAGGGATGCACAGAAGCACCACGAGTCCTGGAGGCATGTGGGTTCTGGTCCTTGGGGCAGGAGGAGATGTGTGCTGGTGCCCAGAGGGGCACCAGTGGGATGTCCCAGTGCTGCACGAGCTGGAGGGAGCTGGAGGGGCAAGGTTCCCATCTCAAGACAGGTGGGAGGGGACTAGTAGCTCACCTACTCATTGCCCAGGCAGGAGAGCTACCTTACAAGGTATTGAGTGATCAGCAGCCTCATGCTTTGGAACAACCTCCCAGGCCTCCATCAATGCAGCATGACTCTCTCCTAAGCAAGGCACTGGGCTTTGTCCAGAGCCTCTGCTGTGTGCAGACTTCCTGAGCCCATCCCAAACACCCCTGTGCCCACCCTGCTCCTCTCTACCTGCTCTGGAGACATCTCCCTGCAAGCCACCACTGTGCGCGCTATGCTGCCAGGCACCCAACAGCATGCACGACACGGCTGGTATGGGTGATGGCAAGGCAACCAGCAGCGGTGGAGTGGAGAGGAGAGCAGTAGGCAGTGCTTGGGTGGCTTTGGGAAAGGTCCTGCTGGGCAGAGAGAAGATGAGCTTGGGGAAGCGAGGGAGTTGTGCAATCCCATCCCTTTGGGATTGGCCCCAGCATCCTGAAAAGACCCTTTTGGGGGCACTGGCCAAAGCACAGGGAGTCATGATGCCTCTGTCCCAGGGAGTCACAGGTGCAGGCTATGTCAGCCCACAGGACAGTGCTTCAACACATGCTCATGCCTCTGTGAGTCAGAGCATCCTTCGGAGGGAGGCATCTCTCTTTGATTTTAACACATCCTGCAGTGGAAAACTTGCTGTGGTCCTGGGTGGGGTGTTTTGGCAATTACCTGTCTTGCAAACATGCATTGGGCTGTCTGGCCTAGCATCTCCTGCTCAGCTCCAGCCACTGCAGCCTGGTACCTCTTCAGGAAGCATCTCTGCCAAATTGTCTGACCCCTGTGGACATCCACCAGCTGCACTCCTTTGCCCTTCCACCGGCTGAACAAACTGCCCTGCTCCCATGACTGGGCTCTGCACGTGAAGCACATCCCAGCCTTGCAGGAGAGCAAGGAGACCTAGCACTGTTTGGCAGAGGATTTTCATGGGGGGCCAGTGCAAGTGAAGTGGAGGTGGTGGCAGGGTGTGGATGAAGGTGCTGGAAGCATGTGTCCTGATGTGTCTGCACAGGTACTACCGCTGCGACCGCAACCTAGTGTGGAATGCTGGGGCACTGCACTACAGCGACGAGGTCGTGCTCATCAAGAGCCTCACCTCGATGCCCAGTGGCCGGAACGAGCTGAAGAACCGTGTCTCGGCTGTGAACTACATCGGGAAGGGTACCTACACAGACTGTGCCATAAAGCGGGGCATTGAGGAGTTGCTCATCAGGTAAGGCATTGGGGCCAGTGCAGGCGGAGGGAGTGATGCTTGTGGTATGGCCATGGTGGATGGAGACTGGGAGCTTTGGGGATAGGATGTTCCTGTGCACTGTGCAGAGCTGTCCCTAGGGTGGGAGAGGAGGTCACCTAGGCGCAAAATAGGCACGGGGATGGCAGGTTGCTGGTGCTCCGGCTCTGCTAGGATGAGGCAAGCCCAGACCATAGGCTGGGGCGCTGCCTGGAGTGAATGTCCAGAGGTCCCCAAGCCATTCCTCTCCAGCTAAATCTGTTAAATCCTTGCAACATTAAATCATGTGTTTAAACCCTTGCAGTGGCTCCCATCACAAGGAAAATAAATATCTGATCGTGGTGACTGATGGACACCCCTTGGAAGGATACAAGGAGCCCTGTGGAGGCCTGGATGATGCTGCAAATGAAGCCAAGCATTTGGGGATCAAAGTGTTCTCTGTTGCCATCTCCCCCAACCACCTGGTAGGGACCACACAGCAGGGATGCTCCCTGCAGTGTCCCACTCGCCAACACGGCGAAGGGTGCTCTGAGTGCCCCTTGGAGCACCTCCCTGGAGAGAGGATGCAGGCCCCCAGGATAGTCTCTGGGGACAGGTCCTGCATGAGTCCCTGCAGGTCTCACTCTGCCCTCCCCACCCCCCAACCCTAGGACCAGCGGCTCAACATCATTGCCACAGACCAGGCCTACCGCCGCAACTTCACTGCCACCAGCCTGAAGCCAACCAAGGGTGTCGATGTGGAGGAAACCATCAACACCATCATCGACATGATTGTGAGCAACGCCCACCCCCTCCCCAGCCCACCGCCTCCCCGGGCTCACACGTCCCTCTCAAAGCCCCTCTCTTTGCTTTCTTGTCTTGCAGAAAGTTAACACGGAGCAATCGGTGAGTGTCCCCTGGAGCCCTGCTCTTCCTGATCACCCACAGCCAAGCGGGGGCTTGGTGGCAGAGCCCTGTCCTGCAGGCAGACCCTACCTGGCTCCTGCCAGCCTAGGGAGCTCCCCTCGAGCAGGGTGCAGCCTGGGCCTGGTGCTGCCTGCTGCCTCTAATGCTGTTTTCTCCTTCTCTCTGAGCAGTGCTGCTCGTTTGAGTGCCAGGTGAGACAGGCTTTTGAGACCCCCTGTTCCCTTCCCTCACACCCCCATGGCACCAGGCTGTGCCTCAGTGGCTGGTCTAACCCGTACCTCTCTCCTGCAGCCTCCCCGAGGGCCCCCTGGACCTCCCGGTGACCCAGGCAATGAGGTGAGGGACCAGCAGCAGCCACACTGTGGGAGCGGGGTGGTGGGATGGGCTCGCTGGGGATCCTCAGAGACCAGTGGGGCATGGGTCCTCAGCACCCCGCCACTGCCCCATGGAGAGGTGGATGAGGACCCACACCATGCTCCCATGTGGCCGGCGTCATCTGTTCCCCACATCCATGGAACATTGCTGCTACCATCCTCCCTGCTCTCCTTTCAACAGGTCAATGTTCTGTTCCTGGGGATGATGAGCTAACTTTATTTCTGTCCTGTATTGCAGGGAGAAAGAGGCAAGCCAGGTCTTCCCGGCCAGAAAGGAGAGGCTGGAGACCCAGTAAGTAAAGGACTGACCCTGATGACTCTGTGCAGAGGCTATTTTTCAACCACTTCTGGCCAGACCTCTCAGGCACACCCTCACCAGCCTTTGCCCCTGCACCACCCTGTTTCCACCGGGTAGTCAGTGGGGTCACCTCCTGCTGTCCCCCTCCACAGCTACCCTGATGAGCAGTGGCTCCTGGTGGACAGCAGAGTGCCCCCGCTCCTCTGTTGCTACAAGGCTTCCTTGTTTCTTGCCCAAAATAGCCATTCCTCCTGGAGGACACATCTCTGACTCATGTATGCCAGCCCAGGGGTGGACTCTGGGCTCCCTCCCGCATCCTCTGACACAACAAGCACAGCAGTGTTACAGGGAAACCTTAGACAAATAATATGCTAATAGTATGAGGAAACTATTTCCCTCCTCCTCCCTTTTCTTTTTACTAGGTACATTTATTTTTGGGAGGTGCGTTTCTCACACGCACGTGAGTGTGCAGTTACTCATCCTGTGCATTCCCAGTTTGGAAACTCCATGCATTTTTCCTTCCCAAGGGTTTTCTGCCCTTACCTTTCATCCCAGACGATGTGTGCCCAAGCACCCGGTTTCCCTCACCCCCAGGAAGGGCTGGAGATGGTGGAAGTGAAGGCAGGTCTCCTCTGCTCTCCACAGTGAGCCCATGCTCCCAGATCAGGCAAACAAGGAGCAGAGTTATGGGAGAGCCTCCTGTGGGAGGGTATGGCAGCTGGTGCCTGAGCCCCACATCGAGAGCCTGGGGTGAAACTGCCTCATGGCAATGGTGGTGACAGTATCTGCTGCTGTAACACCATGTTTCTGTCCTCTAGGGCAGGCCAGGGGACATGGGACCTGTTGGCTACCAAGGAATGAAGGTACGTGGGACTGCATGGCCACAGGCATGGTTCCTAGATGGGCCACAGGCTTTGTGCTTCAAGTGTTTTCATTCTCCTGTTTTTCTCTCTCCTTTCCTCTCTAGGGTGACAAAGGAAGTCGAGGAGAAAAGGTGAGGACAGCAAGGATGCTGGGGGGAGGTCTCTGTGTCCCCCTGCTTCATTACCCCAGGCTGCCCCTGCAGCTGCATGGTGTTGGGGTCTGGTATGTGCCTGCACATCCGTCCCTCCTGCCAGCGCTGCCCGTGTGCCAGGAGCAAGGGTCTGGTGGGATCAGTCAGTTTGCAGCTGACACAGCTTGGGTATCAGATAAGCACCATGCAATGGACACAGCCAGGCAGAACGGGAGAGACCAGCAGCGTGCAGGGGCATGGTGAATGCCTGCACCCTCGGACTGAGCTGGTGTGGGAACCGCAGCATTTTGGGAGGATGGATCTGCTCTGCACAGGGGCCTAATATCTCTCTCCTTCCTTTTGCAGGGCTCGAGAGGAGCCAAAGGAGCCAAGGTTAGCCTCTGCTTTTGTGCCATTTATTGTTTCTGGTTGATGCCTGGTGGGGGGAGAAGGGTCTTTGGAAATCAGTTCTTCATGGTTCCTATTCTCTGTTTCAGGGTGAGAAGGGCAGGCGTGGAATTGATGGCATTGATGGCATGAAGGTAAATCTCTGCTCCAGCACACTTTGCTTAGCCTGAGGACCCTGACTTTTGCCCCTCCAAAACCATTGTGAGGCCTGGGAATGAAGCCAGTGTCCCACATGGGGCAGCAGGGCTCCCTCCCTGCAGGGTTGTCCACCTGCCAGCCAGAGACAGGACTGGGATGTCCCTTTCAAGGCTCTGGGATGATGGATGATGGGGTCTTCCCACGAGCTCTGCTCATGGAGACCCCTGCTTTGTCTCTCTGATAGGGTGAAGCCGGATACCCTGGGTTACCTGGCTGCAAAGGCTCACCTGGATTTGATGTACGTACCCTGTGGGTGCCCCTTGCATGTGAATGAACCATCACAACAGGTCTGCCATGATGGCACATGGAAATGGGGAGCCCCCCAAGAAAGGCAGCTGTGAGAACAAGTTGCCATGCTTGGAAATATGCCTCTAGATATGCAATGCTCATGCCAGACATGGCAGCTCGGGCATGTCCCCAGGGCAGTCAGCCTTGTCCTTGCCTGGAAGCTATCCTCCATTACACCAGGCTGCCTGCAAAGTTCCATGCTGGGGGAGCCCTTGGCCAGGAGCTATTCAGCACAGGGAACTCGGCAAAGAAGCAATCAGTGCCAGACAGGCAACCCAGAATTAACCAATTTCAGCCTGCTGTGACCAGCCACAAAGAAAATATTGGAGATTTTGGAGGGCTCTAGAAAACATTATTCTGACATTGCATTTCTCCAGTTTCTCTGCTGCAGCAG
Organism: Egretta garzetta; assembly: GCF_000687185.1. Lineage (NCBI taxonomy): Eukaryota > Metazoa > Chordata > Aves > Pelecaniformes > Ardeidae > Egretta > Egretta garzetta. Next base: position 86,028 of record NW_009259029.1, on the reverse strand, counting down.
TCCAACCACCACCTTTTCTGCCATTTTCCCCTGAGCTGCAGAAGCACGCTCAGTTTTGCAGTGTTTCAGCAATGTGGCCACAGCATTGCTTGCGCAGCTTCATGGTGCAAGAGTACCATGCCATCCCTGCATCGCTCCTGAGTACATGTCCCTCCTGTCTGTCCCGTCCCAACGGGAGGGCTGTGGGTCAGGTGGCTGGGATGCTCTGTCCATGCCCAATTTCCCATGGATAGTGATACCAGCTTGGTTTTCAGCGATGCTGCCTTTATTTTCAACAGGGAGCTCAAGGCCCACCGGGACCAAAGGGAGATCCTGGTGCTTACGGACCCAAGGGAGGAAAGGTGAGCCACTCTGCCCAGCCCCACACTTAAGGAGGGGTGCTGGGACCCCTCTCCTGCAAGAGGGGGAGAGGTGGCGACTGGGGGCAAGCCTATGCTAGAGGATGCTGCCCATCACCCACAGTAATGTCTGGCCTGCATGACTCCCAGCGTGCCCAAGGTTAGCAGGTGCCCACAAACCTGGCACGAGCATCCCTGAGATACTGGGGGGTTGCTGTGAAAAGATGGTTCACACTGGGCAGGTGGAGTGTGTGTGGGGGCAATCTGCTGGGGATGGGGAGCTCCCTGGGGAGGGGTGACAGCCCAGAAAGGGTCTTGGGGTATACCAGGGCTCCTGATGGCCTTTGTGTTGTGGGAGCTGAAATCCACTGCTGGGCACTGGATGCAGTGTTGATGGTGCCTTGTGCCCTTGTGAAGGGGGAGCCTGGGAACGATGGAAAACCTGGCCGACAGGGGATTCCTGGCAGCCCTGGAGAGAAGGTGGGTGAAATGTCTGTGCGTGAGCATCCTCTGCCCTCTGTGAGAGGGAGAGGTCCCCTGCTCCAACCTTGACTTTGAAGCAGAGCTTGCCCAAAGCTTTGCTCCAAAACCTGCTGACTTATCTTGTTTGCACCCCTATGGCTTGCTCAACCAGGGCACACCTGGAAACCAGGGTGAGCCTGGACCGGCAGGAGAAATGGGTGATGAGGTGAGTCCTCTGCCTGTGTCCTGTGATGCCCCCTGTGCATGCTTGCCTGCCATCCCCACCACCTGACTGCCCCTGTTTTTTCTCCACAGGGTGCTCCTGGCATGGATGGTCCTCCTGGAGAACGGGTAAGTGAGGGCATCGTGCTGGCCGGGCATGGGCAGGGGCTGGTACCCTGTGGAGGTGGAAGAGGGCTGCGGGTGACCTGACTCAGAGGTGGGCAATGAAGGAGGGCCTTGCTCCTGCTGGGAGCAGGTCTTAATGTTGTGTTCCCATCATTTCCTTGCAGGGCAGCAATGGAGAAAGAGGCCCTCCAGGATCACCGGGTGACCGTGGACCGAGAGGAGAGCCGGTAATCTCATCTGCAGCACAGCTTTCAGCGGCTACTCGCAAACAGGGTCATGCCTTTACCTGCCAGCCTAAGGGGCACTTGCCATTGTCCCCCAGCAATTGGCCCTTTACACTGGCAGCTAATCACCAAACAGCCAAAACCCAGAGGAGAGCATGCCCAGCAGGCAGAGGGTGGTCTGCCCCTGCCTCGTGGCTGCAAAACCAGTTCATGGAGAGCAAAGCAGCAAGGTGTCCTTCTCTGGGTGCTCGGGGGCTGCATGGGGTACCGGTAGCTCAAGAAGGATGGCACAGGCACCATGAGTGGCAGGGCAGTGTCTGTGTGTGTGTGTGTCTGTGTGTGTGTGTGTCTGTGTGTGTGTGTGTCTGTGTGTGTGTGTGTGTGTGTGTGTGGACCAGAGAGGGAACACCCTTCCCTCCCCTTTTGGGTGGGAGTCACTAGGAAAGTATTTTTCCTGCCTGCTGGGGGTGAGTCATTGAGTATGAGCATGGTGGGGACAGGCAGGAGCCCTCGGCAGGCCAGGACAAACATGTGGCAAGCAGCTCAGGTGCCAGAAAGGCTGGGGAGGGATGAGGGGTGCTGCTGCACAGGGTGGGGGTGGCAGGAGCCAGGGCACCCAGCAGCAGCATCCCAGCGGGTGGCCAGCCGAGTCCCAGTAATGCTGGGTGGCTGCCACCTCACTGCTCTTCCCCTGTCCCTGCAGCACAGACAGCCAGTACCCACCAGCGGGTCAGGGGGGACGGGCAGAGGTCCACCCTGGGGAGGGTGCAACCCTGGCAGGGGGCTGCTGGCAGCTCCCCCTTCCTGTTTACTGCTTGGGGAGCGGCAGCGCTGCTGCGCGTGGTGTGCGGGGCAGATGTGTGCAGGAGATGAAGGCACGCCAGTGTCCTGGAGTTAAATCGTTCAGCAGACAATGGGCTGCTTCCTTCCAAGTTTCAGTCCAAGCACGAGGCTGCGTAGCCTCACCAGAAACGTCTCCACTGGCGCTCAGGGCCCTTTGGAAGTTGTGTTTTATATTTACTGTTTAGCTTAGGCATCTGGAAGCTTCTAGCTTGCAAGCAACAGCTTTAGGTTGCCAAGTTTTCAGCTGCTTTCCTCAAAGTTTTAAGGCAAGTGTGACTGTCATGGGAAGTTTTGGAATGCCTCCCTTCCCCCTGGGCTGGGGACTGACTTGGTCCCATGTCTCAGGGCTGCAGGCAGAGCTGCACTTTGTGCAAAGCTGCTTGTCTTGCAGCACTTGGCGCTGGCTGATCTTGGGGGTGGCTTGGCTGTAAGGTGCAAAGCTCTGTGTTTAGCTGTCATGCAACCCTGTAAGGAGTAATGCTCCTCCACTTTGCAGGGGGAAAGCCTTCTTCTGAATTGCCAGGAACTTGCAACAAGCCCTTGGGCTGCAGGAATGGGGGATCCATGCCTCCTAGCTCTCCTTTTGCCTCCCTGGCTTACTTGCTGTTGGCCGTGGGTCTAGATCGGGAAGGTGTCCCAGAGCCAGCCCAAGTCTGGCAGACATGCTGCCCTATTGGGATGCAGCTCTGCATCTGGTGGAAGGTTCTCCCTTTCCACACTAGGTGAAAGTGGAACTAAGCCATGTCCCGCCCTTAGGCATCTCCTTCTGTTGGAGCTCTTGAGGTGCAAAACCAGCCAGACTCAGGTTTTCCAGGCTCTTCTGGGCTGTCAGTTCTCTGCAAACAGCCCTAATCCGGCTCAGGGTGCTGAGTGTTAGCAAAGGAGAGGAGAGAGCATGAGCACCTCTCGGTGAGGACATCCCTCTCCATCTGCTGGCTCATTCCCTTGGAAATCCCCTTAGCTCCACGAGGATAGCAGGCTGGAGGAAGAGGGGGTGGAGGAAGGAGGCTGCTAGCCTAGAGTCTCCGCCCATGCATGGGGACAGCAACTCCTCTCCATGCAGACTCCCCAGGGCAGGACCTGCTCTACAAAAGCAGCCATGGTTGCAGAGAGTGGCTAGGAAAAGCTGCTACCTGGTTTTGGGGCCAGGGCCAGGTCTGTGTATGTGCAGAAGCCTTGCAAGATGGATCTCCCCAGGCATTTGCTTTTCTAGCACAAAATGGGCTGAAACATGTCACCCAAAGGAAAGCACTCCCATCCTTCAGAAGGTCTTCCTCTCAGGGCTGTCTTCTTGGCTTCAAGGTGGCCATGCTAGCCTGTCTTTCTCTCTCCCCACCTTTGATAGCTTCCTACCCAGCACCTGAATCTCCCTGCTTGGATGACTGCATTTCTATCCAGCATGTGTTATCAGTATTGCATCCCTGCTCCCCATTGCAGGCAGGGCCCTTTGCACCCTATGCCTGTCCTTTTTTGAGTTTCTTATCCCCTTGCTGTTTGTTTTCAGGGAGAGCCTGGACCACCTGGTGACCAAGGGCGGGAAGGACCTCTTGGACCACCTGGTGACCAGGTAAGAGCTTGGATTAACCTTCTGGATCCCAGGTGGGAGAGGCTGGGGCAATGGGGAGAGTGGGGTAGGGGGTTCAACTGATACCACAGCATCTTAGGGCAAGTTCCCAGCATCTTCCAGACTGGATAGCAAAGCTGGTGAAGAAGGGCAGGGATTTCTAGGAGAACCCAGAATGTGAAGAGGGCTAAAAAAATGGAGACTTGGCTGCTGGGCTGGGCTCCACGCCATTTCCCAATCCCATGGAAACAGATGTCAACACATCTGACAGACTGGCAAACTGGCAAGTGCAAGCTGCAGCAACGCACAAAATGTTCAGGCCTAGGGCCAGACTCTGCTCACTTCAGTCAAGGGAGTCAGAGACATCTTGTGTCAGTGAGGATAGCCTGACGGGGCCCCAGCAGTGTCCCTGACACCCTTGGCATCTTCAGAGACAGTCTGTCACAAAGCCAGCGTTCCTCAAGTTTGCTTGCTGCGAGGTCTGGCCCTCCTGCTCTGGGATCTGCTTGTCCTCATGTGCCTCAAGGAACAGTTCTCAGACCCCACGGGCTTTCTGGAGAGCAGAGCTGGCTATCTCCAGCCTGAAGAAGGCTTCTGTCCCCTGCACAATTAAAGGCTCTTTCTTCCCAAAGACATACCCAGATCTCAATCAATAACTCTGGGTGTGGAGGTGTTGCTGGGTTAATCCCCCATGGCAATAGCACTGATTGCAATGACCAACAGGGTCTTTGCATCTGAGCAAGCATGCTTTGACATCACCCTTGGACAGGGCTCTGTGGGATTACTTCCCTCATACCCATACCATCAGAGTTTTGATGGAGCCCAAGATACAGAGAAGCACTGAGATAAACATTTCCACACTGGTGGAGCAGGACTTCCGCAAGGGGTGAAGCATGGAGACCAACATGCAGACAAAGGTGAGACAGCTTTTGCAGTCCTTTATGGTTGACCAAGTGTTGAAGAGCCCTGAAGGAGATCTGGAGTACAGGACAGCCATGAAGGGGCTGCTGTTGCATTCACGTTGTCCCCAGCATGGGTGACCCCCATGGCAGATCTGCACCATGCTGCAGCCTGGGGAGAGAACATGCTTGTGCCAGGGTTGTGCTTGCCTGGAGTTGGGCTTCCCTCAAGCCTGTCTCATGCTACTTGAAGAGCACCAAATTCACACAGGAGGATTGTCCAGATCCTACTGTCTGCAGCTGAGCTGAGCTTCTGCTGCAACCAAAGAGCATCTGGCAGCATCCAGCTTGTTGGGCACTGCTGTGGTGAGAGGTGTCGCTCTGGGAGGTGGTCATGGTAGGAAGGCAGCTCTTTGGATGTGATCATGCAATAGACTGGTGCTGCAGGCTGACACCAGCAAAGGAGGAAGGACTGAAGCTGCTCTCCGTGTGGCAGAGGCTCATTCCAAGTTCCAGGCAGGAGAAGGACTGTGCAGAAGACAGAGTTAAGGTGGAGATTTCATGCAAGCCTGGGAGCCGAAGCTGTGCAAGCATGGTGGGGAGCCAGGCTGGGATAGATCCTGCCTCCAGCCAGCCTTCACTGCTGGGGAGGAGGAGGAAAAAGAGAAAGAACAGTCTCCCTGCTGTCACTAAGCCTGTGGGACACCAGTTTTCCCTCCCCAGCACTGAACTTTGGTCAAACCCCTGTCAGGGAGAGGAGTGTTACAGAAGCAGCTCTGATGCCTCCCCAGACCAGACACTGCCCCAGCACAGCACCTCCACTACTCCAGGGAGATTTCAAAAGCAGTTGCAGCGAAGACTCTTTTTTTCCATAAGCTGAGGAAGAATGCTTTTGCTTGGCCAAATTAAAAATAAATGCATAATTGGGCTTGGGCAAGAGTAGGACTTTGGCAAACACAAGTGTTTTTAAAGGCGTGTTATCTGCAAGCTCTGGCACTCGGACCATATTTCTCTTGGCAAGGGGAAAGGGCTCCCGCTAAAAAGCAGTTGCAGCGAAGACTCTTTTTTTCCATAAGCTGAGGAAGAATGCTTTTGCTTGGCCAAATTAAAAATAAATGCATAATTGGGCTTGGGCAAGAGTAGGACTTTGGCAAACACAAGTGTTTTTAAAGGCGTGTTATCTGCAAGCTCTGGCACTCGGACCATATTTCTCTTGGCAAGGGGAAAGGGCTCCCGCTAACCTGTGACTCCCTTTCATCTTCTTTCTATCCAA
>NW_009259029.1:56185-79519 GCF_000687185.1 Egretta garzetta | reverse complement strand
GCAGGTTTGGTTTCCCTCTCTCTTCCTGGCCATGGTGCCCATGAGGTTCTTGTTGCACCCAGAAAGGTAGTGGACAGGGAGCTGCTAAAGACTTCCCAACCCCAAATCCTGCATCTTCATAAATATCTCCAGGGTCATGAGGGATTTGCACTGCGTGCTACAGTGAGAACATGTACGGCCACTGCGAGCCAAGGGTGCTGCGGATCCAGTTTTGGCTGCTGTGAAGGATCATGAGTTCCTGTCCCTCCTTCCCAGATTTCTCTCTTCTGGGCTTTTGTGCAGAAATAAGCTCATATGCCTTTGAGCAGTTTAGTGCTCTGCACTGCACTGTGTAATTTTAAGTCCTCTGCACCGCCATGTACACCTTTCCTTGGAAGAAGGGTGCATGCAGTGTGTATGGATGTCTAGGCACCAGCTTCTGCCAGCCACTGTTGTGCGAAGAGGAGCAGAGATGACAGCTGGAGGGGATTTCAGCTTCCTCAGCTTTGGGTGGTGAGAAAGTGGCTGCAAAGCTGGGCTAGGCTGAGCCATGGCACTGAGGCAGCTCCCAAAAAGCTCAGAGGTGCACTGAAAATACGGTGGAAGTTCTTGGGCATGTACCACTGCTATGCTGAAGCCCAGGTACCATTGAGTGAGTCGTGCCTTCTGCCTGCCAGGAGACTGCAGTCACACGGCTTGTTGCAGGAAACATTTCAGAGGTTGGGAATCTTGAACTGGCATGCCTGCTGCCTGCAGCAGTGATGCTGGAGGGGCTGATTGCCAAGCCATTGCCCTCTCCCACCACAGCTTGCTCTCTTCCTTCCCACTGCTACCTCTGTCGTCTCCATCACCTGGGGATTGGTTGCACAGCTGGCTCCATAGGAGATGCTGCCTTGCTCAAGTATTTGGACCCGTGGGAAAGAGCATCATTTTACCAATCTCCTGGCAAGTAAACCCTGCAAAGGGCTGTTGGCATGGAGCAGAAGGTGGAGGGGCTCCCTTGGACATCTGTTGGAGCTCTCGGGGGGGAAAAAAATCACCTCCTACCTCCTCTCTTGTCTCTGGCTGTCTCTGGCCAGCCCTGTAGCTGATAGAGCTAGCAGCTGCTGCCCAGATCGGATGTGGCAGAGTGGCAGCTTTGGCCCATTCCAGCACATGCTGCCAGGGTTCTGCAGCCTCCTGAGGACAGAAACTCCCCGGAGCCACAAAAGGGCCTCCAACCAGCCCAGCTGTGACCCTGACATGTCTGAGCCCCAAGGTGTAGGGAGGGTCTCTGTGGAGGGGGGTCTGTGTCACCTTCAGGGTGACGTGCACCACCAAGGACCATTCTCTGCCCTGGAGGCACCTCTGCCACAGCCGATGAGACACCGCTGTGTAACCCAGCTGTGCTTTGCTGCTAGAAAGCATCATCCCTGCCTCCCTGGTCCTCTTCCCCACCAAGTCCTCTGTTACTGGACTGAGGTGTGGAGGGGAGGGATGGCTTTTAGGGCCTTGGAGGCTCTGCTCAGAGGCTGCTCCCTCCTGCAGCCCTGCTGCCACTGAAAGCACATAGTGTTCAACCCATGCCTACAATGTCACACCTTGGCCCAGAAAGCTTCTTGTTCTGTCTCGCACTCAGCAGGGATCTGGACAGGGCTGCTTCCAATGGGGCTTTGCAGAGAAAGCCAGGGTGTAAGGAAGCGTGGGGAGCTGCAGCCTGTGCAGTCGGGGGAAGCCAGGAGCACACAGAGGCAGCCAGGCACAGCTCCTGAAGCATCTCCCCACCTGCATTAACCCCTGTCAATAGGTCCTTTCTTGTGAGGCTGGCTGAGGCAGAGGTGAATCACTGATGGGTGCCAGGCATGAGGCAGATGCCCCCACCCACCACATCATGAAATGAAGGGAACAGCCCTTCAGGGCAGGAGCAGCATCAAGAGAAAATCCCTGTTGTGAGAGCTCTTTGTGTTTCCCTAGGGCGAGGCTGGACCCCCAGGACCCAAGGGCTACAGGGGAGACGACGGCCCCCGCGGCAATGAGGTCAGTGCTGCTTCATCACTGCATCTTCTGAGGGGAGAGAATGAAAGGAAGACCAGGAGGTGCTGCCCATTAGGGTTGTCCCCAAGTCTCTTGGATCTTGGAAACCTGTTGTAGGTAAACACTCAGGCACTAGTTTCCTGGCAGACGCATTGAGGCATTTTTCATGGATCCTTAAGGCCACAGCTATATTTTTCCCCACCTACCAGAGGCGATTTCGTGGAGAGGGTATAGCCACACCTCAAACCATGTGGCTTCCCACCATAGAAGTTGGGGGAGCTGCTCTCTGAGGGCACCCACCTGAATCTGCCAGCAGATTTGACCCCCAGGGCAGGAAGCAAGCTGAATCCCAGCCACACCTCCTGTGATGGTCTTATGATGGTAGCTGGTTGCCTCAGAAGGCATTGTCTTCCCAGCTCAAAGGTTGGTGTGCAATGCATGACTGCTTCTTCTGCTCCTTCTAGGGCCCAAAGGGATTGCCTGGAGCACCTGGACTGCCTGGAGACCCTGGCCTGATGGGAGAAAGAGTGAGTGGTATTTGTCTGGTGGGATTGCATGCCGTGTGGAAAGGGTGTACAACAGGCTGGTTCCACACAGCATGATTTAACTTGGGGAGAAAAGAAATGGCATTCATACACAGCTGAGATGCTGGGAAAATTTGCAAGCAGACTGCTTTTGAATATGCATGATATCTGCAGGCTTGAAAAGCTGTATTTTGGGATGTAGTTGCCAGCAACAGAGACCTGATACTTCCCAGTCTGTTCCCAGCCTGTGGCCATATCCCCAGTCTCTGAGAGGGACAGTGTCACTCTTCTCTCAGTGCCCGTGCAGGTCACTCACAAGCAAGATGGCCTTTTTACCTGCCTACACCAGTGTCCAATCCACTAGTTGCATATTTTTTGCACAGACATTTTCTTGCGGAGATAAACTGTCCAAGGAGGGCAGGATCCTGCTGTTATGCTATCTAAGGGATCTGCTTTTCATTATCTCACGTGTTTCTCCCTTCCTTTCCAGGGGGAGGATGGCCCTCCTGGGAATGGCACGATTGGATTCATAGGTGCTCCAGTAAGTTTTTTGTGCTGCTTTGAAATTGTAAGACCATTATTTCTGCTTGTCCAACCTAACATGCTTCCTTTCCCTCATACCTAGGGGCAGCCAGGAGACAGAGGTGACCCTGGCATTAACGTAAGTGTGCTGCTTCCTTATATACCCAGCAGAAATTGCCCTGGACGGTGGTTTGGCTCCTAGAGCCTCTCTGTGAGCTGCATGGTGAAATGGTCTCCCTGAAGCAGCCTGCTCCTCCAAAGCCTTCTTTTCCTTCTGCCCACCTCTCCCTGCAGTGGATGCTTCTGGTGGAAGTGTCCTGCCTCAGTGCACTGGTAATAACACACAATGGCAGCAGCATGGGCTGAGTGCTCTCCGATGCAGCCTCAGAGACAGAGTTTGGGATTGGAAGTGCCACCCGGGGGGAGCTGGATGGTGTTATAACAGTGAAAGCCACCTAAGAAGTTCTCTCCCTCGGTAGCGCTGCAATTTGGTGCTAGGGAGCCTATACGCTGCTCTTCAACCCCCTCCCAAGCCAGCTCTCACAAGGTCACTGCATGCCAGCACCAACTTCACCACACTAACAAGAGCTGACCGTGCAGGAGTCTCTTCTGTACTATTTTTCAGGGAACGAAAGGCTATGTCGGTCCTAAAGGTGATGAAGGAGAAGCTGGAGACCCTGGCAATGATGTGAGTAATCTGTATAAAGCTGAATCATCTTTCTCTATGAACAGAATACAGGAGCTTTGGGCTGGGTCTCTAACACTACCTTGCCTGTGGATCAGAGTCCACCAGACTTTGTAAGTCTGCAAACGCCCTTTGCCACTGAGCAGTGTCTGATGGCAAGGGGAGCCCTCTCCAGATGTTCATTTTCTGTCCTACAGCTTATGGCTGGCAAACCTCCAGATCTATTAGGTTGAGGTGGGTATCATCTCTGCAAGGTTTTGTATGCTTCCAGATAGCACCAATGGTTGTATATATGCTGCACCGCTGTCCTGTGGAGGGATATTTTCCCAGTGTCCATCCCAACCCTCCCAAGCCCTAACTCGTTTGGCTGAGTACAGCAATTTCAGATAACACTTTTGTGGTTAAGCACAGCTGAGCAGTCACCTGGAGGGGGAGGTGCTGCATCCTGACACACACAGATTTGTGGATTTGGGGTTTTGTTTTCATTCTAGAACCCAACCCCTGGCCCCAGGGGCATCAAAGGAGCGAAGGGCCACAGGGGACCTGAAGGCCGCCCGGTAAGTAAGGACCCTGGCAGGGTTTGCACTGATGAGCACAGCATGCTGTGCTGACAGCTCCCAACAGCAGGACCCACCACAGACTCGTTGTGCTTGGCTCTGCTCACAGCAGGAGCAAGGCAGTTTGAAAACCCACTGCTGAAGCCTGGTACATGGGTCTCTGAAATCACATTCTTCCTAAATCAGGGCAGAAAATACAGACACTTGTGCTTTTTAATGAGCAAAGCTTTCTCATATGATCAGGTTCAGTAAGGGCAAACAGCGTTTTGGAGTGGCCATCATGAACCTGAGAGCATTTCAGTCCTCGTTGGGTTGCCTCTTGCTTGTATAGCCTCACATTGACCTGGAGGCTACAGGATAGGCATCTTCCAAGCAAATGGCATCCATCCATCCAGCTCCTGGGTGCTGTGGGGGCAATGCCAAGCCACGTCACACAGTGTATGTGCTCGCTCGCTGCCTGCAGCAAGAACTTGCCTTTCCACCCTGGTGGGCATGGCATGCATGGAAGTGGGTCTCCTTTCCCCCGCCCCCATGCAGCCTCAGGGCATCATGCAAGCAAGCAGATGTACCTGTCCAAAGCCCAGTGCAGGGGCCAGCAACTGGGAAGCCAAGAGACTTTTCCAGACTCTGCATTGCTTATCAAGGTATCATCAGAGTACACCGCAGATAGGACTGGCTGCTCTTGTAATTGCTCTCTCTGCAATTCTGTTTGACAGGGACCACCAGGACCTGTGGGGCCTCCAGGACCGGATGTAAGTGGGACAGGATCGGGGTGCTGCTTGCTTGTTTGGTCTGTGGTTCGCCTGCCCCATGATGGCTCCTGGGAAGGGGTCACTGCTGGGGGAGCCTTATGCTCCCAGGCTGGGTGGTAGCTTCCCCCCATTACTGTCCCACTGAGTCTCACTGGCTGGATTTCCTTCATGTCAGTCCATCACCAGCTAGTCTCCTCTGTAGTGTGCCCTACTTGCTCATCACTCGTTCCCAAATCAGGACGTGCTTTGAGGGCACAAAGTAGCAGCGGGCACGGTGGGCAGCACCTGGGAGCCGGGAAGCCACCTTCACTGTTATTCAAACATTTCTTTACCCCTGTTTTCAGGAATGTGAAATCTTGGACATCATCATGAAGATGTGCTGTAAGTATCCCTGTACTGCTCCTGCTGTCCCGCTCGGCTTCTTGCTGAGTGGGAAGTAGCTGCTATTTCTCTGGCCTCCAGCAAGCAGGACCATCCCTAGGCAGCATGCAGAGGGATGCCATGGGCATCGCTCCCCTTCCACAAGTCACAATTAAGTCAACAAGCTGGGGGGGAGGTGGGAGGTCCTCCCTGCAGCAGGGACAGCAACCCCAAAGAGGCAAATCTTTTGCACATTGCTGTCCCTTCTCTTGACCCAGGGACTTCTAGCTTGATCTCTAGAGTCAGCCATGCAATTGCATTTCACTTGTGCATGCTGCAGACAATTTTGCTGTGTCTGTGGCTCTGTACATACACAATTACCCTTCACAGCAATTACGAGCGAAGTTGTGTAAAATCTTTGTGTGGACCATTTTATAATGTTCTTTTTTTCTTAAATAGCAGGGCCTGACTTTCCCCCTTGGGAAAGGGAGGTCTGTTCTGAGGTGTCCTGCCATGGGGAGCAGCAGTACACATGTGCTGCAAAGGGTTTCTGGCCCACAGCCAGTAATGAAGTGCTGGAAGGACACAGGGTACTTAAGGAACTGGGTTTGAGCTCCATACTCTGGTGATTTACTTAATCCCCCTAGGATTAGCTTTTATTTATATTTAAATAAGAATGCATCAGCGTGTGCAGAAACAGTTCTGCTGAGTGCAGTGCTCCAGGTCGGAGCATCACAATCTGCGACAGGAGAAAGATCTGGATATTTCAAATGGGAGGGAAACCTCCATGAGCTCGAATTGTCCAGACCAAGTGTCTTTGGGCTTGCAGAAACACAAACCCACAGTCTGCATTGGTGGGGGGAAAACCCTTGTGACAAGCATTTTAATGTTCTCTCTTTCTCTCCCTTCTCCTCTAGCTTGCTGCGGTGAGTGTTACTTAGCAAAGTTCTGCAAATGTTTGCTAGCATTTCTCCTTGCTTGCCCCCCTCCCTTTCCCTGCTTCTTGCCTTCTGCTATGGAGCCATAGTGAGAGCCTGGAAGGGAGGACTGAGTATGAGCAAGGCGGGGGGGGAGGGCAGTGAGCTCTCCCTGAGTGTGTTTCACAGATTCAGAGGCTGCTATGGCTGGGACATAAGACTGGAAAACTCTTGTCGAGGTACCCCGTGCCAGCAAACTGTAGGCAGATTTTCTCCACCCTTTTTGCAGCTGAAAGGGACATTAGTTCAGGGCACGCTATGGATCCATCTCTGTCCCCGTCTTCCAAATTCTGTGCTGGCCTGCAGAGAAATGTGCTGGATTTTTTTATCTGATGCTGTCCCGACGGGTTGGGTTTGCAGTCCAAAATCTTGCAGGAAGAGCCAAGGGCACATGATGTCCTTCAGCCATGGGAAAGAGGGGGGAGCAAGCTGAGTCAGCCTCCTCCAGCGTCACCTCTGTCCTCCTGGTCTGGGTGAACGAAAGAAGTGAGAAGGCGTATGAGGAAATGGGTTTTGGAATAATTACTGGGTGTTTTAAGGGTACTCACAGCTTGGAAATGCTACGTGTCTTATAAGAGCAAAATGCAAATGGAAAAATTAGTGAACTGACTCTCAAGCAGCTATTTTTCAGCTTTGTTTTACACCGTGCTTTGTGGGTAGATAGGACAGAGGCACCCAGCTAGTCAGGACTAGCAGTAGACATCAGCTGCTTGCTTTGGCATGTCCCCCTTGAAAACGTGCTGCTCTGAGCGAGCTGCTCGGGTAGAAAACAGAAGCCACTCTGCCCCTGTGCCTTGCTGCAGAGTGCACCTGTGGTCCTGTCGACCTCCTCTTCGTGTTGGACAGCTCTGAGAGCATCGGCCTGCAGAACTTTCAGATTGCCAAAGACTTCATCATCAAAGTCATCGACCGCTTGAGCAAGGATGAGCGTGTGAAGGTGAGATTTCCACCGAGTGCTGGGATACACTTGTGTGTGCTCACTTATTTTTCACTGCAAGCAGAAAAACAGGGAGGTGCCCTCACTCCAAAGAGCCTCCACAAGGCTTAGATTCAAGTATGTAATTGGGGTGGGTCTTGATTCCTCCCAGGTTCATAAAGTGATGGAGATGAGACAGCAGTTTGTCCCAAAACATAGACATTTCACTCTTTCTGGTCAAAGCAACTCAGGCTGCTGTGGCTGTGAACTCTTCCTCCGTGTCCCAGGGCAGAAGGCTCATAAAATATTTGCCTGATCAGTCAGTCTCTCAGTCTCTTCCTTGTCCTGATGAGTATTTCAGGTGGCTGGAGTACATAACACATGAGGTGTGTTGCAACTTCCCCTAGCTCCCTGATGGCCAGCCCCCCCCAGGCACCCTTGTCTGCCCCCAAGCCTGAGTTTAGGTTACCAGTTAAGCACACCACTAAAAAGGACCTTTGCAGCCCAAAACAGCAATATCATCCCAGTAGTGAGTCTTTCAGTCTGAAGAGGGACACAAATTCTTACCCTCCTAACTCTTTCCTGTTTGGGGAAATGGGGGAAATTTCGGTTACCTCTGATTTGGAAGGGATGTTTGGGATCCAGTCTTTCCTTAAGGTATAACCAGACGCATCTGTAGCACATGGGCTGTAAAGCCACTAGAACCTGCTATTGGACACTTGTGGGGGCATGCGTGGGTCTCTTTGGTTGACAAAGAGACAGTAAGAAAGAGAAAGGCTAGACCTGGGCAGAAAAACCACTGTGTTGGAAGAAAAAGAGAAGTTTTGAAAAAATATATATTCCTAGCCACCCACCATGGTCAATGGCTTGTGTTGAGACCACTGAGCTAGGAAACCTAGGTTTGAATCTTGTTTCCCTGACTGGCTCACCAAATTGGTCCCCATGTGCATCCATTCCTGTTGGGGCTCCTTCTACCAGAGGAGAGGCGGCAGGGCCTGCCGTGAAGGCATTCAGTACAAACCACCAGCAGGATTTCTGAGCTCTCCGGGGCCCCCTAAGGTATCTGACCCTAACCGCCTTCTGTTTTTTCCAACAGTTTGAACCCGGGGAGTCCCGTGTGGGTGTTGTGCAGTACAGCCACGACAACACGCAGGAGCTGGTGGCCATGGGGGATGCCAACATAGACAACATTGGGGCGCTCAAACAGTGAGTCTGTGGGGTCCCGGTGCATCATGCAGAGACCTGAACCGGGGACACCTACTCACCTCCCATCCTTCATCTCCAGGCTAGCAGCTCCTACAAATGCAAGGATCCTACGTGTTCTTTAGTGGAAAGTAGTGGTTGGTGACATTGTAGGTGGTGATGAGTCCAAGGACCTTGCCAGTTTTCCACCCAAAGGCCCATGCAGGGTTGTTGCCCTGCCTCACAAGTGTGTCAGACATATGTGTTCCCAGGGACTCCTTCAGGATCCATGGGGCAGGGCTTGCAGGATCACTGGTGTCTGTGCTTGCAGGGCAGTCAAGAACCTGAAATGGATAGCTGGGGGCACCTACACTGGAGAAGCCCTGCAGTTCACCAAGGACAACCTGCTGCGGAGATTCACCTCTGACAAGCGTGTTGCCATTGTCATCACAGATGGACGCTCCGACACGCTGCGGGACCCTACCCCGCTCAACTCTCTGTGCGACGTCACCCCGGTAAGGGCACAGGGGAAGCACCCTGCCTGCATGGAACCACCACACAGCAGCTGTGCATCAGAGTAGTGCAGGCTCTCCGGCGGTCTCCATGTCTTTACTACCCAATGCTAGGGGCAGGGGGAACAAGTGTCACTAGCAGCACTCTCACAAAGTGACAGGCATTCAAGTTCAAGAATGCACTAGATGATGAATGCATCTGGTGATGGACTCTAACTTCCCTGCAGGTGGTTTCCCTTGGGATAGGTGACATTTTCCGGAACCCTCCAAATCCAGATCACCTGAATGACATTGCTTGTTTAAGCAGACCAACCAGGCCAGGACTGTCCATTCAAAGGGACAACTATGCTGAGCTCCTGGATGATACCTTCTTGCAGAACATCACCTCGTATGTCTGCCAAGGTTGGTGAAATGTTGTGGCTGGAGGCAATAAGGAAGGTAGTGAGGATTGCCTCAGCCAAAGGGTGTGAGGGATGCAGGCTGCCCTCTCTTGTCTTTCCCCAGTCATGCTCTTAAGCAGACATTGAGGGAAGAGAATGGTGTTCAAGGTTTAGTTTAATGAGGGACAAGGACATCTCGAGTCTCAGAACACTTTGCAGCCAGGCCCAGGTCCTCTCCTGCTGCAGGACATCTAGGTCCACAGCGTTTTTTAAGCACATGCCTCTGTGCTTTCTGGTGCACATTTATAGCCTTTGCACAGCGCCTCGTACAATGTGGCTGTGACTGAGGTGAGCATGGGAGCTGTGGCTCCATGGGAAGCTGTAGAAGAAGTGGTTTTCCTGGGTGACCTGGTGACATTGATCTTTCTGATTTTCTCAACAGAGAAGAAATGTCCTGACTATACCTGCCCAAGTGAGTATTGGCTCCTCCTGCCACACAGAGCGGTTGTGGGTGCTGTGGTGGGGGAAGTGGGAATTTGTTTGTGGGAATGCATAGCTTGGAGACCTCTCACAACAGGGAGGTTGCTGGGCTGGAGAAGTGAGCAAGCTTTGTCATACACTTGCAGGGTCTATCAGACACTCGCCATCCCAAAGTACCTGGGGGAAAAACCTAGGCAATTGCTTCTCTGGCACCTCAAGCCTAGAGAGGAAGCTGTGCCAGATTTTAGCCCTCACAGGCTTTAGCCGAGGCAGGTAATAAGATCAATTGCTATGTGGCAGTGGGAGCATGGGGAAAAATCAGCACTGTGACAGGGATATTTGAGAAAGGTGCTTGAAAAAGTGAGTACAGGGAGGAATTTAGTGGGGTACACCTCCAAGTCAGAAGTGTATACAATCCTCAGACTCGTCATGGAGAGAAGCCAGCCTCAGGAGATGAAGTGGTTCCCCAGACGTGCAAGGACAGCACTGTATTTAAACAACAAGAGTCACTAGATTATCTAAGCCAGATAAGTACCTGGGAATGGAGCCTGTCCTAAAGTAAATAAAAGAAGGAATGAAAGGGTAAAAGGAAAAGTGTAGGACAGCACTGGGGTAGGGAAAACCAAGCTGGCAAATACCCAGAAAGTGGGGATTTGCCAAGTCCAACAAGGCAGGAAGCCTGCAAGATGGCCAGTGACTTCACCGTCTTTCCATGGAAGAGGCAAAGGAGAAATGCAGCATAACGAGCCCTGGGTCTTTCTCCTTGCAGTCACCTTCACCGGGCTGGCAGACATCACGCTGCTGGTGGACAGCTCCACCAGCGTGGGGAGCAAGAACTTCGAGACCACCAAGAAGTTCGTGAAGCGGCTTTGCGAGAGGGTTCGGATGACTCAGTGCGTGTCTCAGTGGTCCAGTATAGTGGCAGGAACCAGCAGAAAGTGGAAGCTCAGTTCCAGTACAACTACACGGTCATTGCCAAAGCCATTGACAACATGGAGTTCATTAACGATGCCACAGATGTCAATGCCGCTCTGCAGTACGTCACAGGGCTGTACCAGCAGTCTTCCCGTCGTGGGGCAAAGAAGAGGGTGCTGGTGTTTTCTGATGGCAACTCTCAAGGGATCACCGCGAGGGCCATTGAGAGGGCTGTGCAGGAAGCTCAGCAGGCTGGTATAGAGATCTATGTGCTGGCAGTGGGCAACCAAGCCAACGAGCCCAACATCCGCGTCCTGGTCACGGGGAAGAGCGCAGATTACGATGTGGTCTATGGGGAGCGCCACCTCTTCCGTGTGCCGGACTATACCTCTCTGCTGCGTGGCGTGTTCTACCAAACTGTCTCCAGGAAGATAGCTGTTGACTGAGCATCTGGGTGCTTTTCTGCCAAGGCAAGGCCTGCTTCTGTCTTGCCTAAAAATGAAAACCAACAAAAGAAAAAAAAAATTGACAGTATCCTTGACCAACTTGAGGAATATTTGTCTATGCAGATAGCCATAGTGCCACAGCCTGGCTGTGCATAGTCCCCTTCCTTCTCCTCTGCTTCATCATCTGCATCTCTACTCTGTTAGCCTCAAACTTCCCTCCCTGCCCATGACTGCCCCTCCCTCCCCACAGCAGGCAAACACAAGCACACCTAGAAATAAGCTGCCAGAACACCAATAGCAACCTCATCCCACTGGTTTTTGCCAAGAAAGAATCACGATGAGGAATTTTGTACCACTAAGGACTAGCCTGGTCTTGTAAGGCTGATGATGCTCTTTCAGATACAGGGGTTTTTGTTCATTTGTTTCTTTCTTTTATACATCAGCTGAGCACTTGCCCAGCTCACAATGGTCCTAACCCAATGCCATGCTTCAAGTGAAACATTCAACACTTCAGCAAGCTTTGAGAGGGGATTGTTGTCATGGCTGTCAGGTTTGGTTTGTACCTCCCATGCTTGGTGGGGGAGGGCTGGACTGCATCACCCAAGCTGGGTGGAAGCATCTCTGGCCTCCGGTGCCATGGGATGGGGCACTGACTTCCGAGGGCTGGGGTGGAGGTGGGTGGTAGATAATCCCTCAGCACTGACACTCCCATTCAGAGCAGGGAGGCTGGGCACTGATCAAAAGAAAGATGGACAGCAGCCATTGGGAAGGGGGGAGATCCTAGAAGAAGCTACATAACTGCACTCCTTCACTAACTGATCTCATGGTCCTACAGTGAAACCAGGAACCTCATGAATAACCTGATGACTTGTGCTATGGTCCAAGTTCCATTCTGGAAAATATCTCTGAGCCCAGTTAGTGGGATTTTTTTTAATATATATTTTTTTCAAAAGTGCCAAGCTGTCTGATTCCCAGTGAGCTCTCTGGGAGTACTGTTTCTATAGAACCATCTAGGAATTAGGCACCTGGGCCCAAAGGAAACCCACTAACTGTACTATATATTGAATTAGGGCCTCATCTACAGCCCAGCAAAGTGAAGGGAAAGGCTGCCATTATCTGCCAGGGTCTTTGACTCACACCCTACGGATATACTGACAAAGGTGCTATCGCTACATGGGTGATGCGGGCCCTCAGTGTTTACAGTTATTTCCAGGACCACACTGAAGATGTGGTTTGGCTGGGTGAGATTTTGTTTCAGTGCTTCCATTGGTGCTCTTGCTATGAATTCATGCGCTTCTGAGAAAGCAACAGTGATTGCCAGGTTACTGGCATCCCAAACTCTTTACTTTGTATGCAAAAACCCATTGTACCAGTTAGTTTTATTTTATGCCTGTGTTTTGCTAAAATTGTCTACTTCGGAAATTTGTCAAATAAATTGTTTTCCACAGTCTCGTTGGAAGTTTGTCTGACTTGAATTACAAGGACTCCAAATGTTCAAAAAAATCACTCAAAATAGAGGTTTCTGGGATCTGGGAGGAACTCCAGCAGAACTTCCCACATAAAACTGTAAGGGATAAAAGAAAAGAGATCTATTGCTTTTGCATTGCAAATCTGGCTATTGTTGAATGCCATGGATTTGACAAATATTGTGAATTCTCTTCATCTATCACATAGTGCATAGAATTTTTGAGAGAAGAGCACCGAGCTCTCAAAGGATGGGAAATGCGTATGCAGCTTCTGTTTGCCTTCTGGTTGCAAAAAACCCAACCTACACAGGTAGGTACTGTTGTTTCCAGAAGACCGGGTCCAGAGGGATGGTGATTATCGGATGAAGAGGTAAGCTGCATTTGCTTTCTGTTTATGTTCAGCATCTCTGCTTAGTACCTCATTTCCTGGGCATGTGGGGAAGCTGCCCTGCAGATACGGCTAGTAGTGGAGGTATCAAACAGCTCATCCAGCTTCACGAAGCTCAGTGCTCCCCAAACATTTGTTTTGCATCCTAAGACAGCTCTAAAGGGTGCCTGTCTTTGGGGAAGCTCCCAAGGACTTGCAACTTTTCACTGTAGATGCATGCACAGTCACTTGTTCCCCAGACAGTGGACCACAATCATGTCTTTTTTTCTGTAACACAGAGGCACTGCCTTGCTTCCCTCTTGTCTCATGTCCTCCTCTTAGTCATGCTCTCTCCCGGCCAAGCATCTCAGCTGAGATGCTTGTTGGGCTCCCTGGCTGTTCTGCAGCGCCAGGCACACCTCACTTCACAGCTGGAAAGTCTGAGGAGCACCTCTGGGGAGGCTCTGCTGGTGGCTGCAGTTTATATCAGATGTCCTGCTCTACTCTCCACGGAAAGTTAGGGAAAAATGCCTTCACGTCTGCCCTAATAAAGGCAATTATTGTTAAAGCTAAAGAAATATTTCTTAATGGCCCACTGCAATCCTTGGCATGAATCATCCATGACACAAGGGAACACGCCTACTGCTAGGGCTGCCCAGCCAATGGGCTGTATTGCTGTCAGCAAGGTCCCCCCCCACAGCTCCTGCACTCTCCTGGGGGGTGTGTTCCCATTGCACCCCAGCTGGGCCATGCCAAAGGCAGGGATACAAAAGACATCTGGAGAAAGATCTCTCTGACTTTGGACTGATTTACAGCTTTTTGCTAAAAAAGCAGGTGGTAGGAGGGATTTTTCCTACTTCCAGGAGCTTCACACTGCCCCCAGCCATGCCCTTAATTTTTCCCTTTACTGAAAGAGGAAAAAAATCCCAAATGAGCAAAAATTGTTGGTTTCCAAGCATCAGTTCTGGAGTGTTTGTCAGCTTTACCATGAGAAAAATCTAAACATTCCCCTTAAATTCCAGTTTGCCCAGAAGAAAGACATTTTTAAACAGAGCCTGGTGAAGAGCTGTCTTCCCCAGAAGACAGGGACCAACAGGGATTTTTCAGCAGCACCCAACACCTTGTGTTTAGGTGTGCTGCCTTGCCTATACCCATGCTTGTGCACTGTCCAGGCAGAATCACAGTAGCCCCTGTCAGGTGTTTGGGCCAAAGTCAGCCCCAATATGCTGGACCTATTTTGTCTTCATTTTCTGGTTATATTCAGTTCCCCCTTTTCAGTCTAAATTTTTATGCTTCCATTATGGGGAAGGTCAAAAATGCCTCTGCCTGCGGGCCTGCATTGTTAAACTTCAGATGTTCTCCAGATGTTCAGCAAGGGCATTTATGTAACAATGACAGAATTTGGGCCACATTTCTGTGTTTTCCTCTGACTAAACTCTCCTCATTTGAGGCAATGCTGATTCACAGCCCTTTATATGAAGGTGATGGCTGGGGAAGGAGGGTTTTGCTGAGGCCACTTTACCAACGCGGTAGGACTTCTAGAACACATACCCTACGAACAGTGCAAAGAAACAACAATGGAACAGGCTGGGACAGTACTGTGGGACTGCAGTCTTAAAGGACAGACCAAAAAGTGATGTAAGAGAGGTAAACTGGTAAGTGAGAGATTAATATCCTGCCCGGTTAGTTCTTGTAAATGAAAACGTAAGACTGCTCATACTTGGGAAGCCCCAGGAGGCTCAGCTACACACACCCACTGGCACTGCTTGCCTGTCCAGACCTACCCAGCCTTGTTGCTGCAGCTCTGGAGCAGGTCTGCAGATTAGCTGATTTCCCTGGTCATAGTTTCTCCACGGATATCAAGTATGGCACAAGGCCCTGCCACGTAGTGTACCTGTACAGCCCCCAGGTCCGAGTCATTTCCCTGCACTGTGGTTAGTAGTTGCTCCCACCACCAATGGGGAGGCATGGCAGCATCGTGAACGCTATCTCTGCAGCCCTGGGCAGTCCCATTCCCCAGAGGCACTGCCTTGGACACCATGGGACTGCTGGAGACCACAGGGCTGTAAGGGCAACTCTTACCCCAGCTTGCAGCCCTGCAGCCCAGCCAAATTGCTGTTGACGATGCTAGCACTAGACATCAAGCTGTATAACAATAAATAGCAGTTCTAGGATGATTTTGATTTGCATTTTCAAACCTATTTAAGAGCCTTCCCTGTGCCTATGATTTTCCCAATGAGCAGAGGTCCACTGTGTAGCCTCTCCTAGCTGTAACAGCAGAATAACTGAATGTCCAAATGCCTCTATCCTGGGGTTTGAGGTTTGTTTTAACTCTATTATTCCTAAATGTAGTTAGTTTAAGCTTTGCATTATTTTGGCCAATTGTATAGATCTCCCCGTTTAAGAAAATCCTGTCATATAAGGAGAAAGAATCGTGGTGTACGTAAGCTTGTGGGCAAACAGCAGAGGAAAGACTGTAACCCATTACAAAATACAGGGTTGACATGCAGAAGTAATTCTGATCAAATGCAAGACCATGGAGGAAGACCATCCCCTCCCCTCCAGCACACAGTGTCATCATCATACTTCTCCAGGTAAAGGATTTGAGAAGCTGATGGCTTCCCATAACATTGCATAGAATGGGGGAGCATCACCAAAGCATGGTCCAGCTCTGGCAGACATGTATATCAGTTTTCGTTTTTGCTAATTCCTATCAATAATTAAGTCATTTAGATTATAGGCACCTATATAATAACTGGACTAAATAAGTTATTGTATTCTGGTTAGGCTAAGACATTAATTAGACAAACAATGACTTTTTAGATCTAAACTTAACAATGTCTTCTTTGGTTGCCTGTAGCTAAGCCCACGCACAACAAGCATGCTCTGCCAGGGTCTTTCCCCTCAAAATTTCTCTTTGTTGCCTGTCAGGAGATTGGGCTGGGTCCACAGTGTCTGCTTTCCATGCTTTTCTGCAGAAAGTATGTGGTGCAACAGACCAGTTCCTGGGCTGCCCCTGGCAGGCTGTGGCAGAGCTCCTGGGACCTGTGGCAGCAAAGAGCTCTGGAGGCTCCTCTGTGGCAGGAGGTGGTATGCAGCCAGGTGGGCCCAGCGGTTGCTGTATGTATGCTGTAGCAGTCCTGGTATAGCCACGGGCTTAAGCCTCTGTCTAAAAATTCTGCTGTTTTTTTTCCCAATCTGTTGGCCAAATAAAAGACGCTGCCTCATCAAACTTAGGTTTCTTTAGTCACTGAAGTGCTGACAAATAAGGTCATTAAGCCCATTTTTTACTTTAAAGGTATATTGTACCCCACAGGCTGCATATTTGCTCCCCTATCAGATGCTTGTTTGTCCAGTCTTAAAGAGCTCTAAACATGGAGGCTTTAGCAGTCTGTTTTAGTGCAAATCACTGCTGCAAATAACGGAACTGGTGCTAATTCTGGAGAACATGTCTAGCCCAAGAACCTCTTGCTGCCATTAAGTCTGTTACTTCTTGTTGTCTCCATTGTGGACACAGAGATCGTGTTCCTCCTTCCCTTACAGACTCATTTATCAGCTGAGGTCTCTTCTTTGTGTTTTCTTTTTTCTCTCATTACCTGAACACCCAGTTCTTGTTCATGGTGCCAGAAACCTGTGGACGCACTTGAAGGTAAGGCTGTGGCAAAAAGTCCAGAGGCCTGTTCCCTGTCATGGCACTCATGGGGAAGGTCCTTGTAGCAGATATGTTCATCACAGCAGCAGTCAGGAAAAAATTCTCCAAACTGGTAAGGGGTCTGATGGCAGTGGGAGTCCCCTTACTCCTTGGTCCTGGGTCTGTTTGGGGTTGTTTTCATATGTTATTGAACAGTCTGCATGACCAACCTTTCTTTTCTGGTTGGCCCACGGGTTAGTTACACAACAATTATTTAACTGTGAGACCTCTACCCATCATAAAGGTATTATAGGGACAGGGCAAAGCCTTTCTGAGCCCCTATGGAGCAGATTAATAACCCAAACTAGACTCCCGGCAAGAGAACCTTGAGACATTTGTTTTGCATATTTGTCCTAGAGACTAGGAAGGGATTAAGGCACAAATTGTTATGCACGCAGCTTTGAAACAACTTCTGTGGAAGGCAAGCCCTGGTTTACATGTGGATCAGTAGAACATGCTCAGAGTTAGCCATCTTCAGTAACAAGCTTATGCCAGCCAGCAAACAAATAATTTTGAAGCTGAAATTTGAAATGTGACCTGTTATCCTGAAAAATATGGGCCTTGGAGAGCTCCCAGTCACAGAGGAGAGGCCAGGAGATGCTTGACAAAAGGAAATAAATAGCATCCTTCTGCAGAATCAAACTGAGGAGAAGAGACAGCCTGCCAGACCCTGTGGCACCCACATCCCTCAGATGTGCACTGCGATGTGCAGATGAGTCTGGCTGATGAGCATGCAGGGATGGTGGAGCCCAGAAGCTGACGATCGAAAGCCATCGGTGGACTTTGTGCTTCCTGAATCACATAGTTTCAAAATGGCTAGCCTGACATTTCAGCTTTGCAGTGACCCATGCCTCCCAATGCTCCCTCTCCCACTTATGAAGGGAAGTACCATAGGCTGCTATGGCATGGAGCATCACTGCCAATGGCCCAAAAAGCCTCTGCAAAGGGGATGGACTCTGCATGAAATGGAACAAAATATACACATCTACAACAGTTTTTACATCAGCATGTGAGGGCCCCTAAAGCCTCACAGTAATTTCAGGCACTTACCAGGATTTGTCCTTCCTAAGCATGCCAGTTTGTTTGCTGACCCCACAGGGAGACGTGAAATGAAATACCAAAGCAAACTTATGTGTTTCATAGACCAGCCGGGACAGGCATTGGCAGCTACCTACCTGGGCCTCATCCAGCACCTCTGGAAGGGCAAATCCCCCCATCTTACCAAACCTTGTCTTTCAAGCTCCCTTCCTGGAAGAGCCTGTCCTTTCTCAGGATGATCTCAGGATCATCCTGGCTACTGCTTCATTTTTTGCTTTTTCCTGAGGATGCTCCCTGTTGGCTGCAGGGCTGAAAATCACTAGAATTAAGTAGCTTTGATGTTAATGCCTCCTTGCCCTTTTTGTGGGGGTAATAGCCTTTGATGTTCTTCCAGCTTTCCAGAAACCAGCTTTTTTTGGTGTTAGGACTGCAGGATTAACTCCTACTGCCATATTAAACCTCAGATGATGCTGTAAGCAAGAAAAGGATTTCTGAAATGTCACAAATTCATCTCTTGCAGTCAGACTGAACCAAATCAGATGTCAGATGCCTAGTGCCACATTGCGTGACCTTGTACCACATTCAAGGCATATCCAGCACAGACACTGGCTACCTCTGGCAGCAGGAGGTCCTTGCCCATGGAGGTCAGCCAGCAGTTTCAAGATATGTCTTGCAATAGATACTGCAGGCAAGCGAGCACCTCGCCCTTTGCCTGTGCTGCTACTGCCCTGGTCCTGGCCTGAGACAGCTGATGGAGAGAGGCAGTGGAAAGACAAACTGCAGACAGTGTGGGTCTGCACTGGGGGTGTCCCATTTTGAAAGCAGGCTTTTCTACATGGCACAAACCTAGTATAATGTGAACCTAAAGATCCTAAACATGATCCTAAGTTTGCCCCTAAATTTTTTCTCTTTCTTTTCTCCTGACTCAACAACCAAATCCCATACCCCTCAACTAGCATTTTTCATGGCTTAAGAGAAATCAAGCAAGGCAGAAGTATGTGTGCAAGGTCGGCACCTAGATCCCACAGTTTTTCACTGCTATGAATACATGGAGAAAAGGCGTCATACCCTGGCTGGTGGTTTTTTCCTGGCTCAGTTCTAGAAAGCAGTTCAAACCTTCATAAACATGGATATTAGCTCAAAGTGCTTGTCTATAGCGTCCGAAATCCCTGCAAATCCCTCTGTTGCCCTAAAAGAATCCAAACACTCAGGAGCCGCAAAGCATTTGCTCCTTCATCTGAGTCGTGCTTATTTCTACATAAATGGAAAATTCAGCCTGGAGTGTTTCTGAGGGCTCTGAATTTCTGATAGTACCTCTGGTGATAAAATTGTCCCTGCATAAAAAATTATGTCTTGGTTAATGTGAGAGCTAAACATAGTTACATACGGTATTTTCCACAGGCCCTGAAGTACTTGAGATTTTTCAAAGGCAGCTTGTAAAACCAGCGTGTTGCTTTTCTAGGGCAAGCCTGCCCCGGAAAAAGCTGGGGCCATGAGCAGCACACTGGGGTTTTTTCTGGCTCAGAGAGCCTAGCGTAGAACTTCTGGCCACGTACTTAACAAGATCCAGCAGAGGGCTGCTGGATGAGTCCCATTTGGAGCTCTGCAGCTCCTTTGAAAAGTGTGTCAAAAGGGGTCTGGCATGTTGGGGAAATGAGAACACGTGGTAGGTTACTGCACTTGAAACCAGCCGTTCCAACAGCAGCCCAGGATGAGACCCGAATGCTGCACCCAGGGTGCAGCAGGGTCGTGCTGAAAGTGTCATTTACTACCTTGCAAAGCAAGGCAGGAGCAGCCTAGCCTTGCATATATTTCCCTCTGCAACATACCTGGGTCTCACAGGTCCCACCCCATGGGAAGGCCCATGCTGGGTGTTGGAAGACCATGTGCAGGAAGACCATGGTGCAGGAGGAGGGCTGCACGCAAACGTGGCAATATTGCTCTGAGGCCACATGTGCTTCAACCTTATGCGATCTGGCCAAGGGTTTCAGGGTCCCCACGGTTTCCAGTTTCAGTTGATGTCTCATCATCTAGCTCACGCTGTCCCCTTTGCTACACAAGCTGGCTGTCTTCCCAGCTCATATGCAAGTGAGTGGGCACTGGGAATTCAGTGCTATCAAACCCACATTGAGTGGCTCCACTCTTCATAGTCACAAGGGGATTTGGGATTTCCTGCAAATTCAGGGTCCCTTGGGTTCACATTGTTGTATATTTTATGCAGGGCCTGGGAAGCCCCTCATGCATGTGGCAAGACATGGTCAAGAAATACTGTGCTGGTAGACGCTGCATAACTGAATGGTGAGTCAACTATGGTGTTCTTCACGCAGAACACAGGCATTGCCACATCCCCGGAGCTGTCTCATCTGGTTGATGACAGGCTGCTGTGTGGACATTCTGATAGATTCAGTCTGGCTGAGGTATCACTCAAACATCGCAGGCAGAAAGCACGCTATCTGGGAAACTTTTCTGTATCTTTTTTTAAGGGAATTCACAAGAGAAGGCAAGCTGGTGTGAGAAACTATAACACAGCTGTGTCTGGCCTGCATAGCAAAGATAGATATGACCATGTCGTATCTGCATCGAGTCAGGGAGGCATCGCACAATTCAAATGCTTCTGCTTTGAAATCGGAAGATCAATTTCTGACCATCTTGTGCCTGGTCTACAGTTAATGTCAGAAGATACTTTAAACCTAGCAAAGATGTTTATGTAATATTTATTGCTTGTGATGTCTAGTGAGTTATTAGGTAAAGTCAAGAGCTAGAAAAATATTTTGGGAGCTGTTTTGTTGGTGGGGTGTTGCAAAAAAAAGAAATCAAGAGTTTTCCCAAGACCAAAACTATAGGTGATATGGGAACTGAACCTCTCTCCCTTGATTCCCATGTGCAAGACGTTCTGTGAAAACCATCCTGAATGCACAGGGAACACAAGGCAAAGGCAGTGATGTGCAAAAAAATCAAGCTCCTGTTCAGACACACTTCTGGCGTAATGCTTTCTGCTCTCTCTCCAGTGTGCATGGAGCATAGGAGCACCCTACTGAGAAGTCTGTACTGGCTGAATCCTGCACATTGCTACTGTTAAGATCCAATTTTTTTGGATGAGAGGAAGGCCCCCTTGCTTTCTAGCTGACCTCAGATGAGTCTGGGAGGCCAGGGGTGGCTGGACCAACTTCTCCTTTAAGGTTCGATCCCTTTGAGGGAGATTAAGACACAAACAAGGTCAGATGTTGTAAGTCCACCCATTTATTAACTCTTTGGGGGAAAGAGAGAAAGCAGCAATAGGAAAGGAAGGAAGGAAAGATGGGAAATTAAGTGAGAGTTCTGAATAGGAGAGTGCAGACAGTCATCACCATGGATCCGCAGCATCCTGGGGGTCCGTGCTTCTGCGGTCTTCAGTGGTGGGTGATCACACACACAGGGTCAATGATCTCACAGGGTCTTCGGTGGTCTCCCATGGGGTCAGCAATGGCACACGGGGGCTGAGATGGCAGCCTTTTATAGTCTGCGTGCCTAAGACACACGCTTGCACAGACTGCCTTCAGCAACAACTTCACGCCGGCCCTCGGCAACAACTTCACGCCTGCACCGTGCTTGCCCAGGGCAATGGCATGAATCTCCCATCTCCAAGCCACCCCCCATGCCCGGGGTCTCATGTGCCGACCACATGCACCCAGATGTTTGCTCTCACTGGGTAGGACATTACCAGGGCTTCGCCACTGTCCCTGGAGCTGTGCAGGTGGGGGGCAACTTGCCCAATTGCCCTTGCAGAATCCTGTTAGCTTCATGCAGGCAAGCTTTGAGTCAAATGTCCAGCCATTCCATCCCTCACAGCTACCAGGCCAGATGATACCTTCTTTTATAAGCCTTTTGGGGTGGTATTCATTGCCTATAGCTTGAGCTATCTTCAGTGAAGACACCTTTGTCTAAGCTAATCATTTAGGACCTCTTCATAGCAGAGATAAGAAATAGGCATGTCTGGAGTAAAATTAACCTGAACCTTATCAGACTGGTCGGAGGGTGACAAACTGGTCCATACAAGTCCCATCTCTCTCCACCAGTTATAAAGGGGGTCACTGTGGCTGTTCCAGAAGTATGATCCCAAGAGTAGACACTACCCTTCAGCTCTTGTAAAGTGTTATCGTGTATTTTTGTGCAATTTTTCATGAGCTAAGATAGTCGAATCAGGCCTATATCCACTGTGTCTCCTGGTTTTTTACACTCCGTTGGTTTTGATAGCCAAAGTAGAAGCATGTGTTCCCTGCGCAGTTGAGAAATTGGAACAGAAGTACTCAGTTAACCCACAAACACTGTTTTCTTATTGCACTTAAATAAGTGATTGCTTCTTAGCCACTGGAAAGGACATATGTGCTGCACTGGTAAAAATAGATTTATTACTTTGGACAATTATTCCAGGAAATTTGTACCAAAACAGTCCAAAAAGTCCATTTTATTCTATTAAAACATTTGAAATATAGCCTTATATGTAAAAATAAAATCATTCAGTGAATAGCAGACTGATAGTTTTTACTGATTTTGAGGAGAAATTTAGTAAGCAAGTGATTTTAATAGGATGTTGTAAGGAACTCACTGCTGAACTGAAAATAACTTTTCTGTTTGAATATTGCTGTTCATTTTCTTTCCCAACCTGGAGGTTTTTATCAGAAATAGGTCTATGTCATGAAGTAGGTACCAGTTCTGGCTTTAAAGTTGCCCAACATGATGTGATTAGTTCTACAACTGAATATGAGCCAGCAATGAACCCTTGAAGGCAAAAAACGTCTTGGGCTGCATTAGGAGGAATGCTGCTGAGCAGGTCAAAGGAGGTGATCCTTCTCCTCTGCTCAGCACTGCAGTGCTGTGTTCAGTGTTGGGATCCCCAGGACAAGAAAGAGATGGACATGTTGGAGCAGGTCCAAGAAAGGGCCATCAAGATGGTGAAAGGATTGGAGCATCTCTCATACAGGGAGAGGCTGTGAGAGCTGAGACGGTTCAGACCAAAGAAGTCTCAGGACATCTTATCCATGTGTATAAATACCTGATAGTAAGTAGTGAAGAAGTGGTGCCCAGTGATAAGACGAGCACAAACTGAAATACATGAAATTCCCCCTGAACACAAGGAAACACGTATTTTATTGTGAGGGTGGTCAGACACTACAACCCGTTGCCCAGAGATGTTGTGTGGTCCCCATCTGTGGAGATACTCAAAACCCAACTGGGCATTGTCCTGGGCAGCCTGCTCTTGCTGACCCTGCTCAAGCTGGGGGGGTGGACTGGATGATCTGCAGAGGAGCCTGCCAGCCTCAGCCATTCACCCATGACTCTGCTGGTCCCCATTTCACCAGAAGCAACAGAGAGTCATCTGCTCTGCCTCCCCACATGTTCCTGGGCTAATCAGGGTTTCAGAGGAAAGCATTCTGAGATCCCAAGGTAATACATGAGGCAGAGGAAAATTAAAGAGGGATCTTCTCCCCTCTTTATTAAATCACCTAGGCCCAGAAGGGACTCAGAAAGTTGGAAGTAAGGTTTATAAACTCTGAAATGGCTCCTGGCTTCTTGTTTCAAGGTAATCCTGCTG
>NW_009259029.1:45766-56149 GCF_000687185.1 Egretta garzetta | reverse complement strand
TGAATTTGGGACCACTCTTCTGCAGAGCACCCAGAGGCAGGCTTACTAGCTCCCAGTGTCTTTGTGTTTCCGGTCACCAAGCTCTAGCTGGGGACGGTGGAGGAGGAGTGGGGGGAGCTGCATGGTTTTTGTCTGTGTGAAAGAGCAGCAGCTTACAGAAAGTACAGTATCTTGTGCTGATTTTGCTGCTTAGTCATACTGAAGTAACTGTAACTTGGCAGCTGATCTTACCCTGTTCCTTTGCAAATGTTTCCATCTATGGCTGGGTTTCTTATTTCCCTTTGCCTCCAATTGCCACACAGATGGAAAGTCTCCAAAAGGGGAGGCCATAGATTTACATCAGAAGAAACCAGCTGTGCGTATTCATACCTTGCATTTCAACTACCTCTTACAAGAGCACACTACCCAGGATGCTCAAGGGATCATTTTGGCCAGAAGCAGGTGTTGTGCCTGTCTGGTGGCCGGAGCACAGATGTCATTGTGGTTGTCAGTATTTTCCTTGCCTGGGGCTCAAATATGCCATGGAGGAGAAAGTTGCAGCCATTTGACCTGGTTGTCCCTGCTAGCAGCTGGGTGCCATGACTGGTCCTGCCAGGGGCACCAGAGAAGGGGCAGCTGTGTGAGCAGGCTGTGATGGAGACCCTTGAGGCTGTGCCTGTGCCCCAGGCTGGAAAGCTATGGCTTCGGAAGAGGATCCATGGTTCCTGAATCCTCCTTGCTGGCCTCCAGGAAGAGAGCATCCGGTTACAGAGAGATACAGCATGTGGGATCCAGGTTTCCTCTATGCGTTACAGATGTGCAGGTTTATGATCCAGTGTGCTCCAGCAAGACTGTGGAAAAAAGCATTCCCAGCTTACAAAGAGCTTTAGGGCAGATAAAGCAGGGTCATGAGCTGAGCTGGAAAAGGGATGTGCTTGCTGTGAGCTTACTGCGGTGGCTGGGGCTGGAGCCTCAGGGGAAACGGCACTAGGATGTGGTGTGGATACCATCTTGCTCTCACACCTTATCCGGCTTACTGGTTCCCTGTCTCCTGCTCACATGGATAACATGGAGCAGCAGGCTGAGAACAACTGAGAAAAAAAAAAAATTCCTCACCCAGGGCACTTGGATTGGAAAAATAATCGGTCTTTTGTTTAAGGCCAGATTTCAGCAAGGCGCCGAAACCCCCATGTTTTTTTGCTCTTGCTCCCCATACTTTTGTGGAAATGAAGTGTGTGCCTCAGTGAAACCTGGACTGACTGGCCAGAGGTGGCTGCAGGTAGAGCGGGGCTCCCCTCCCACCCCCCAGCAAGGCAGAAAGGGTGCAAAGACTGGAGCACTGACCTGGCAGCTGCCACTTCATCAGGTTATGGATAACCTCTCTATGTCTGAATTGTTTCCTTTCAAATATTTGGCTCGGTTCTGGGAATTCTGTAGAAACATGTGATTTCTGGAGAAATCTTCTAAAAACAGAGCATTGATTTTTCCAGCCAAAAAAGCCTAATCTTTGCCAGAGCTGATTCCTCTACAATCAAAGCATTCAGCTCCTATGAACAGGGAGCCACCATGGGAAGAACAAATGTGTTGTTATTGCCCAGCCCTGCTGATGAAGTCCTGTCTACAGCTCTTGGCTTTCTGGCCTGTGTTATGATAAGGATTCAAGAAAAGAAGATGGGAGCCATTTAAAAGCATCACAGCATGGCATAGCATCCCTCACCCCATGTCTCAGGATGCAGAGATATGAATGTTACCCCATTCTCAAGAGCTCAAGTCCTACCCAGTTCTTTCTTCGCCCGGGCAGGGAGAAGAATGGGAAACAAGTGTGGGGTTAGAGGAGACCCCATAGTGCTCTTCCCACTTGGGAGGGCAATTGGGCAAACCTAGGACAGATCCTGCTCCAAGCCCCTGCTCCAGTGGCCTGGAGCTAGGACCATCACCATGTGCAAGATCCAGAGGCACCAGCCCAGGAGCTGTAACGGCACTGTGCTGAGTGCCAGACCCTGGGAAAACATGTGCTGCTCCACTGTGGGGGTGCCTGGGGCTCACCCCAGTCAACTGGAGCTGCTTGGCAGGGCTGCACAGTCCAACCAACAGCCTTAGGGAGTACAATGAGCTGCTAACAGCGGCACTAGGGGGGGCTCCTGGTTGGGAGTCAGCACTGAAGCTGCCTCCAGAGCTGCTGCAGGAGCAAGCAGAGAGCAGGGAGTGACCCTCTCAGAGAGGGATTCCAACATTTGGGACAGTGGGAATGGGGGATGCTCCTGCAGTGGCTACGGTGGTGCTGGGATGCCAGAGCTAGTGGGATGCAGCTGATGGCTCATGAGAGCAGGCTGCTGGGGCTCATGGCGTCCTGTGCAGGGGAGAAAGTCTTTGGGAGGAACTAGTGAAGGGATATGTGGAGCAGTGGATCAATCCTGCTGTTCAATCCCATGGAGGGACAGCGTGTGGAGTCTGCAATAGGTGAATATTCAAGCAGTTGTCATGTTCTGGGATGTCTCTTCTGCACAGGCAAGGGATGGAAGTTATTACAGTGTAAACCCTGTATCCTGCTCCATAGGGGCAAGGGGTGGAGATTGTCACGTATATTTGTTGAAACTTGTAACCTTCTTAATTTTGGTGTTTTGTAGGGTGAGGGGGCTTGTTTACTAGGTGGACGGACACAACACTGTCGAGTCCATCCAAATTATCTGGGAGGAAAGGTAGAGTTTGTAGCACATACATCTTAAGGCTGTGATGATGTTAAAGGACTTTGTAATGAATGTATATTCAAATTACAGTTCTTAAATATGTGTTCCCCTGAAATGTGGGCTGCATGAAAGCAGCTCCCAGTTCTGGAAACATGTTTTTCCTGAAAGGAGAACTCTTAAGTCATCATGATGCTACTGAAACTCAGGCTGGTGCTGCTCTGAGCAGCTCAGAGGTAACAAACCCAGGCTGTAATCTTTACTGACATTTCTGGTTCAGGTCCTCTCTGGTGTGCTCCCTAACGGCCAGCGCCAGCCCCTGCTCTCACCACTGGCAGGCAGGGAGCCCACACAGGTTTCTGTGGTGGCTGCGGCATCTACAACCAAGGCTGCAGAGGGGCAAGCATAGACCTGACATGTCCTGTGCTCCCCTGCCTCTTCCCAAAGGTTTCAAGAGCAAAACCCCAAACCGGAGGCAAGCTTGCTGTTTGCCTGCAGAGATGAAACACAACAGAGGCTTTGCCAAAACCAACTGCTGCCTGCTGTCTCCTGATGCCAGATGCTGCCAGCCCCCAGTCCTCCCCCACGGAGATGTCTGTTCAACACTGGCCAAGCCGCGGTCTCTCAATGGGATCCATGTGTTCTTGATGAGAGGCCTGGAGAACTTAATTGTCCCTGGTCTGGCATTTTCTATCAAGCACTCCTACAGCCTTCAATTATCTGGATTCCCCAGAAACCATGTGGGAGGCTGATTTCCCCACAGGGTTTCCAGCAGCTCCTGCAAGTCCTTCCTTCCCCATTTCCCTTTTCCAGTACCTTTTACCCTTCCTCACTGTGCTTGTCCTTTTGCCTCCCTGAGGGTGGGCTATGCTAGATAGTATCTTGATCACAGACGCACCTTTTACTTTTTCATGTCTGACAGGGATGTGCTCAGCAGACAGGACATCACTTCTGCCCTTGTGAGGCAGCAAGGTGTGCGAACGTGAGTGGACTGCTTTTAAGGATGCTCACGTTTGCCTGATCTCGTACATGGTTCAGCTGTTAAGCCTTGAAGCTTCTCCTGTGCATAGACTGGTGAGCCTGCCACAATTGCTACCACAATTTTAGGATAAGCACAAAGAATTTACTTTATGATTTGA
This sequence comes from Egretta garzetta, assembly GCF_000687185.1. Lineage (NCBI taxonomy): Eukaryota > Metazoa > Chordata > Aves > Pelecaniformes > Ardeidae > Egretta > Egretta garzetta. The sequence goes on along the minus strand of NW_009259029.1, from coordinate 52,347 downwards.
TGGCAGGGCACATTTTTAATGAGGTTATACTAGTTATGCTGCTGTGTGAAGAGGCATTCGGGTAGGTAATGTCAACGATTTCAGGATCCTTTAGACTGCCAGAGTGATGCAGGGGAAATCTCAGTCTAAAATAAAAATCTAGTTTCTGTGCCCAAAGATAATTACAAAAGAAACAAATAATGCATGATATCTTGCCCATTTCTGCTTCTCTCTGTATATTTTTATCTTTGTAAATGGAGGCTGTCAGAGTCTGGATGGGTGAGAGACATAAGGGAGGGCAAAGAACTATATGTAAAAGACAGTGAGTGCATGCCTGCACTTTCACCTCCCCACTGTTAATTTTGTTTATGACACACTGAAGCTGGAAAATCTCAAGCCTCTTTGGACTGGAGATAAGCATTCGAGTTCCACTGGCAGTCTTAAGGAAAATTAGTATAAACATAAGATATTATTTATTGTGTGCACGTGATCAAAATTATTTCATTTGATGTTGGAGGTTGGGCTCACATTAATGCTGAAATGAAGAGCACAGACGTTCGTTACCCTAGTAAAAGGGTATGTCACATCCTTGGCAAAAATACTTCCACTTTCTTATGGCCCTGATCTCTTGGGCTGATTTAAGGTATCATCAAAGAAGAATTCAAGGAAGGATGGAATATTGCTATCCTTCTGTACCCCTGTATTGCTAACTTGCTCTGCAGAGTATTTGCTTGTTTTGTCTCAGAGGAATACAAGTTAATAATGCAGCATATTTTGGGGGTTTGGGGGTTTTCTTTTTACTTTACTTTGTAGGAGCACCTTTGAAACCAAGTCAGATAAGAATCTTTTTCTTAACACCGATTGTCTATCTAAGTATATTGCATTTCTTACATGCATAAAATTCCTGCTCAAGTTTTTATGACACTCAGTGCAAATACCATTTTGCTTGTCAGTAGTAGCAGGTTCGCCTGATGGTAGAGGGGAATTTTACTGAGATGTTGTATTTGGCCAGGAGGACACTTCATTACAGAATTATACATTTCTTGAGTGTCACTCTATAACTACAAATGAAACAAGGGCCTCTAACATTTTGTGCAGAGCAAAAATTTGAGCATGTGCATAAAGGAAGGGGAGGTGTTAAGCATCGTGCCAAAAGCAGACGAGCAACGCTCTGCTGTACGTGACCCAGGGCTCTGGGCCGAAGTGCTGCACAGGGTTCCCTGGATTCACATCAAATACGTGAAAAGCAGCAACCATTGAGCAGTGGAAAAGCTCTGCAACACAAGGAACAGCTGCTGGGCGGCTGCCCTCCATGCTCCCCGGGACAGGGATGTCTGGAGAGCAGGGCAGCTCCCTGCAGCCTCTACCCCAGAGGAGGAAAGCAAATCCTGGGAGAGCTCAGCATATAAAGTCAGTCCGAGGGCTCAAGATATTCTGGACTTTCACTTTGTAACTTGGTGGCTGAGGTGGGCACAGATTTCAGAGGTCTTTATTGCTCCAGTTCAGAGGTATTTCTGTACGCCTGTGGCACACGCCATTAGCAAGGCTTGAATTAGCTGCAAAATTGGTTTTGCAAGTTATTACTATTGCAAATTTTTGCAGAGTTTTTGAAAATTATTGTTAGTTTAACCTGTAACAAATTTGGTCCCATATTCAGCTCACAAAAGAGGTCACAATGGAAACTGCACTAATCTTCCAGAGAGTTTGGGGGCTATGTTGTTAATGAGTAGCTAGATACAGTTCCTTACCACAGCAGAAATGCCAGAAGATATTACTGTTCAGTCGTACTCATTGCTGTCCTTTGCCTGTGCGTGCCTTTTGGCCATCAATCCACCGATTCATGCAATCATCATTCAGATCCTCTTCCAGACCCTTATTGGCCTCCTTGCTGCCTGCATCCAGAAGGTCCTGTCATTTGGGGAGGGAGGGATTATCTTTTCCTTTAACCTCTATAAGATAAAAATTAAAAGTTTACTGGAGGGAGAGGCTCAAGAGAAGGCTTTTCAGCAGCTTTGTGCACCTGGGAGGCAAGGCAAGCCTCTTGCAGGCAGTGTTGGAGGTACTGATGCTGGTGTTCCAGCACGGTGCTATGCTGGCAGACCTTACCTGCTCCCTTCAGTATTGGCCTGGGCTCATGTTTGACTGCTGCACTATTGCACCCTGTGCTAAAGCTTGCCAAGTGAGGGCAGCCAAGCTCATTTCTCAGAGCCCCCCCAGGTTGCGAGGATTAGAGTTTTTCAAGAAGCTAAACTTAATGCTTTCTCTTGGTGGGCATCTTTAGTTACAAGTTGCAACCTTGAAGTCACAGATTTTCATTTAAAACCTGAATTTCAGGTCCCTAAAGCCAGTAAAAAGCCTCTCACTGATTTCAATGGGGTTTTTTTTTCAAATTTTCTAATTCTTTTTTCGTGGTCCTGTGGAAATGGGAATTACACATAATTTGTCCAAAGGATTCAGCTCCATACAAGGGTTGATGCTGGAAACATTTGTTTAAGACCTGAGGGAAGAACAGTGTGGATACAGAGAAACAAAGCTGGGATTAAAGACAAGATTAGCATTTCAAATAAATCAGCTCAATTGCTGAGCCCTAAAGTGTCTCTGCCAGGCCACCAGACTCCTGAGGGAAGTCACAACCCGGGCCAGCCACCTCCCAGCCCAGCAGCCCACTCTGCTGTACCCCCACATTCAGAGAAAAGGCTTTTTTTTTCCTATCTGATCCCTTTCAGCCCCCTCTTTTCCCAGGATAAAGGCACTAATTAATTCCTTTCCTTTCTATTTATACCCATTAGTCATTGCAAAAGTCTCCCCCAGTAGATTTATGGTTCAATATAATGAGTATGTCTTGAGGGAATGTTATTCATACAGTTAGCTGAAATCTACCAGAGAAAGTCTATATTTTATTTGTAACCTTAGCCAGAATAGTCATTTCATGGGGAGACAGTACCTTCAGGCTCCAGCAGTGAAAAAAGCAAATGTTTAGATAGAAGTTCATTGGCAGAAGAAGGAAACTGAAATCCCTTTCTTAGGTCTGTACATGGCATTAAGGACCGTGGGTAGGGTGGGATATGACTAAGTTCAAAAATGTACATTTTTTTTGAGCCATCACTGGTAAAAGACTGGGGAGGGGAATGAGGTTTCCTCTATAAACTGTGTGGGTTTTTTCTCTTAATTTCATGGAAACACCACTGCAAGTTTTTCCTTCTCGTTTCTCTGGTGACAAGAAAATAAAACAAATGCAGCTGGGTTATTCTACTCTCGCTGTATTTCACCGCGAAGCCCCAAAGACATAAACTGTGTGTTTTAACTCTTTCGCTACCCTGAGCTACAGAACTAAAGATCATTTGATTTCTCCACAAAGATAGCTTGAGATTATCCAGCATGTACTGCGGACCACAGAGGCATCAGCCGTGTCTGCAAGGTCCTGCCTTGCCAGGGAGCTGGAATGCAATTGCTTCACTATGCAAAGGCTCTTCCCAATGAGTCAACGAGTTTTGGGACTCAACTGTCTTGACCGGCTGTGTGGAAAAAGTGTGCTGCAAGAGATGGAAATATCAAAAAGCAAAGATTGTGAAACAGGTAAAAGGGAAAGTGTTCTGGGAGAAAGGGTTTCAGACTGTCCTTTCCCCACTGTCTCTGTCCACCTATTTTTTGCTTGCTGGGTTCACATATGATCTTGTCTTGCTCCTACCTGGCACCTCTGGGAGCACTCTGGGCACCCTCACTTCCCCTGGTATTGAAAGGCCTCAGATGGCTCTTCCAGCCACTGCACAGCAGTGAGGTGGCCCAGAAATGGTTAGCTGGAAGCCCCGGGCTCTATCCCTGTCAGGAAGGAGCAGCTCCAGAAGCAATCACAGAATCATAGAATAGAATCATAGAATCGTTTAGGTTGGAAAAGACCTTTAAGATCATCAAGTCCAACCATTAACCTAACACTGCCACCCCACCACTAAACCATGTCCCTAAGCACCTAGTCTACCCAGCTTTTAAATATCTCCAGAGATGGGGACTCGACCACTTCCCTGGGCAGTCCATTCCTGTGCCTGACAACCCTTTCTGTGAAGAAATTTTTCCTAATGTCTAACCTAAACCTGCCCTGGCGCAACTTCAGACCATTTCCCCTCGTCCTATCGCCCGTTACCAGGGAGAAGAGGCCGACCCCCACCTCGCTACAGCCTCCTTTCAGGCAGTTGTAGAGGGTGATAAGGTCTCCCCTCAGCCCTCTCTTCTCCAGGCTGAACAACCCCAGTTCCCTCAGCCGCTCCTCCTAAGACTTGTGCTCCAGACCCCTCACCAGCTTTGATGCTCTCCTCTGGACACGTTCCAGCAACACAACATCTTTCTTGTAGTGAGGGGCCCAAAACTGAGCACAGTATTCAAGGTAGGGCCTCACCAGTGCGGAGTACAGGGGCAATGAGCCATCAGGGCACTGTAGAAAAGCTGACTTCAGACACAAAGCCTGGACTGAGCAACCGAAGGTGAAATGTTAGCAAGTTCAAAAGTATAGCCTCAATTTCAAAAGGGCAAACTTCAAAAACCCAAAGAAATTGTGCAGCAAGAGCAGCTTGGTATAGGAGCACTGGAGCATCCCTGCCATTTCTTCAAGCCAGCATACTCAAAGTGATCTTCGGAAGGGAGATCTTGAGCAGAGGGGAATAAAACTTGAAGCAAGGCTCTCTGCATTAATGAACTCTAAATGAATGCCTCAGGAAGGTTATTAGAAATGGTGGGGAAGCATGCTGATGGCTGGCTGTGGGAGCAAAGCCTCGGCAAGGAGTAACCTACATGTGGGACAGAGAGCCAAAAGCACATCATTCCCTTGGGGAGTCTCTCATGATGAAATCTCTGCTGTGCAGAGCAGAAATGAAATGAGCCCTCAGCACACCAACAAAAGTGAGCTGCATCACGCTAATGCCCTGCTGGTTGCATTAAGGGTGGCTCCTGTAAGCTTCTCTGGAGTCTGTGCAGCATGGGACCAGCTGGAAGATGGAGGATTGCCACCTCAATTTCTGGCTGCTCATTTTCCCACCACTGTATCTAAAGAACGTAGAATCTTTGAGATTTCATCATCCTCTAAGGATCTTGAGCTCTAGTGAAAAAACACAAGGTCATAGATATGGGCCTGCATCTGGCAGGGCTTCAGCAATGCTGTAGGTTGGGAAATCGTTGGGGCTGTTTAAAATAAAATTCTAGAAACTCCAAACAGTACTTCCTTATGTGTTAGCAAACAACAATTTACTACCACGCAAATGCTGTATATAAAAACTGGATGCTAAGTAGATAAGAACTGCAATAGCATAGGGGACTTAAAAGTTAATACCAGAATATTAAAATAGTAAAAAGTATGAAAAGCCTTAGATTGCACTTGTGTGTTCACGATGACTCTCTAAACATTCTGGAGCAGTTTGGCTTTAATGGACTAAATCCCAGGAAATGCTGCTAAAACATGGTATCAAATGAACATTTGCTTTTTTCTTCAGGAAGATTCCCCTTTGTGTCTCATTTTACCACAATTCAAGAATGTCAAACACAGTGGGGGTTTTTGCTCATGTACATGACCTGAGTTAATCCAGAAAAATAAATTAGTTTTCTTCTTTTGTTTCTTTAATAGATGTCTTCTCCTGGGCACTGGTGAGGATGAGCAAGACCTGCCAGGACAGGGATGCCTCGGAACCAGCCAAGCCTGCAGCCAGTGCCCACACAAATGGCAGTGAGGATCAGAGAGTGGACCAGCACTGGTGATGTTGTAGTAGGGGTCCACCCGAAGAAGAAGAGATGGATGACATTTTCTTTAGGGACTTGGAGGAATCCTCACAGCCACAGACCTGGGTACTCATGAGTGGATTTAATCAATCACCTCGCGATCTGCTAGGAGAGCAGTGTGGCTGGGCATGACCACCATAAGAGGTTTCTGGAATGGTTTGAAGGCAATTTCATGTTGGAGGTAATGAATGAACTGACCAGGGGAGATGCTCTTTTGGCCCCACTACTCAAACACAGGGAACGACTGTCTGAAAGTGAGAAGGCTGGAGGCGGCCTTGTCTGCAGGGACTACAAGACTGTGGCATTTAAGGTGCTGAGAGAAGGCAGCAAGGCAAACAGCAGAATTACAGCCCTGAACCTCAGAGGAGCAGCGGTTTGCCTGTTGGGAGGAAGGGATACAAATGCATTGTACGAATTGAGCTAGGAAGCAAGAATTTCAGAAAATGGCAACTACAAAAGGGCGTAAAAGCCATCCTTCTGTTTGTCGTCAGTGAAAATGTTGATATTATCAACCGCATACTTATAAATATTTGAAAACCAGCATTCTTTGTTTCCACTAAGCACTTAACAAACTTGGCCTCGTTTTTGGTTCTGTTCACATATTTAGAAAACAAGACCCTTGGAGACCACTATATAATCTCAGAATTGCATGAAGGGTGGACACAGTTGCAGACAGACGCAAGGAAACTACAGTAGCTGTTTTCCAGAGAACAACGGCAGTCCCATAAAGCTGTTTCAGATGTACGTATGTGATTTAAAACTAGGAGATTGCATTTTATTGGGGGCTATGAGTCAGATGTAAAAAAAAAAAAAAAAAAAAAAAGTACAAAATTTTAAAAAAA
>NW_009259029.1:44064-45640 GCF_000687185.1 Egretta garzetta | reverse complement strand
AAAAAAAAAAAAAAAAAAAAAGCAGCTACACAGTTTACAAAGTAACAAGTAAACATACCATAAATCACATTCAAATCTACAAGGGGATGTAAATGAAATAATAGCCATTCATGCCTGACTGACTCCCTTACTTCAAACTCTAGTATAGAGTCATAGAGGAAAGCAGAAAATCAAGCAGCTTTTTCCTTCTTACTTTCTACTCTTTATCTTCCTCCATTTCCTTTCTCTCCATTTTAAATGTAATTGGATACTAAATATCTGTTCAGTATATAGTGTGTTCTGTGAGCAGCAATAATAGCATGAAGGGTCAGATACATAAGGGATGAGCAACTAATCTATGTCCATGCACATTCTCTGCAAAAATCTTTCCATGAGATCCACAGTTTCACCGAAAGGAGAAAAAAAGAAAGGCAATTGATTTGAGGATTAGGAAGAGGAGCCAAAGAGAGGACAGAAACAGTGGATGAGGCTCCCATGAGTGAAAAGGAGTGATTCTTCACCTGGACAGACGTCCATATATATATGGGAAGCACTATTTATAAAAGAGGATCACTGCACACAGAAAGAAGTGTCTTTGCCCATCTTGACTCCCCTTACACAGAAGAAGATGCTAGATAAAATTTTGGTACTATCTCAGAAAGTGCCTGCCCCACATCCATTTTCCTCTACAGCTTCGTAAATTATCATCCCATTCACAAGAACAAAAACTCAGTTATGGAGAACTAGCTCAGGCCTTTAATGCCACCCGTTACAAAAGAAGATTGAAAAAAAATCCCAGCAAAACCAGAAAAAAGCAGCATCTTGTTTCAAGGTTATTTTGTCCATATTTCTATGTAAACAAGACAAACTAGCACTGCAGTGTGCCTGTTTGTCAGACCACCCCAACGTAAGAAATGGCTTAAGAATGCCAGATATGGCCATCTATGACAGAGGTGTGAAGACAATATTCCTACAAATGTCATGAAAATGGATGCCTAGGTAGCTGAGAAAGACCAAGTTAGCCTTTTTTATTGAGGGAAAGGATGCAAAAGGGGGCTGTTCTGTAAAATATACAAGAATCATCATGGGGACAAGGCATTACATCATGTCAAGATGCAGGAAAAGGTTTTGATTTGTCAAAAGAAAGTTCAAGAAGCACACACAGAAAGTTAAAAGTCTGTAGGTCCTTTGGTCAAGAAACTGCAGACGACAACATTCACAAGTCTGCAAGGAAGAAGAGGGAGACATGGAGGTGTGGGCCTGTGCTCTCCTCCTTTCTACACTCTGGGCAGTCACCAGCAATGTAGGAGACAGATGTGCTCTCCAGGTGCTTGTGATGTGGCATCTTGCTGGAGAAACAGCTTCTGCAGGGGCAGATTCACCTAGAAATAGACATACTGAACATGGATTAGAAGCAGTGTTGATGGGTGCTCACGGACACAACAGAGCTTGGACACAGCAGCAAAGCAGGCAAATGAAATGGCCTGGTTTGTGGTATGTTCACTGGATTACTGGAAGGTGAATGCTTTGCTTAGACACCTCATATACTGTCCAGTAAATCACTGTCGTCAGAAACTGGACCCCTCCTCTTCACTAA
>NW_009259029.1:42379-44007 GCF_000687185.1 Egretta garzetta | reverse complement strand
ATTGGCACCACAAAATCCTTCTTTGCCCTTCCAAGGAATTGGGGAGAAATTTCTTGTTTCTCAGGTATGCTTATTCTTCAGTGCCCCCTCACTCCAGAATGAGTCCTGCTTCTGCCACAGAGCTTTGAGACAAAGAGGTAAACAGGCATGTAAAGTTCTAGCTTATGGCTGTGGTTCATATAGGTGCTGCTTGAGTACCATAGAATCATAACGTTACTTAGGGCGGAAAATACCTTTAAGGTCATCGAGTCCAACCATAAACCTAACACTGCCGAGTCCACCAGAGTACTCCTGGTGAAGATGCTGACACAGAAGATGCTCCAGAAATGCACCTTGTTAAGCACTAGTGGCTACACAGAATTGAGTTTATTATTTTCACCTTGTAGTTCAGGAGTTTTTTGCAAACACAAATAGCCTGAGCAACGTGTTCCTGTAATTCAGGACTGGTGGGTTAGCAGCTTACTCTCAGGTCTCCTGAGACAAATCCTTTGCTTTTGTCACTACCCAGGAGTCAGTAGAGTGAAACAAGAGTTAAAATGGACTTCCCCCTTGTGATTACCTTGTCTGGCAGCTGTGGCCTGATTCTGGTCCCTTCACACCATCCATTTACACAAAAGTTTGGAGACAGAAAGTCATAGCTCAGGGGATAACAGGCCATGTTCCTGAAAGTCATTGCTGTTCTCCATATTCTGTTGGGACATTTGCCCCTATTTTTCATTTAGCAGAGCTAAAAATTGCTTGTGAAATTAAAAATAAAAAAAAAAATTCCCCCCCAAAACCCCACCCAACAACAACAACAAACCAGGAATGAATCAATAAAAAGCAGTAATACTCAGACTTGGATGACTCTGAGCAAGACTTGGATATTTGCAAAGGCTGAGAAGCAAGCTGCTCTTTTTTGAAATGTTCTTGTTTTATTTGTTCCACTCAGGACAGGTTACTAGGATGGGAAGAGGAGGAGGACGGGGGTGGGGAGGAGAAAGAGGAACCCTATTTGGTGGGCAGCAATGCCAGCCACGAAAAGCGGCCTCTCATCATGGAAAAATGAGAAATGAGACTTCTTCCAGCTTGTTTAAACCAAAAACGCCTTCAGCTCCAAAGACGACAACCTCGCCCAGCCCAGCATCTGCCCTGGGAGGGGGGCGGGTGGGAGGAGGCCGTCCCAAGGTGTCGGTAGACCCACAGTGACGCTCCGTGGATGTCTGCGGCTACTACAAACGAGGCTCTGCCTGCTTTTGGAGCGGGAGGAATCCGGAGGGCAGCTCCAGCCGGCGAGGGAAGAGAGGGACTGGGCGGGAGGCGCCCCTGCTGCCCGGCCCCCCCTCCCCGCACCCCCCCCGGCACCCGCAGCCGGGAGCTCACCCTTCCAGCCGGGGATGCAGCAGCCTTCCTGACACCAGCGGCTCCCCAGAGTCTTTTCCCTGACGTTTCGGAGGCTTTTTTGGAGAAAAGAAGTTTTGATGACCTCTTTTTCCAGGTAGGCAGGGTTTTCCTCTCCTCGTTTGCTCGCCTTCAGCTGCTATCGGAGAATATACATTTTTCCGTTGCTTTCGGCATTTGGCTTGTTCGGGCGTTTTCCCAAGAGTTTTTTTCCAGGCGCAGGTAGTGCGAGCCACAGACTCCTCTCT
>NW_009259029.1:34512-42353 GCF_000687185.1 Egretta garzetta | reverse complement strand
TGAACCAAATTCTTCCCTGGGGCAGCTGAGTGGAGTTCTACAGCGGCTCTGAAGCGATGGCAGCAGCAGCAGCACGATACTCGGGCTGCTCTGAGAGATTCCTCTCTGAGGCTCAGAATTTCAGAAGATATGATTTAGACTAACGTGCAGTTCCTGTCTCCTAGTTATGCTGAGTTTCATCAGCACAGGCTCCTCTATTTTGGGGAGTGACAGCATGTTCGGAAATGCCTGCGAGCTCGTTGCCCTTGCCTTCTCGGGTCAGCTACTTTTTTGGTGGCAGGGGTCTGCCTGAGTGCTGTAAATGGAGGTTTCTGGCTGCCAGAGCCAAAGCTCCAGGGGGCTGCACATCCCCCTGGGTGGGAGCACCTGGCGGGGGCTGCTCCCCCCAGCCTTCCCGCAGCCTGGGCTTCCCCTGGCTGAAGTTCCGGGACAGTTGCAGCAGGAGAGCTGGAGAAGAGCTGGGCTCCCTGCAGCTGTTGGGAAACCTTCCCCCTGGGTGGTGTGCCCAGGGACCCAAAGTACAGGGCATGTTTGGGTAGCGACTGCAACAAATGCTGACATTCCCTCTGCATGCGATGTGCAAACCGTGGGCACACAAACAAGGAAGAGGAGGTGCATTTATAAGAGCTTTTGTTCCAAAGGGAACACTTTTTTTTTTTTAATTTTTCCCCCGGTTTTATTTTATTTAACAAACATTTGAGTGGAGTAAAATTCTGCCCACGCAAGTGGATGGCACCACAGGCACTGCCTGCTGGGCATGGCTGTGAAAAAAGCTGGGACTGCGTCCATGTCAGAGCAGCAGAGCAGTTTCAAACTTTATTCTGCATATGACATAGCTAGGATAATTCTCCTTTCTTGAGAGTAATGCAATTTTTGTGGCCTTAAATAACCTCCCTGTAGGCAGAGTTAGCTTGAAGAGTGGAGCAGCTGAATTTTTGTAAATTTGGAGCAATTTGCTCAGCTATAATAGGTGTTCTGGTATTGAAGGAGAAATACACAGTGCACCAGGAGCAACTTCAGAAATATCAATGTGTGGGATAAGGTCCTGTGCCTGGCCAGGCCCATGAGGTGACCTTTCTACTGTGTTAAAATCTGATCTAACTGATAATCAGATGTGAGAGCGCAAATAAGCCAACTGTAATTTGAACATTTGAAAGAGTAATTGCAAGTAATTTGTTTGCCATAATAATACATTTGGTTTAGTTGCTCAGGGTGGGAAGAGGTACCCACAAGCAGAGAACTCGGGTCCTCCTGCAAGGCCACCATTTTTGCAGGGCTCTGTGTAGGTAACTCCATATACTTTTGCAGTTATGTGGGTAACAGCCAGGTCACCTGGGATCTGAGTGTGGGAGCAGCAGGGAAGACCATGCATTTTTCTGCTGAGGACCTGAGGCATTAGGTAGGAGCATAGACCCGAATGCAGGGAGGATGGTACAAAGCAGTGCCCTCAAAATCTGTTCAGAGGACCCCAAGCCACTGCTCAAGATTCCCTGTTGTTTTTTTTTACTTTGTGTGCATCTCATGGGGAGAGAGATGCATCACTCAACAGTACAAACACTGAGAGTAGGAAATTTTAAGAGCGATCCTTGTAAGGCCTTGCTCCTACAGTACCATGGTCCTGCTCTTGCAGAGAGGGAAAGGTCAAGGAAGAACAGGATGGGTAGACCCAAGTATTCAAATGTAGTGAGTCAGCTCCCAATTTGCACTTTTTGTTAGTTCTCTGGACTGCCAGTGTTCAAAAATTGTCTTCAACATCCAGAAAATGCATTAGTCTGAAATACACCCCTTTGCTGGTGAAATCTGAGATTTCCATTTGAGCGTTTTGTGGCAGGAAGTGGAGTTTTAAGGAAAATATCAAATGTTATGGGATTTGTGAGAGAATCACAACAGCTGGTAGAGCTCTGAGGATGACAAAATAGGCACTGTCACCCACCTCAGCCTTCGAGACCCCTTAGCTGGGCAGAGGGGCCTCCCTGCTATGTGTCCATTCACTGTTAATGACCAGGGGTGATGCTGGTATAACAGAACGCTAATGTAGCTCGAGGCACAGAGATACCCTCTGAGGGAGACAGGGTGCCTGTGACAGAGTGAAATAAAGGAGGCTGCGTGTGACAGGACCACAAAGAAGTGAAGTGTGTCTAGTGTTTTCAGCTGTCACTTTTCTGCCTCGCCTTTCTGCCCATGCAGTTCAGATGCTCACCACAGCTCTGCCTGGAGAGCAGCCCTTCTGCACAGTGCCTTTCCCACCCACGCACACGTGGCGGGAGGGAGGTGGTTAAACTCGGGACACAGTGATCTGTGACTCAGATACTTGGCCAAAGCCTCCAGTGCTCCCAGCCTCTCCAAAATCTGATGTCTCCAGCTTCCTCAGCCATCACAAAAGACTGGCTCTAAAATGGTGCTGTCTGAAAGCACAAAGCTGAAAGCACAAAGCTGTTGTGTCCTACAAGAGATCAGGATCTCCTGCAGCAATGCTTTGTGGAGGGCCTGTAATAAGGCTAGAGGGAGGAAGTCTTGATCTTAACTAAAATACTCCTTTAGCATATTTTATCCTTATGATACCTCTACTGTTCTCTGCCGCGCAATGAAAATTGAGCCACACTTACCCATGCAGGCACTTCATGAGGCTGCAGTCAGGTCTCTGCAAACAGCTGTGCAGCCCCTCTGAGCTGGAGGGGGGGAAAGGACCCATGAACTACTTGGTAGGGACCTTTGGGTGCCGAGCTGGAGGTGTGTGAGAGGTGCTCGATGTCAGTAGGCTTTGCTGATCCATGTATGTAGAGTACCCCAGGTTGGTGCTCCCGAACCTTTCAGATCTCTGTACATCTTGACCCCTTCCCCCAAGCGATCTCCCAAGAACATGAGGGTTTCTCCTTCCCCTGTCTAAAATCCAGCCTGAGCACCGCCTCTTGCAGGCTTGTTAGCATATGCACAAGCTGTAGTAAGGAGGAAGGCTGTCACTGTTGTAAGGATATTGGCAGCACTGATAGGAACCAGCCTTTCCAGCATAAACCAATTTGCAGAACCCTGCGATGCGCTTCAGCTTGCAGTTTAAACCAGAACGGGATGTGTCCACCAGGGAATAGCTGGTCACCATGTGGAGAGAGGTCTCCAGAGAGGTGCAGAGGGAGCTGAGCTGTCCCCATTCTTCAGGTAATGCCATTTCTTATGCAACTACAGCAGCAGCTCAGCTGCATTACTAACTTGCCCTCCCCCTGCACTGTCAATGCAACCAAATGCACTGCCAGTGTCCGTTCAAGCCTTGGACTCTTCTAAGAGCTATCCAAAAAAGCCATTTAAGGAAGAAGGTATCTTTCTGGATCAGACTCAGGACTTCTTTTCCTAACAGAGATCACACATGCCACTTTTTGGTTTGTGTTGTGTTGTCCACCAAGCAGAAAAGTGCCTATGCTACTACTTGGTCTGTGTGCCATCAAGGGGCCATGCTGGTTAGCATGATCGTCCTCTAGACATAAAGGAAAGCATCACCTCTTCCTCCATAGTCTTTGCTGTTGTTAAGTATCTCTTGGGTTTTGTCTGTGAATATCCTTTCAAAGCCTGGGTTCCTCTGAACACGTACATTTACATTCCCAAGAATCTTTCAGACTAGATCTCTAATTCTTCTGCTGCTTAAGTTGTCATAACCCTACACAAAACATAATCCCATGTGCAGCTGGACCTCAGAGGCCCAGTGATGGGTTGAACACTAAAGATGTGCACTTCCTCAAGTGCTTGTTTATTCATCCCTTCACTCCGTGTGTTGTGTGGGGTACAAAGCAGCACTGTTAAGCAAGGGATTTTGTGCCCTTTCAGTGTACGCAGGCATCACCACACCCACATGGTGAGTTGGAGGTGGAAAGGACCTGCTGCACACCTTCACTGGTGGTCTGGCCAAGCGGGCTGAGAGGAACATGGACGCTTATGTCTGCATGTGTTGGGGGTGATGGAGTCGATGTGGGCATGAGGTGGCCAGACACACACATGGAGAGAAACCATGAAATCAGAAGATCCTGATGCACTCTCCATAGCTCTACCACCTGATCCCTCCCTTCAGACTGACAGAGAAGCTAAAGCGGTTTAAAACCATTTTCCCGTATTCCAACAAAGGAAGTATTTTAATTGCTTATCTTTCAAGTCAATATAAAAATCTACATTAGCGGCCCAGTAATGTGTCACAGTGACAGAGAGCTCTTGTTTTTCACAGACAGGGTTTACAAGGAGCATCAGCTGGCTTTTTGTCTTCCCAGCAGAGCTAGGAGGTTGTATGTCATGTTTAACATGTAACTTGTGTTTTTCCACAGGCGTCTAAATATCCAGAGGAACTGCTGAGATGTTCCGACAAGCCTTTTTTTCCACTCTCCTTTGTGTGGCTCTAGTTCCTCTCCATGCTCAATTTGATGGGGATCCTGGAGATGTCACTCCTACCTCCTGCGCAGGTATTAACCAGATAATTTGGGTGTGCCTCTCCTTTATAGGCAGCAATTTTGCCAAAAGCAATGGCCATGCTCAGTTGTAGAGCCTGCTCACAAGGAACTGACAGTGGCATGTTACACCTCTCCTGCCCCTTTGAACTCCTGGGCAATGCCTTCGGGTAGCGATCCGTCTGTAGGAAACACCATCCTCCACCAAAACTCCTATCTCTGGGCTTCCACTGGAGTGCGGAGAGGTAGAGACTGAAGAGCTGGGGTCTGCCAGTGATGGCTTCTCCCAGCTGATGCAGTAATAAATGCCAGTCAGTCTCCAGAGCTCAGCTCTGTATGTGATGTCAGAAAATAGTCCACTTTGAATTTGACGATTTCAGTGCTTTTCAGTTGCAATGCAGAGAAGGTGATTTACGTGTCCAGCCTGACTTTTAAAAAAAATGCAAGATTTTCAAGATTTATCCAGTACTGAGCAGATCTTAGGATTTTGAAGTCCTGGGCACTGGAGAGTCATCTGACCAGCACACAGATGTTACTGCTAGAGCTAAGTGGGACTTGTGCTTTTTCCAGTATCTCACTTGGGTACAATCTTTTTGAAAATGTTTATAAATCCAAAAGCAACCAGCAGCCTGACAGGCAGGGCATTCATTTAGTGCAGGGGAGCAAAAGTCATACCCTTGCCCTTTTTCATTCAAACCTGGCACTTGGTCCTCAGTTTCCTCATTTCCTCCAACCCAGGTGGAAAGCTGATGAGTAGTAAGAGCTGCAACACCCTTGCAGGAAGCTGAATCTCAAGCCTCATGCTGTGATTTGCGCTCTTCACAACTCTATGTGCTGTCCTCTATGTGCTGTCTATATACGCTTCTCGGTTCAGGCTTCAGGGGGACAGTGAAGGGGGTGCAGCGGTGCATGAAGTGCTCTGACATGGTCTGAATAACTGTCTCCATGCAGAAAAGAGGAACTGCCCCATCAACGTGTACTTCATCATTGACACTTCGGAGAGCGTTGCTCTGCAGACTGTGCCAATCCAGAGCCTTGTGGATCAAATAAAGCGGTTCATCCCTGTGTTCATCGATAAACTGGAGAATGAGCTCTACCAGAACCAAGTCTACATCACTTGGCAGTTTGGCGGGCTTCATTACTCAGATGTGGTGGAAATTTACAGCCCTTTAACAAGCAGCAAAGACCTATACCTCCCCAGGCTGTCCGCTATTAGCTACCTCGGCCGTGGCACCTTCACCGATTGTGCTATCTCCAACATGACAGAGCAGATCCAGACCCAGATGGCCACGGGTGTGAACTTTGCAGTAGTCATCACTGATGGCCATGTCACTGGCAGCCCCTGCGGGGGGATGAAGATGCAGGCTGAGAGGGCACGAGACTTGGGAATCAAGCTCTTTGCAGTGGCCCCCAGCGAGAACGTCTATGAGCAGGGACTGCGGGAGATTGCCAACCTGCCGCACGAGCTGTACCGCAATAACTATGCCATCACGCAGAAAGACACCCTGGATATTGATGTGAACACCATTGAGAGGATAATCCAAGCTATGGTACGGAGTGCTGCCCGAGGTGCAGGGAATATAATGGGTGGGACAAGAGAAGAAGCAGCACATGGATGGGGTGATGCTTTCTGAGTGACCCTGTGGTGGGTTTTGGCAGGGCTCTAGAGAGCACCTCTAGGAGAGAAAACCCCCCATTTTGTTTCTCTTCCTTTTCTATGTCCTTTCAGCACTTACGGGCCAAATGGAGTCTCGAGCATCTCTGATTTCTCTGATTAGGTGCTTAACCAGGACTCCTTGGTTTGCATCTCTGTTCCCTGGCATGTCTGGGCAGGCTGCCACCGTACTCCTGGCTCTTGCCCAAGGCCAGACCCATATCCCACCCCGCTCCCCATCCAGGGTCACATGGAAGAGTGTGCAGCACCGAGACATGTGCTCACCATCAGCATGGTCTTTGAGGCCCCACCTGTGAGGCACTGTTTATCAGGGACTCTGCTGAGAATGTCTTTTAAAGCCTTGGGACCTTTACCACCTCGTCTCCCTTACTGTCACACACACCTCCAAGGGTGAGATGCTGTTTTTCTCTTGGGACTGACCTAACTGATTCTGTTCATCCTTTTTTCTCCTTTGCAGAAACACGAAGCCTATGGAGAGGTGAGTGAGCAGCATCTTTATGACATTGCCACACAACACTGGTTTAAGTTGCCTCACTTAGAGAAGATCAGCTCATACCCCAAAGTAGCAGGCCAGATTTTGCAGCGAGCTGCACAGGATGGGTCTCTGCCCACCTATGGATCAGTGCAGAGCCTGGGGATCCATTCCCTTACACAGTGGTTAAAATGGTATACTGGACTCTTCACCTTCTGCCTCCCCCTCACCTGCAATGGATTCAGGTCTATTGAATAGACTCATTTTATCACTTTGGAGGCATATTTTGTAGGTGCTCTGCAAGTTGAAGCTCCTGCCCTACTGATATCACTTGGGCCGGGTTTGGTATACATAGGGAAGAGTGTGCAGAGCGATGCTCCAAAGGGCATGCACATCCCCTGACGGCCCCAGAAGAGCAAGCCCACACTACCTCGCCTGACACTTATCAGTCCTATTCTTTCAGTTTGGGCCCAGAACCACAATGAATGTGCTTGTGGCAACTTTCAGCTTTTAATTTGCAGGCAGCATTTTTCTGCACGCTTGTTGCTGCCTCAACTCTGACCCAGATAGAGCCATAGTAGTTTTTAGCACTGTGGTCATGGGGAGAAGTGCATGGAGAGTGTGGTGCAGAGCTGAGCTTTGGGTGCACACTGGCGCAGCACATGAAGCAGCCAGCATGCTGCAGGGCAGCAGTTAAATGCCCTGTTTAATTTGTATTTCAGTGCTACAAGATGAGCTGCCTGGAGATTGCAGGTCCACCTGGTCCCAAGGGATACCGAGGGCAAAAGGTAAGTCATCCTAACCTGTGGGAAGAGACTAATGCCCGTGCCTGCCACAGATACTGCAGGGTGCCCTAGATCTCACCTCAGCTGCAGCAGCCTCCACAGGCATAGCACCCAAATGGGAAATAATTTCCCAACATCTGTCTTGGCCCTGGGAGACTGTTGTGCTGCACTGAATGGAGTACACAGCCATCACCGTTTTCTAGGTAAGTCATCCTAACCTGTGGGAAGAGACTAATGCCCGTGCCTGCCACAGATACTGCAGGGTGCCCTAGATCTCACCTCAGCTGCAGCAGCCTCCACAGGCATAGCACCCAAATGGGAAATAATTTCCCAACATCTGTCTTGGCCCTGGGAGACTGTTGTGCTGCACTGAATGGAGTACACAGCCATCACCGTTTTCTCCTCATGTCCGTGTTGAGGCTGATGAATTGACATCAGTGCAGAGAGGCATCCAAACATTGGCTGTGCCAGCCACAGCCAGTAACCGA
>NW_009259029.1:17829-34086 GCF_000687185.1 Egretta garzetta | reverse complement strand
TGCCCCAGCCCCAGCCAGTACCTGAGGACAACAGGAGTGAGGCAGCAGTTGTCTCTAATTTTCCCACCCTCAAGAGCAGACCTCTCACATGTGCAGGGTGTCCCACTGTCCTGCCCCCAGCGATGTGTGCTCCCCTCCCCATACAGTCTTCCCCCAACTTTCCCGGAATAAAGCAGGTACCGCTCCACCAGCATGCTGCCCCAAGCTCCATAGGAGCAGCCCCATTGAGCCTGATGCTCCCATAAATTGCCATTTTTTCACAGTCAGCACCAAACCCTGACTTATGTTGGTTTTTTTCTTTCCTCAGGGTGCAAAGGGGAACATGGGTGAGCCAGGCTCTCCTGGGCTGAAGGGTCGACAGGTGAGTTGTGGAAAGTCCACTCCCACCACAGCCTGCAGTGCTGCCCCTGTGTTAGCTGGGCCCGCATCTCTGCCGCGCTCGAGCTAACTCTCCGTGTCTTCTTCCCTTAAGGGTGACCCAGGTATTGAAGGTCCCATTGGATACCCTGGTCCCAAGGTAAGAATCCCATAGCCAGTGACTGAGCTCTTTGCATTTGCTGATTTTTGGTAAAGCAGGGGGATCACTGTTTCTCCCTCCCCACCTGCCCCTTTCCCACCACAGACCCCCAGCATGCTGCTGCCTCTGCTCCTGCTTATCTAACACAGCATTTTTCTTCTTTTCTTTTTGTCTAGGGTGTTCCAGGGCTGAAAGGAGAAAAGGTGAGAAAGAAGAGACCGAATGGCTGTCTGAGCACTTGGCAGGGGACGCGCACCTTTCTGTTGCAAAGAGGGAAAGTTTAGCTGTAAGGGGGAGAATAAAAACCCTATTAATATGTAATTGCAGACATGAGGAGGGATTTTGGAGACATCCCTAAGCCTGTCTCCTTCAGTCATTGCTCATGATCTTGTGAAGTGTTGATGTTTTTGCTGAGCTAAATGGATGGGAGGGATGTAGGCAGACTGTCTGACTCTTGTTCTCTTCTTCCCCCAGGGCGAGATTGGATCCGATGGACGGAGGGTAAGAAAGGGCATTTTCCAACTTGCATGCTGTTCCAGCTACCAACCCCTGAGTGTGTATTAACAGATTGCTGATCCCTCTTCTTTTCCCCCTTGACCTCAGGGTGCCGCTGGTTTGGCAGGCAGGAACGGCACTGATGGACAAAAGGTAACAGCACCGGGAGAACCCTGGAATGTTGCTCCTGATATTTCATTTCTTTACCCCCACCTTGTCCCTGCAGGTTGTTTTGTTTATCCCATTCTGCACACTAGCTTTTTGTTCTGACTGAGGTTTCTATGAACTTATTTGCACATTATTCTGCCTGTCCTGTAGAAATATTTGAGCTAGCTGGAGATGAATTTATTCAGGTCACGGAAGCACTACCTCTTCGTCAGCAAGCTCTCTGCAGGAACTAGATGTGTAACACGGCCAGTCCTGCTGCAAGAGGTGATATGGCAAGATCACCTGGGTGTAGATATCTCATCTTGAGTATTAGTGACCCCTACAGGACACGTACACAGAAAATTTTGCAGAAATTTGGTTTTCAAGGCAGTTCATCAGAGAATCTGAAATGTCATGTCTAAGCTACTGCTTGTTCTTAATATTAAAGCCCTAAAACCAGGTTCAAGTACCTTGTAGCAAAGTCCCTGAAATCCTCTGTCCCCTCTGTAGTGAGTGTAGAGGGCTGCGACGTCCATTAGCTCTGCATGCCACGCAGACGTACCACAGCAGGATAGCCTAATTTGAGATTAATTCAGCTGGCTTTGTCTGCTGGCCAGCACACAGTTTTGCTCTGCACTTTCTCATATACCCAGCCAAGTATATCTGTGAGATAATACCAGTTCTTCTTCCCACTCCTCAAATGCCTGCTGAAGCTCTAAAACACTAAAGTCCTTCCGTACCCACCACTGTCTAGCCAGGGGGAGCTAAGTACTGCTGGCAAAGCCGTTTCAGGGCGCAGAACAAGGTGGTCACTGCTCTCACAGCATCTGTCAGGCAATGTGGTTACTGCAGACCTGAGCTGCTCTGACGCGAGATGCATGACAGAGGACCAGTGCAACCATGGGCGTGAGTGACCACCAAATCCAGCCTCAAGGGATGTGTCCATCACCCAGGACACGTGTGCGGGGTGAGCATGCTTGAATTCCCACCAACAGCCATGCTGCCACTCAGGGCTTTTAGACTATTTTCTCCACTTTCATTTGTCTCTGTACATCACACTCCTGTTTAAGGTGTACACTTGCTATTTATTCTCTAGCTGATGACGGGTATGGTCAGCAGATGATATTAAAATTAGTAACTGTTAACAAGAAAAGCCCTATTTTCCCTTCAGACACCTACAGTTTCTCTGTCTTTTTCTTTTGAATGCTATCTCTCCAGGGCAAGCTGGGGAGAATTGGGCCACCAGGCTGCAAGGGAGACCCCGGTGACAAGGTAGGAACACTTTACTCTCTGATTCAGCACCTCAGTTGTGTAGCTGCTGAATGAGTTGCACATATAGAAAGATGGCCAACAAGAGGTTACTGGCCCATTTTCCCACTGATTGCATGATCTGATCCCAGGCCTGGGATCCCCGGAATGGGGAGCACAGCCTGGGGTTTTTTGTGCCTCCTTTCCATGGGCAAGTAAGCCAGGATCCTCCATTGTCCCTCGTCTCCACACAGAGAGGAGGACCTGCTCCTTTCTTCAACACTAGCAACAAGCAAAAACTATTTTAGTCTCTAGAGCAACTTTCTAAGCCAGTTGATTAATTCTGCAGGGAAAGTGCATATTGTTGCCACTGCAAAATGTGTGATTCTTTGTCCTTTCCCTCCCTAGGGCCCTGATGGCTACCCAGGAGATGCAGGAGACCAAGGTGAAAGAGGAGATGAAGGCATAAAGGTATAAGTGCTCTGAACAGTGAGCAGAGAGTGTGGGCAGAGGCCACCAGTGGGGACAGCTAAACACCATTGCCTGTATTTACTCTTAAATTCTTTGCTACTCATGGAGCCCATACGCTCTGGGATACAGGAGCAGAGGGTAGAGTCTTGCTGGCCCTGCTCCTTGGTGCGTGTAAGTGGTGCACAACAACATGCTGATGATTATGCAAGCAATGACCATTGCTCTCTGGCTGTTTTAGGGAGATCCTGGCCGGCCTGGTCGCAGTGGACCCCCGGGACCTCCAGGAGAAAAAGGAAGCCCGGTAGGTTCATGCAACATTCAGATGTCTGCATTGTCTTACCAGGAGGGTCTGCTCCATGTGGCGTTTAAAAGATGGGTAAATGGGGTGCTTAGAGATATGGTTTAGTAGTGGACAGGTTTGGTTGGACTCGATCTTAAAGGTCTTTTCCAACCAAATGATTCTATGATTCTATGACATGTAGGTATGGTGGGTGTGTGGAAACATAACTTGTGTGCTCATACATACATCTGCTGAAGGGTGGACTGCTTGACACAGGACAAGAGGGGGTGTGTGTAGTGCGCCTTATTAAAATTAGTAACTGTTAACAAGAAAAGCCCTATTTTCCCTTCAGACACCTACAGTTTCTCTGTCTTTTTCTTTTGAATGCTATCTCTCCAGGGCAAGCTGGGGAGAATTGGGCCACCAGGCTGCAAGGGAGACCCCGGTGACAAGGTAGGAACACTTTACTCTCTGATTCAGCACCTCAGTTGTGTAGCTGCTGAATGAGTTGCACATATAGAAAGATGGCCAACAAGAGGTTACTGGCCCATTTTCCCACTGATTGCATGATCTGATCCCAGGCCTGGGATCCCCGGAATGGGGAGCACAGCCTGGGGTTTTTTGTGCCTCCTTTCCATGGGCAAGTAAGCCAGGATCCTCCATTGTCCCTCGTCTCCACACAGAGAGGAGGACCTGCTCCTTTCTTCAACACTAGCAACAAGCAAAAACTATTTTAGTCTCTAGAGCAACTTTCTAAGCCAGTTGATTAATTCTGCAGGGAAAGTGCATATTGTTGCCACTGCAAAATGTGTGATTCTTTGTCCTTTCCCTCCCTAGGGCCCTGATGGCTACCCAGGAGATGCAGGAGACCAAGGTGAAAGAGGAGATGAAGACATAAAGGTATAAGTGCTCTGAACAGTGAGCAGAGAGTGTGGGCAGAGGCCACCAGTGGCGACAGCTAAACACCATTGCCTGTATTTACTCTTAAATTCTTTGCTACTCATGGAGCCCATATGCTCTGGGGTCTGGATCCCATCACCAGATACAGGAGCAGAGGGTAGAGTCTTGCTGGCCCTGCTCCTTGGTGCGTGTAAGTGGTGCACAACAACATGCTGATGATTATGCAAGCAATGACCATTGCTCTCTGGCTGTTTTAGGGAGATCCTGGCCGGCCTGGTCGCAGTGGACCCCCGGGACCTCCAGGAGAAAAAGGAAGCCCGGTAGGTTCATGCAACATTCAGATGTCTGCATTGTCTTACCAGGAGGGTCTGCTCCATGTGGCGTTTAAAAGATGGGTAAATGGGGTGCTTAGAGATATGGTTTAGTAGTGGACAGGTTTGGTTGGACTCGATCTTAAAGGTCTTTTCCAACCAAATGATTCTATGATTCTATGACATGTAGGTATGGTGGGTGTGTGGAAACATAACTTGTGTGCTCATACATACATCTGCTGAAGGGTGGACTGCTTGACACAGGACGAGAGGGGGTGTGTGTAGTGTGCCTTGACCTCTCTTCTGACAAACTTTATTTCTTTTTCTTCTCCAAGGGACTTCCAGGCAATCCTGGAGCTCAAGGGCCTGCTGGAACTAAGGGAAGAAGAGGTGAAACAGGACCTCCTGGACCCAAAGGAGAGCCTGTAAGTGTCTGAATAGCTCTCTGCACAGTGGGCACACCATGGGAGCCTGATACAATTTCATGGATGAGCTCTGAGAAACTGCCCCATTTAGCCTGCCTGCCCTGCCTTCTGCATCCCAAAAGATGTGCAGATGCTGGTCTCCTTGTCTCCCCCATCTTCACAGAGCAGTACTTCCATAATCCTAAGCCTTATGTTTACCATTTCACCTTAGAGAAGCATCCTGTATTCCTACATAACCACAAATGCCTCTGTGGATGCCCAGGGACCCTTTGGCTGTACTCTTGCAATTTCCCCAAATGTCTGGCTTCTCACAGAATCTCACAGAGTCAAAATCTGGTGGCTGTTATGGTAGAGCTCTCTGAAAAGGGCAGCATCACCACACTGATGGTGCCACACAGACCCAAGCTAATGTGGTGGGGCACTGCAAAATTTGGGGAGTGAGTTGGAGGTGATGTTCCCTGGCAGAACACAGCAGTATGGCTCCATCAGCACCAAGAGGCCAGAGCCCAGTCAGCTTGTGTCCTTCTGCAAAATCTGGTGGGGAAAGGAACGCTGGATGAGCTGGGAGTAAAGCAGTTCAGGGAATGAACCATGACTGTTTGTGGTCATTGCTGTGACCACCCTCCTGAAAGAATAGTCTGGCTGTGGCCAAAGGTAAGATCCCCCAAGCAATGCTAGCATGGGCATCCCTGCCCCCCTGCTGCCAGGCGCATGCTCACTAAGGAGACAAGGAGATGTCTCTTGGGCCAGGAAAGAGACAGCAAGGCAGCCAGGCATCACTGCTCAGGTAGCTTCCATCTTTGCATCCTGTTTATGTGACTTCCTGTGTCTGCCAAGGGTCGACGTGGAGATCCAGGGACGAAAGGCAGCAAAGGCACTCCTGGGGCCAAAGGAGAAAGGGTAAGTAAAGCAACTGCCCAAACCATTGCAAATGAGCCCAAGATGCACAGGACTGGTGTACGTGATGCGCTACTGCCCAGCCATGAGGTGTCCATCCCAGTGGGCTCTGCATTTGTGCTGTGCTCCCCCTGTGTCCACTGCCTGCCCTGGTGGTAGCAGGTACAGCCTCCTCTTCCAGGGCTTGATCCAGAGAGGGGATGAAGGGCAGCAAAGCTTGAGGCTGAGATGTGTTCAGAAGGCACACTGCCCTGATACTACATTTGAAGCCAAGAAACACCAGATTTGAGAAAAGCATCATGCCTCCTCACTCCAAGAATCACTGCCATACACACATGGAACACTGGAGACATCCCTGACCAGGAATATCTTTACCCTCCTCACAGGGAGATCCTGGTCCAGAGGGTCCTCGTGGCCTGCCTGGTGAGGTTGGAAGCAAAGGAGCAAGGGTAAGCATGAAGCAGGGGTTGGTGAGAGCCAGGAGGGAGGGAGAGCACTGCTGCCATGCAGGGCAGCTCACCTGGCCTTCTTCCTCATGCACACCTTCCTGTACCTGCCTCTGTACGTTCTTGTGTCTTGCTTTGATTTGCAGGGAGACCAAGGACTGCCAGGACCCAGAGGCCCTTCAGGTGCTGTGGGAGAGCCAGGCAAGATAGTAAGTCATCCTGGGGAACCTGTGTGACCATGTCCTCCCTCTGCAGTGAGAGTGTGCCCTACTGATGTAAGGTGGCTGCACCATCCCTCTCAAGAGCAGCCTGCCTGACCTTTTCTCAAGGAGGGTAAAAACTAGCCCAGAGGCCCCAGCTAGCACTTGAGGCAAGGAGAAATCACAAGATCCAGGTGTCCCTGCTTTCCATCACTCTTGGTCCTAGATGTTCCCATGACAATATGAAAGGGACCGTCAGAGGGGTTCACGGAGAAGGGAAGATGGGGCTCCCCGGGTGCCCATTTGTCCTGAGTCTGTGGTTATTCCAACACCCCACTGTGGCAGTAGTGGCTCTGCAGGACACAGAAACCCAAGTGCTGAATCAGTCACTATCACAGTAAACTCATTGGGAGGGGAGATGGTCCTGCAGCATCATCTCAAGAGCTGGTTTCTCCAGCATAATCCTCTGTGCGGCCGAGAAGCTGCAGGGGACATTCTCACCTGCTCCCTATCCTGCAGGGATCGCGTGGGGACCCTGGTGACTTGGGCCCAAGAGGTGACACCGGACCACCAGGACCAAAGGTAAAGTCCCTGAATGCAACTCTATATTTGAAAGGGTATTTTTGTGTGCTTTTTTTGGGGGGGGGAAAAAAAAAAAAGGCAGTTTCCACTGCAGAAACTTGTGTGCCTTGGAAACTGAATGGCTCAAACCTGAGCCTCCCTATGGGGCAGAGATGTAGGTCTTGCTTTGGCCAAGGCAGCTCTGATTACATCCCTCACCCTGCACAGATTCAGGGATGTCCCTGGCATGTGGCATCCCCAAGACCCTGCAAAGCCTTGCTCCACACAGCTGTTCCCAATGTTTCAGGGCCAGCTGCAGAAGTCATGGCTCCTGGTACTGCCTCATCCTGAGAGGGGAAGAAAGCGGCTCTGGCTGTTGCTGGCATTGCCAGGTCAGAAAGGCTGGGTTTGGTTTCTGACAGGTCATTTTTTTTCTACCAAAGGGCGACAGAGGCAGACCTGGTTTTAGCTACCCTGGACCCAGAGGACCGCAGGTAAGTATGCCTCATCCAGCACAGACACACGTACTGCAAGGAAGCCTCTTTTGGTGGAGGTTGCTGTTGGAGCTGAGCAACCTGGGAGGAGGAGGAAGAAAAATTATCAGGGTCACAAAAAGGTGAAACCCGCAAAGGGTGCAAGGACTCAACCTGGCTGCAGCTCCATCAGCCTTGAGGCAGAGGTGCTGGGAACCCCAGCCTCAATTATGGTGATGGGGAGGTGGCTGCATCCACTGTCAGCCTGAAGCTACACTGCTGTTCAGCTTTGTGCCCCTTCACTGCAGACTTCGGATGTATGCGTGCACAGTGGGGGGCTGGTAGTAGTCAGGTGCTGACCTCTCTCTCTTCGCAGGGTGACAAGGGTGAGAAGGGGCAGCCAGGACCCAAGGTGAGTGTGTTTGTTTCCATCACCTGTTTTTTGTACTGATTGAAATGCCAAGTAGCTGTCGGCCAACTCTCCAAGTGCATGGCCAAGGAGCCTGTCCTGCTGGCAGCTGCCCTGGCTATTCTGTGCAGCTGTGGAGCCTGGGTGTATCTCCCAAGCCCATCTCCTTTTGAAACCATCTGGAATATGCTCAGCGAAACTTCTTTATTCTTAGCTAATGTCTATGTAAACATCGTTTATTTGCTCTGCGCTGAGCTGCTGGTTTAGAGGGTGCTCTCCCGGGTCAAGGAGGCATGTGTTTTTGATGGGCTTATAGCAGTAGTGCCTCTGCTTGAGCACATCCAGATGTGCTCCATGTTGGATCTCTTTCTTCTTCCTTCGAGTAGGGAGGAAGAGGTGAGCTTGGACTAAAAGGAGTGCAAGGGACCAAAGGAGAGAAGGGGGAACCGGTAAGCAGACTTCCTGTACTGCCCATGGGGCCAGCGTCCCTTTCCCGCACCTCTGCCAGGTGTGCTGGGGCCGGCACTGCCCACTATCCGTGGCAGGCTGGTGACTGCGCTTAGCAGAGCTGTGCCTGCCGATGGGGCCAGGAGGAGACCCAAACACCAGCAGCTGCACCGCCAGCCTTGCCAGGGAAATATTTGACCCTTCTTTGCTTCTTCCTCAGGGTGATCCTGGCCCAGGAGGTGAGCCCGGACCCCGCGGTCCAACTGGTGAAGCAGGCCCAGAGGTACAGTATCATGCCATCATGTCTGAGCAGATACTGCAGCTCCCTCCTCTCCTCCCCACTTCTCCTTCGTACTCTAAAGCCCAGAGAACCCCAGTGGCCCACAGGGCTTGCTGGCAGGGGGAATATCTGCCAGATGTGTCTGCTGGCTCCCAGCGAGTCTTTCCTACCCTTCCCATGGCAGACCTCTGCAAAAAGCCATGTTTTTGATGGCTCTGACATCTAGTTCCCAAAAAGGGAACTCGGGAAAACTGTGCCTGAAATCCCTATGTTCTTCTCACAGGGGACTCCCGGCCCACCAGGAGATCCTGGCCTGACTGTAAGTAGCACTGCTCTGCAGCCACCAGTGCTCTTCCTCCTGGGGCAACCATGGCTTTGCCGTGCACAGCCTGAGGACAAAACAGGGCATCAGGTCCTGCTGCTGCCTGGCAGATGTGGCCTGTGGCTTCCCATGGGAGCCGAGGAGAGGGGGCCAGCTGGGTGGGAATGGAAAGGGGAGCCTTTCCCTTAGAGGGGATGGATGCTGTGTAAGGGGAGGGAGGCATTCACACTGCACCCCTTTGCTGGCAGGACTGCGACGTGATGACCTACGTGCGAGAGACGTGCGGATGCTGTGGTGAGCAGACCATCACCTCTCCCCAGGGCAGGGGAATGAACACTTGAGGGATGGGGAAAGGGGGTCACCAGAGGCTGCCTTCTTCTTTAGGAGCTCCCTTGAGGGAGCTCTGCCCTGTGAGCTGCCCTTTGCACTGCGCTGCGGTGGGCTCTTTGCTGCACTGCGTAGCACTGCACCCTGCAGAGGAGACACCACAGGAAGTCCTTCCTTGCTCACCCTGGTCCCAGCCCACCACTGAGGGCAGTGAAACTGCAGGGGCAGTGTGGCTTACCTCCCAAAATTTAGCTCTACCATTGTGGGAGCAGTGAGCTATAATATAGAGTGGCATGGTCCAGATGATAGTATAGAGTGTATTACACAGCAAGATTAAAAAGCTTTCTTTTGATATACGTCAACAGAAAGATGCATGTAAAATCCCCCCTATGCTGCTGTTTGTGGGCAGCACTGCAGGCCCTGTGGATGCTTGGTGTGATGCTAACTGCCTCCATCTTCCCATAGATGGTCTATTCTGCCCTTGTGGCTCTTGTTCCCACCCTTGTTGACCTTATTGTTTTCCTACTTCTGTTCCTCTCCCCAGACTGTGAGAAGCGCTGTGGTGCCCTGGACATCATGTTCGTCATAGACAGCTCGGAGAGTATTGGCTACACCAACTTCACCCTGGAGAAAAATTTTGTTGTCAATGTGGTCAGCCGGCTGGGCTCTATTGCCAAGGACCCCAAGTCGCAGACAGGTCTGGACTGTGTGAGGACAGAGTGGGGCACAGGGAAAACAAAGGATCTTGGATCCCTCCATCTTCCACATTTGTAGCTGCCCTGGGCTGTAATCCATCTGTCCAGCATTTTCGCAGCCATTTCTGCTCTTCCCCCTTTTTTTCCTGGCTTTGTAGGCCAATCAGGCAGCTCTTTGCTGATATGAAATTTTGCTGACTTTCTCCACTTTTCACTGAGGATGCAAAGCCAAGTAACATGATGCTTCATTGGCAGGTGCCCGTGTTGGGGTGGTGCAATACAGTCACGAGGGGACCTTCGAAGCCATCAAGCTTGATGATGAGCGCATTAATTCACTATCGAGCTTCAAGGAAGCAGTGAAGCGCCTGGAGTGGATCGCTGGAGGCACCTGGACGCCCTCTGCCCTTCAGTTTGCCTACAACAAGCTCATTAAGGAAAGCAGGCGAGAGAAAGCCCAAGTGTTTGCTGTGGTGATCACAGATGGGCGCTACGACCCCCGGGATGACGACAAGAACCTAGGGGCTCTTTGTGGTGGAGATGTAGTCGTCAACACCATTGGCATTGGAGACATGTTTGATCAGCCAGAACAGAGTGAGACCCTGGTGTCCATCGCCTGCAATGAACCCCAGCGAGTCCAGAAGATGAGGCTCTTCTCAGACCTGGTGGCAGAGGAATTCATTGACAAGATGGAAGATGTGCTCTGCCCAGGTCTGTACCTGTCCTTGCACAGTTCTTACTGGATATGGAGTTTTCACCCCCAAGGTTTGGGGTGGGGGGCATGTATGGTGCATTGCCATGATTACAGAGGCACTGTGTCCCAGCAGGTTGGCCAGTAGCTTATAAGCTGGGTCATTCATGGTGGGGGATGACCTTTATGCAGCCCTGGATAAACAGTCCTTCCTCAGATACAGGCCAGCCTTTTGGGGCAGTCCTTTGGTGTCCTTTCCCCTGTAAGAGACCTTACCCTGCCACCCTGACTCTGCAAGCCGTGAAGGGAGATGGCAGCACATCACTCAGTTTTCATCGTTTCTTTTCCTTCCAGATCCACAGATTGTCTGCCCTGAGCTTCCCTGTCAGACAGGTAAACATTACAAGTAGCTTCATGCCACCTGCACAGAGTGGTAGGTCTGGGGGAGAGTGCACAAGGCTGAGGAGTGGGAGGGGTGTGTGCAATCCTGTTCATTCCCTTTGGATGGCTGGGAAATAGCATCACTTACATGAGGAGAGGCTCCAGGGTTTCACCTCCTGCTTTTTTCCTGCCTCTCTGACTTCTCTGCACAGGTAGGTACAAGTGCACCGTGTTAGTGCACCAGCATGGCTCAGCCCTGAAATTTCTCCCTCTCCCAGTTCCTGTGAGCCACCAGGTTTTGACTGCCAAACTCAGCAATTACTTTCTCACTTGTTCCATGTCTCTATTATACATCAAGTCAAAACCCTCTTGCTAAACTCTCCCACCAGCTCTCACATGACCTTCAAAACACAGAGCCCAACTTGCAGCACTGGGCAGGACGCTCCTTGAGAGTGACAAGGGCAGAGCAGGGAGTAGGGGCCGTTTGGAAAATTACACCATAGTGGACCCAAAGCTTTGGCTTCTCTAACACTGGCTGTATTTAATTAACAATTAACTCTGGGTGTTGGATTAAAGGAAAAAGGCTGTAAGGATCCTCTGGTATAAAGGAGACAGCAGCTGCTTGCTGCAGGTAGCTTTACTTGATCATGTTTTGCTTGTTAAGGGGTAGATCTGCAACCTGAATTCCTAGAGATCCTGTCTGCCTGAGTTGCTGTGCCTGTTTAAATACAATAGATGCACTGTTTGCTGATATACACAAAGCTTATAGTGATCAAAGTTTTGCCAGTTCTTGCAATTTTTATCTCTACTCTTGCCGTGAATGTTTTTGTCAAAGTCCCCGGCTTCAACTCAGTATTATACAGAATCTCAAATTTCATTTTCAAAGAAGTCCCTTTGTTTCCATACAAAACAAAGGAAAACTGGTCCCAGGATGCTCAGAAATCTGAAGACAGAAAAGCTATAATTATTCCCATGTAAAATCTCTCACTAGTATTTTGAGTATTTGCACCTGGTCATGCAGAGAGCACAATGTCCAGCTGTGATGTTGACCTATCCATACAGGCTCCTCTGCAGTGTCCTGTGAGGAGCTTGGTCCTGCGGATCTGTGCACAGGGAGGTGACTTCCCCATGCCACACTGGTGACTGCTCAGGTGTCTTCAAAGATTTTGGTCTTTGCAGCCTTCCCGTTTCTGAGGAACACTGCAGGAGAGAGGCTGACCCAAGCAGTGGTGCACTCATATTCTCCTAGGCTTGGGCCATCAAACCCCTCCAAAGCAAGGTGAAGTTGGCGGTCCTATCCCTGTAGTGCACTTGGGTGCTTCTATTCCTGATGCAAGGTGAGAACAGTTTGCTGGTACCTGACAGTCCTGGGGACCAGAACAGAAATGGCTTGAAGAGGCATCTGAGGGGGTTTCCACTTGGGCAAATCCCTCAAGCCATGCTCTAGGCAGTCCAGATCAAGTGCAGGCCCTACACCTGTGCCCCAGAGGACATGGGAGGTAGAGGAATGTGGCTGGGTAGATGGGGGCTTCCTGTACAGTACACCCATCTCAACATGGGCAAAAGTTGTCCTGGTGTGCAAGGATCTGTGCTAGGCCTGGTAGATCAAGTTTTAAGTGATACTCAGGGACCTTTGGGCAAAGCGCCTTCCACCTGCCGCACTAGATGGTCCATGATGCATTGCTGTCATCATTTAGAAGGATTTGCAACGATCACACTTGCCTAGTGGCAAGGGAACATGTTGGATGGAATGTGATATAAGGCATGTGACAGGGCCTGGGGCTTCTCTAGTCATTTTCCTCTGGTTCTCCGAGAACATTTCAAGATTTGGTGCCAATTCACATGTAAACCCTTTGGATGGAGGTGGTGCCCTTCGCAGGGTATGTGAGGGAGCTTTGTGCACATCCAATGCGTGTGTCCAGTCGTAGACAGGCCAGATAGGTTCAGGTCAGGGAGGCAGCTACACCCAGCCCTGTTTTTGGCCCCATGGCTGCAAGAGTTGCAGTCCTTGGCACTTTAAGGAGCAAATCAATTTGTCATGCCAGGTACCCCAGCTCCAGCCTGGGTATTGTCCCAGAGAAGGACAGGTATTACATACAGCCCGGCTTCCTTCGTGCTGCCTTGCAGAGCCAGGCATGTCACCACATCAGGTTCACATCTGCAGCTAAAGGTGTGCTGCCTCACTGCTTTGCCTAAGGAAATCCAGGTTTTCCTGCTTTCAGGGCACACCCTTGTCTCCCTGGTACTGCCCATCAATTACTGCTTCCCCTGGTGCTAACAGGATGCTGGAGTGTTAAATAGGTTAAATACTGGGCAAATCTGAACTGACTGCTTGCTTCAATAGAAACCGCATGACACTCTGTAATGCTCTTTCTAACCCATGCAAAAGGCTTTGCTTTGAGCTTTGGGATGTTACCTGAATTTAAGTTGAGCACAGCCAGGTGGAGATGGAGGCTCTCAGGGTCCTGACTAGTCCAGACACCACGCAGGAGCATTGCACACCGCAGGGCAGTGACTCTAGCCAAAGCTCAGTGGGCTGAGTGCCAGACAAGGAGTTCACATAATGCTGTACCTTAGATGTCTTTCTGGCTGTACAGCATCATATGTACAGTTTGCACATAGCAGAGTCCAAAGCTATGTGATGGCTGAATCCCATACACAGAAAGAAGCTGGACCCTGTGGCCCTCTTCCTGAGCACTGTTCTTTCTCCATCATGCCTATGCTGGATGAGTGGGAAGGAACTGGGCAGTTAAGGTTTCATGCCATTTTCTGAGGTCTCTTGGTTGATGTGTGATTGATTTTGGCACAAATCCCATGGTTCCTCAGACATAAAACTGGCAGAAAGATTTAAAATCTGGCTTTGGTCTTTACTTCTCTGTCCCTCATTAGCTCTGTTCTTCTCTGGTGCACTGCACGTCAGAAAGCCAGGTAGCATTCAGAGACACAGCCATTGCTGGCAAGCCCTGAAAATATTCTTTTGACGCTCACTTGCAGATGACAGGAACCCTGGGAACGTAAACCCACTTATTTTCCGCCCCATGGAAGAGGGAGTCAACATAAATTTCCCCAGCACCATACATTCGATCGCCCAGTTCCTAAACTCCACGCGGGAAACCCAGGACCCCAGCATGTACAGCCAGCTGGTGGCCACTTTGGCCTTTACCGCCGAAAAAGCCAAGTTTGCCACTGGAAATGAGCGGCAAGAGTGGATGGACTTGTTCATTGACACCTTCAAAATGGTGCACAGCGAGATTGTGGGGGACCCAGAAACCGTGCTAGGGCTTTGCTGACATCTCTGTTAGACATTGCATGAAGCAGGTGGAGGCAGAGGTTGAGCGGAGGTAGTAATTGTCTTTCCTCAACTGCCTGTTTGGCAGAGGGGACAGGTACATCGGTAGATGCTTTTAGTTTAGGAGAAACAGAAGCAGTATAATGGCTTGGTTGCGCTCAGCCGGGGATGTGACACAAGGGGCAATCCTCTCTGGGTTGGCTGGCTGATGAGCATGGCGGTTTTCTTCAGTGTTGTCAAGAGATGCTCTTGTTTTGCCCACTGCTTTTCTGCAGAGGAGCTCTGTTGCCTCGCTCTTCGAGCCAGCCATGCTGCTCCCCCCCGGCAGCCCTCCCATGCTCTCACCTTGCTCTGGTAGGCTAGTGCTTCCCAGCCCTCAGCCACGCACGAGCACCAGGCGCCACAAAGTAGACTGCTGGCACGCAGATGGCTGAGGGCCAGAGCGAGCCGCTCATTTGCAGAGAGCCTAACAATGTGCTTTTCCCCATGCCTTCCTATGTATGTATGAGCTGACTGCTTCTGAAGCATCTTCTGCATGGGTTACTATGAGGGCTCTCTTTGGTCCTGCAAATCACTGTGTGGCAAGACTGGCAAAACAAAGTGCATCTCCTTTCGCCACAGTGAGTGTCTCTGTACAACGATTTGATGGGCAGCTGGGGATATTGAGGGGGAAGAACAAACAGTATGGGAGAGGGGGCCAACCCTGGCTTTCCATTGAGAACACAAAAAAATGGGAGCGCTTCTCTCAGAAGCTGTATGAGCTCCCTCTGCCTTTTTCTCTGCTTCTACATTGGTGCTTCTTCTGTCTTAATTAGCAACATGTACCTGTTCATATCCAAGAGGTAGAGATTGTGTAGGACCAGGAAGTCCAAAGCAAAAACCCATGGCTGCACAGTCAAACCTCTGTGATACATTATGTGAGCTATTTAAAAGCAAGTATCTAAACTTGTAATATAACCCATTCAATCCATACCCAGTGCTAGTTTGGTATAGAGAGACTACAGACCCACCACTTGCACTGCGAGTATGGGTGTTTAGATGAGGAGTGATGTTTCCATGAGCTGCCCCTGGTTTTCACAGAAAGTCAGGCAGGTGACTGTCGTTCCTGCCTCCAGAATAACTACGGCCCTCTCAAGCTGGAAATGGCATTTCATGTGCAGACACAAGAGTAGAAGTGTTTACTGCTGGCAAGTGAATTTTGCAGCCTCTCTAACTGGCATGGTATTATTGCAATAAAGTATACCGAGCAAATGTCATATTTAATGGGCAGAAGGGAGATACACAGTCTTCAAAAATGTGATCGGACTGTAATGTTTCCAGGTGTGTCACGATCCACTATTGGGTTGAACAATTTGGCAGAGGTTAAACCCCCTTGCTTTCCAACCGACCTCAGATAATTCTGGGAGGTTGGAGGCGGCTGGGCTTAACTTCTGATTAACTCCAATATTTTATCGTGACTAGGTTCCTTTTACATTCTCGGAAACAGGATTAAGACTCAAAACGGAGTCAAGTGCCAAGTCACTTTATTCGGCCAACAATAAATGCGCGAGAGAAAAGCAGAGAAAGAGAAGAAAAGCGAGAAAGGGAAAGGGATGGGGAGAAACAAATGGCACAGGAGTGTTGCGATAGCTACCACCGTGGGTCTATGTGCTGTCCGTGCGGCCTGAGCAATCCATGCGGTCCGTGCGGCTGGTGCGGCCCGAGCAGTCCGATGCGCCTGATGTATCTTCAAATCTGCTGGAAGGTAGATGTTCCTGGATGCTCGCTCCCTCGTGGTCTCCACTGGTTCCCCTTTTATAGGGTTGTCTTCTTGCATAGTCAATGACTGTTTTGCATACCCACGCCTCCCACTCGGCAGCGGGGTGCATGCCCAGTACCGTCACTTGAGTATTCTCGGAAGTTCTAGGGGTTCCCAGCCCCCTCCCCACTGTCAATTGACTCTGGGCTCGGGCGCATGCACAGAGGACGGGTACTGCAAGATAACAGGACACACATTCCTGTGGGGTGGGACTCAATGGGCTGAAACTGCCCCACTCAGTTGCCGGGGT
>NW_009259029.1:12805-17647 GCF_000687185.1 Egretta garzetta | reverse complement strand
CGCCCGGAGTTATCCACACGGTCTGTGCGGCTGGTGCGGCCTGAGTGGTCCGATGTGACTGATGTATCTTCAAATCTGCTGGAGGGTAGATGTTCCTGGATGCTCCCTCGTGGTCTCCGCTGGTTCCCCTTTTATAGGGTTGTCTTCTTGCATAGTCAATGATTCTTTTGCATACCCACGCCTCCCACTCGGTAGTGGGGCGCATGCCCAGTACCGTCATTAGAGTATGCTCGAAAGTTCTAGGGGGTCCGAGCCCCCTCCCCATTGTCAGTTAACTCTGGGCCCGGGCACATGTGCAGAGGACGTGTACTCCAAGATAACAGGCCACACATTCCTGTGGGGTGGGACCCAATGGGCTGAAACTGCCCCACTCAGTTGCCGTGGTGATTAGGCTTTGGTGGTTAAGCTTGCCTGCCACCAATGTTGAGACAAGTTTCTAGTCCCTTACAAGGTGTGCAAAGTGGAACCTGTTGCCAAGCTCAGGCATGGGAATTGGAACGAGGAACTTGCTCAGCTGGAATTTCTTGCGGTGTTTTCAACATCTGGGGCTTGCCAGTCTAGGCTAGAAGCTGTCTAATGACAGGCACGCAGGGGAGGTGTTTGTGTCACTCAGCACATGAGCGCTGCACAAAAATAGTCTTTCTCCCAAGGCACTTTTTGCTCCCAGGCTATAGGGACATGGAGCTCAGAGAACTCCACTGTTGGCGTATAATGGAGGGAAAATTGTTCAGAGAACTTTGAATGGTGTGCTCAAGAGTTTTAGGGGAAGGCAAAAGGATGAGGATCTGCCTGGGTCTGAGTCCATATGCTACCTGGTCTTAATCCACATATTCCAGATAGTCTGTGCAAAGCCAAGCTCCCTATTCTGTTATGATTTTTACCCCAAAAGTAGCATGTGACTTAGCCTGCTGGGATGCAAGTAAGACAACTGAACTCAGTGTAGTTAAGCTGCTCTAGCCATGATGCTAGAGGAAAATCTCCAAAGAAACACTGATCTGAAGAGAATATCTCAGGGCTGGGATGTCTTGCTGAACAAGACAAGGATTTGTCAAGACTTGAGCAAAGGGGGTTTAGACATCATTATACAGCGGCTGTTTATTTCTTTGGAAATATTTCCTAGCAAAGCAATGCAACATTGGAAACAAAGTTTTTTACCTCTTGAATACCTTCAGCTTGTTATGGAAACAAACAGACAAAAAAAAGATGGAGAAAATGTCTCTCTTCCCGAGTAGTATTTGCGTTGGCCCTTGTTAGTCAGAGGCAAGTGAGTGTAGTGGTGTTTTGCTAACATAATTATGGCTAATCCCACTGATAAAACCAGACAGATTTCATTACAGCAGTGGTTCCTTCAGTGAAGATCTTGGGCAAAGAAAGGACAGAGATCAGGGGTTGGGGAAAGGACAGCGACACCTCCCCAAAGACACAAGAGGGGTTGTGAAAGGGGTAAGCCCCAGAAAGTGCTGGGAGGTCAGTACCCATCTCACTGTCACTTTCATCTGCACTGTCAACACTGAAACAATAGACGAAATACAAGTTACCCAGGTTTTAGAAGAATCAGGAACATGATGTGGGGTGGGGTTACTCTGCACAGGCACGTAACTAGATGGATTACTAATAGCAGGAAAATCATTGGTATTTCAGCTTTTTGTGCTCTTCCTGTTAGATGTTCTCAGCTGCGTCCTAGCACACAGTATGCAGTACAGTGAGCTGAAGGCATTTGTGCCTTGCTGTAAGCTGCATGCGAAGGACTGGTGCTCCAATTTAAAAGCATGATGTGAATATTTTAGTTGGCCTAATTCATAGTGGTGCCTCCGAGAGCTTATCTCCCAGTTAAGGATGAGGATCTTGTTCCTTGGGGCGGGAAAGGGCACTCAGGTCCTCAGCCTCCCAGAAACGGGAACAAGCTGCAACCAAACACTGAACAGGACAAAACCAAGGTTTTGCTGCTCTGCCTTGCATCTGTTGTGTTCCCATGGGATAACTCATATGCAAAGGCATCTTATCACACAGCTCAAAGGCAGCCCTCTCCAGCTGTGAGGGCTGAGCAGCAAGCAGAGTGTCTCTGGAGAGTGCTCCTGCAGTAAAGGCCAGACGTATGTTATGCTCTTGCTGAAGCTCCATCGAGTGATGCTGCTCTCAGCTGCGGTCTGCTTAACTAGGAGCTGTTAAAGCTGCTTCAGGCCATGTGGGAGGTGGGTGGATCTTGCTTATAGTCTCAAGAAACATGACTACATGTAGGCCAACATCAGCAGAGACAGACTAGTAACACTTCAACATGACATGCAGCCCTCACTCCCACCTGCTCGCTTCCACCTGCTTTTGCAGACCCCTACATAGATTTCAGACTGTGTGGTTGCAAGGGGCATGCTTGCCTTCCTTTCCCCTTCCTTGACTGCACAGAGCAGGTGAGGACCAGGAGTGCAGGTGCTGCCAAGGCAAAGTATCCTTGTGGCAGCAGCAACTGTGTATGAGGAACTGCAGCATCAATATACCTTTAGACAACATTTCTCAAGGAAGGTTGAGCAGAGGTGAGTATGTACCTTTACTGCTTTAAAGGAGTGGAGTATTGCAGTCGAATTTCAAAATGCAATATTCAGAAAGCTCATGGGGGAAAAAGCATTGCTTGGAGATTGCTTTCTACTGCAGTCGGAACTGGCATTGCAGAAGCCTGCTCTTCGCAGTAAGACAATGTTCACTAAGGACCATTCAAGACGTGCCATCGTTGTAGATACATGTTGTAGTGGGGGCTAAGGAGAAATGCCAGTCTGCAAGGTTAGGGAACATGATACAGAAACAACCATGGATTTTTGCAATGTCCAACAAGTTAGGTTAAAGCAGAAGTTCCTGCATCAGGTTTGACTGTTTTATCATGGATGGAAGGGGTTCCAAATAGTCTCTGAGCTCAATAATATGCACTATCAGAGCTTCTGCTACACCATCTTGTGCTGTTGGATTCATGTTGGACACTGCCTCTGTAGTCTCAAGAGTGCATGTATCTATTTTGCTTAAAATATGACTTTGCTATTTGCCAAAAGTTGACTACACACACAGTACTAATGTACCGATCAGCGATCTATTTGTTGCTCGGCTCATACAAGGAATTATGCCAGTTCAGCACCCCGCCATGCTGAATCCAGGTGTAGCAGCATTCAGTACTAAGGAAGCACACTGTCAAGCTGGATTGGCTCAGAGTACAGAAATTCAACCTAATG
Organism: Egretta garzetta; assembly: GCF_000687185.1. Classification (NCBI taxonomy): domain Eukaryota; kingdom Metazoa; phylum Chordata; class Aves; order Pelecaniformes; family Ardeidae; genus Egretta; species Egretta garzetta. The sequence continues at coordinate 14,435 of NW_009259029.1, read as the reverse complement.
TGGTGCTCCTATCCAAAAGTTACTCCTCATTGCCAGAAATGGATGCTCAAGCTGGGGCTGCTCCAGAGTTGCCTATTCCTTGCCAGTCATGCAATACAACATGACATCAGCTCCAGGTCTTCACCTTTGTGAGATTCAGTCACAGAGCCACAGAATTGCTTGACAGCGATATGGCCATTGCCCTCCTGCTAACTCAGGGGGTGGCCAGCTGTAGTGTGTACATCACAAACCAATATTGCTGCTGCAATCATATGCCTGACTAGTGCTTTCAGCAGAGAAGGAAACTCAGAAGAAGAAGAAAATTCAACAGTGCAGTAATGGAAGTGTTTCTTGGAGAAGCAGTGCACACAAAGGAACACCAAATGCAGTACACATAACTACTGCAAAGGAACAGACTAATGGTCCCTAACTAACAGCTGTCTTCATAGGTTGCTATTTTCTTCTCCCTTTTTTTCTGAGTTCATTCACTGTGTATATTCATATGCTCACATGCCCACTTTGTGGACAGGTGCTGTTCTGAGTGGCTAAAGAACAATGTCCCACTGTGTTTCACTCAAATAATGGTCTGTTATATATTAAAAAAGCTGCTTTACTATGTACAGGTGCATCAGCAAGGATAGTCTTGTTTTCCAGCCATATGATCCAACCTTTATAAGCTCTTCAGGAATTAGTGATTGCTGATTAAACTAATCTGAGTGAAAGGTATGAAAACAGATTTCGTCCTACAAATCTTTGTGTGAAGAGTAACTCTGAAAGTAAACCACTCCTTAGAATTAACTGAGAGGTTTGGGGATACTGCCTGCCATTAATCCCTGGATATTCTTGTTACTGATAAGAGCTGGACACTGCTTTAAGAAGGTGAATGTAATTCTGGGACTGAAATGCACAGACCTGTCTAATCTCATGGATGCTTGTGGAGTGTCATAAGACCAAGAATTAACATTCACTAAGACCTAGTGCCCACTAGCTGAGGGAATCAGAAGCAAAGCTCCTACATTACGAGCTGTAAAGACAGGCTTTGGCAGCAGAGTGTGGCTCGTCCTTTGGACAAAGATGCGCAGAGGCAACTCTAGCCCAAACTGCCCAAGGCAAGCCCCAATCTTATCCTGTAAGCTTTCTTGTGCTCCCAACTCTTTTCTTCTTTCTCCTGCAGAGCTTGCAGTGGCCCAGTGCACACAGCGCCCCGTTGACGTTGTCTTCTTGCTCGATGGCTCTGAAAGGATCGGGGAGCAGAATTTCCACAGGGCCCACCACTTTGTGGAGGAGGTGGCCCGACAGCTCACACTGGCCAGGAGCAACAGTGACAACATGAATGCCCGGATTGCGCTGCTGCAGTACGGCAGTGAGAGGGACCAGAATGTGGTCTTCCCACTCACCTACAACCTGACAGAAATCTCCAATGCCCTGGCACAGATCAAGTACCTGGATTCATCCTCCAACGTCGGGTCAGCCATCATACACGCCATCAACAACATTGTGCTCAGCCCAGGAGATGGGCAGCGACTCGCCCGGCGCAATGCTGAGCTCTCCTTCGTCTTCATCACTGATGGCATCACAGGAAGCAAGAACCTCGAGGAGGCCATCAACTCTATGAAGAAACAAGACGTCATGCCCACGGTAGTGGCTCTTG